>NC_141025.1:27207500-27537500 GCF_052040795.2 Danio rerio | reverse complement strand
TATTTACACACTTTAATACAATAATTGCTGTGCTGTGAAGAAAATATAAAATTGTGTTTGGAAAGCATCGTCAATGCACCGTGATGCACAGAGATATCGAATTCAACCAAATTGATGGCATGATAATCGCACCCGAACCGAACCGTGAGACCAGTGTGGATTCACACCTCTAGTTATGATCCCTAATTTAAATACGACTCGTGAGCCAAAGACATCGTAACATAAATAAACAACGGCCAAAGTGCTCCAGCTAAATTATTTATTAACACAACATAATCAGCAAACAGTCCAAAATGACTAGAGATTAGGAGCCCAACAACATAATAAAAAAACAACCAAACAAACCTAAAGCAGGTACTGTAGGATCTCCCCACTCCAAACAAATATCAAAGGGTAACTATCAAGGAGAACACAACAATAAAGCCGTCAAAAACTGTGGTGGCATGGATGAATGAGGGATCGCAAGAAGTCCGCTTCTGTCTGTTTTAAAGGCCTGACAGCACCAAATCAACCAATAGAGAACTGAAAAAGGAAAAACAAGATCAATTGAAATAATAATTATGGGCAGGAGTGAACGCCACAAGTAACATTTACATTGGTTTCTCATCTGTTAGCTGTTATCAGTCTCACGCTATTGTTTTCCTTTTTCCTTTTTTTCCTTATAAAAACACTATCATCCAGTTTTTCTTTTGTTATTTGAAAAAATTGGAATGCCAAAAAATCATTTGTGGTACTTTCTCATTCACTGCTCTCTAAGTTTATCTAACTATTGCAACTTTCACTGCTGAGAAACCCATAAATGTGAAAAGGGTTCAACAACAACATTACTTCATGTTTGCTGCATAAATGGATAATAACATGATACAATGTGCAGTTTCTAAGCATTTGGGCTTATGGGAAACCATCAGGCCCACTCCAACACTGTGTAGGCGAGTTTTGGATGGTATAAAATGTAGTTTATTCTTCCATTGCCAGCTTCCATACCCCTATTTCTCAGTGTTTCATAAGCTGTTATTGTTCAATGGGAGGTTGGGGTGTAGCAGCTCTCTGCGCTGTAAACACAATTGTCTCCATGTTTTCTCACCTTAACTGAAGCAAAGTTAATGTTTCCTGTGTTTGGCTGTAGAGTAGGTGTTCCCTAACCCCTGATGGATTTGCTGTTGTGGATTTTTTAAGCCGAGGCTGTTAAATGTGCTGCTGCCGCTGCATCTCATCTCTGGAACCACGCAGAAAAGCTCCGACTGCGTTTGTAAATTTATTACACAGCTATTTTTAGCACCGGGGTTTATGCTGCAATGTATTTATCCCCCAGGAAAAACACTGTGCCAGCACAAGCACAGTTCGTGAGATGGTGTGTTTCGTCTTCTGGATCTATCTGTTTTGTTTGCATAACCCATCACAGATTTATCAATTAGCAGACAGTTTTCTCAAATTATGTGTTGGTGCTGTATTGGGGATAAGTTCACAAAGCTTCTTGCAGGATTTAAGCCTACTACTTTTCAATTGCCAAGATTTTTCACCAGTTTTATTCTATTAAAGGATTACCTAGAATAGTTTCACCTAAAATATATTCAGTTAAATATATTCACCTGAAATATTTCAATACTTCACCTAAAAATGTAAATTCTGTTACGTACTCACCTTTTTGCATTGTACCAAACTCGGAGCACAAATGAATATATCAGTGTTGAATGCGTATTTTTTTGGCAATAACCAAAATACATTGTATGACACATAATTCTTTCTTTTTCTTTTAAAAAATTAACCATGCAAATTAACCATTATTTGTATGGTTTGTATTAACTATACAAAATAACCATACAAATTAACCATACATTCTTTAGAATGAACCATACATTGTATGGTTAATTCTTGCTTTTTCTTTTAACATGTTTTATTCTTTTGGAAAAATTTTATTTTCTCAGTATTTTAGATTTTTTTTAACCCTCAGATTTTCATCCTAATGGAAAGCTCATTTATTCAGATGTTGTATATATTATAAATTATGTAGATATATTTGTTTATTGTGTAAATCGTAAATTAAAATAAAAAATACGCAATTACAGGATTACATATTCTTGTATCACATTTTTTTTTGAGTTCTACAAAATACTTTTTGTGATCTTTGACTGGAAATGTCATGAATAATAAAGCAGAATTTTAATTTTTGTGTAGACTAAGCCCTTAAACCAAATGTCCTTGTTGCTTAAATAGCCCTGTGATCTTATAGATTATTTTTTATAACTAACAAATTGGATAAATTTAAAGGAGATTTTCCCAGTACTTCGATTTTTGAACACTCAGATTTTCAAATATTTTCCTATCCTAACAAATTAAATTATGGAAAGCTTATTTGTTTAGATATTTTTTTTTCTGTTATATAGATTCTAAATTACATTGATATAAATCATATTGATTTAATTTGTAAATCTCAAATAAAAAGACACAATGACAGGATTGCATATCTTATCTATGTTATGAAAGTAAATTGGTTTCAATAAATGCTTAATCTCATTTTTCCAAAATACCTTTTGTGCTCTTTGACTGTCATTGAATAAAAAAATAGATGTCATTGAATAAAAAAAGTGAATTTTCATATTTGGGTAAACGAATATCCTTGTTGATTAAATAGCCCATTTATCACATAGAGTTTTTAAAAATAAATATTTGAAGAAATTTAAAAGGACATTTTCTCAGTATTTAGATTTTTTTAACCCTCAGTTTTTTTTGTTTTTTTTTATCTATGCCATATATTGTCCTATCCTTACAACATCAACGGAAAACTTATTTATTTAGATCAATTTATTCTGTTGTATAGATCATAAACTACAGTATATAGATATAAATCATATTGTTTTAATTTGTAAATCTCAATTTTACAAAATGAACACTATAACAGGATCACATTTTTTTATGTGATAAAAGTGAATCACTTTCAATAATTGCTTAATCTCATTTCTCCAAAATATATTTTTTTATTTTTTCTCTTTGACTGGAAATGTTATTGAATAAAAACAATGTTCATATTTTTGGAAACTAAGCCTTTAAAAAAATGTTCTTGTTGAATAAATAGCTAATCTGTAGTACAGCCATTAGCTCAGATAACCATATTGCCATCAGTGCAGGAAGGTTAATGTGGCATAAAGATGGTATTTTCCTGATGGAACAGTTAGCTGACAATAAACTCTTCCCTCTTTTCCCCCCTACAAACTATCCGCAAAACCAGCTCCGAAATAGGCATGGAATGCTCCACTCCATTGGAATATTTTAAGCGTAGTGCAGTGACTGGAGCATGTGGGGATAAATGCAGTGGACATGTCTGACATGCCTGTCATTCTCCTGCTGTTACTCAGAGAGGCAGGGACCAGTTTCCCATCAGCCTCTGTGCTCTCCAAAATTGGGATTGTGGGAGAGGCAGCTTCTGTAATCCTAAAGCAGGGGTTCATAATCACAAACGTCTCATCATCATAGCTCAGTTAATCCTTTGATGAGAGCACCCTGCCCTTCTGTGAAGATTTTGATAGCTGCTCTAAAATGAGGTTTGCACAACCTCATAACATCTCAATAGTACAGTTACTGTAGTAATAAGCAATTCCCATTTAATCTTCAATAGCTTTAACAGGCATATTGGTTGTCCGATTTAATTTGTTCTTTTAGTTAAGCAAGCCGATATTGGTATTGCTTGTACTCTGAGATAGTGGGTCAGTTGGCATTTCTGTGTGGAGTTTGCATGCTCTCCCCGTGTTTGCGTCGGTTTCCTCCAGGCGCTTCGGTTTCCCAAACTAAAGCTAAATTGTCTGTAGCGTATGTGTGTGAATGTAAGAGTGTAGAATGCAGATGGAAGAGCATCCGCTGTGTAAAACGTATGCTGAAAAAGTTGGCAGTTCATTCTGCGGTGGCAACCCCTGATTAATAAAGGGACTAAGCTGCAAAAAGAAATTAATGAATAAATTAATGAATGAATATGAGTGATGTTGTGTGCTGTTTTTCATCTTTTAAATAGCTTTTCGATTCACAAATTTCTTTGGAAGAACTTTTAGTTCTATTTTCTAAACATAATTAGACATAAATTTGAATAGAAAAGCAAAGATTTCCAAGACAACGTGATAGTTTTGGAGAGATTTGTAATTTATTGAAGTGCACGATCTCATTCATAATAGTGGGCAATGACAGTGGAGCCAACTTTTTCTCATGAATAAATGTGCAGAAACGCTGAAAATCTGATGACATCACTGTGTACTGGTGGCTATTTATCACTCCAAATGTAACCATTTGCCTCATGTCCTGTGACGTTGCTTCAAAATGTATTTTTGAAACCTTTTTAATTTTTTTTATTTAATAGTGAAATATATTCATCCTAGTTGTGATTTTTGCAACGTCCCACATGATTATATATACGCCAGTATTTAAAAAAATGTTTAGGGTGTATGACCTTTAAAATTGACTTTAAATGTACTTGTACATTTGTAAAGAAACATTTAGTGATCACTTCCTTTTTGTTTTTTTATAGGGAGACTTCAATAAATAAATAAATAAAACCTGGTAAAATGGACATGGTAAAGTGTAAAGTTAGTAAAATTTGTAATTCTCTTTTAAATAATTCATAAATCATATATATATACTTATATATGTAGCACAAAACTACATGAGGATTTACACATCAAAGAGGGTTGTTCAAATCACTATCTCCGAGTATAAATCAATACCAGTAGCGGCTTGCTTAAATAAAAAAAAAAAAATTATATCAGACAACCAATATGCCTGTAAATCATTTTTTTATAGTTTAATATGATCTATTGTCTGAGTTGAAGTTGTAAATTACAGTGCAAAAACCTGGTAATAAACTTCCAGTACTTTTTTCTTAACTTATTCATTCATTAATTTTCCTTTGGCTTAATCACTTTATTAATCAGGGGCCGCCACAGCGGAATGAACCGCCAACTTATCCAGCATAGGTTTTTCGCAGGAGATGCCCTTCCAGCTGTAACTTATCTTAAGGAAACACCCATACACACCCATTTACACACACAGACTATGTTCAATTTAGCTTATTCAATTGACCTAATGCCGAGTTCAGACTGCATGATTTTCAAAGTAGTCGTGTCACAGATGTTTTCACACTGCATTAATTATCTGGGCTAGCATTTCGTCGCTGCTTTGTTTACACTGCAAGATGGATCAGAGACAGGGGCTTTCACATTGCATGACTTTACAATAGGAAGAATCAGCGACAACTTTATCCAAACTGAGTCTCACAGCCAAAAACACGTAGTATATCTTTTATCATTAACTACATAACGAGAAACGAGCCTTTAATGGGGTAGAAAATGTATACATTTGCTCACCTGGGTTTGAAGGCAATTAGCAATTTCTACTCAACTTTCTTTTTTAACTTTCTGTATGAAACGTCAAACAGACATGGGTGCTCCTGTCAAACCTCCACTAGTTTTTCCTCCATTTCTTGGGTCCAAATAAACATAAAATGAGCCCTTTTAACTTCTCCCTCAACCTCCCGCTGGCCAGCAGGTAAACACACACGCAAGTGAACGCTGCTCTCTCATTGGCTGTAGGCAATCGCCAATGTTATTTTCAGTCTAAACTCATTTCAAACGGCAGACATGGTTTTAAATCCCCGTCTGCTCCAGATATTTAGCTTGCCAAATATCTCGCAGGCATCGGCGACTCATCGGCGATTCTCTCAGATTGCGTCTTTGATAGTTCATACTATGTGATTTTTTACTCACTTGCATGAGCACCGATTTACCTTTGATTTTAGGCATTTGTCTGCGATTTCTCAAAACCTGTCGGCGAGTCAATACCGGGGCTAAAATCATGCAGTCTGAACTAGGCATAAAGCGCATGTCTTTGGACTTGTGGGAGAAAACGGAGGAAACCCATGTGGACACGGGGAGAACATCTAAACTCCTCACAGAAATGCCAACTGACGCAACCAAGGCTCAAACCTTGCTGTGAGCGGCAGCGCTACTCAATGCACCACCGCGCCACCTACATTATCAGAGTTAAAGTTGTAAATTACAGTGCAAAAACCTGGTAATGAACTTCCAGTACTTTTTTCTTTTAATTTATTTATATCTCAACTCTATATATTATTTCTTAAACAAAGTATACTGTTTGAAATTACACTAATGCCAATAAACGTCACTTTGTTAAACTGCACAGTTGAATTTTCAAGATCAAAAATTGACAGAGCAGAGATCAAGTTCCCTTAAATCAATTCTGTAATAAATAAATTGAAGAAACCCGTGTATCACGAAATACCGAAGCTGTTAATTTTACAGCAACACTTCATATGGCAGGACACATTGAGTCGTATTGCTACTCACTTTGTTGCCATTTTTTGAAGCATCATCAAAATGGTTCATTTCCCACAGTGAATGAAAAGTTATCCTTCAATCAGATCTAACAGTTTACATCTATGATTTAGGACTTTTATCTCATCCTATTTTTATTGACTTAAATTTTTCATGATAAGCTATCACGCTTTTGTAAACGTGTCTTATCTTGCAGATACATTTAATCTGGAGTTATTTTCCAGAGGCAAGAGCTACATCAGCTTGCTAGACCTCGTGTAGTCGCTTTTTATACCCAGAACAAGACAGTAGCACAATGCCTTGCCGTTAGAGCCATGTCAGAATGGCGCTTAAAATAAATAAATGATCAGCCAGAAACAAACATCAAAGCATGTGTGTGTCTCTGTGTGTGTGTGTGTTCTGTGCTGCGCTTCAAAGGGAATAGGACCTTCACACCCACGGTTCTATAGAGAATAGCGTGTCTATGTTACTGTGTGTCAGTCCATTTGTGTGTTAATGAAAAAAACAACAACTGCATAGCTCTCTTTGTAAATATTAATCTGCGCCAACCTCCCTTTTACAGCCCATACTCAATCTGGGCCGCTTTGTCAGTGTACACCTGTCCCCTGACAGCCCAGTCCAATCTACTTTGCTCAAAGTCAGCGAGTGAGGTTTCAATAGTCATTTATCATTCCCTAGCATCTTCTCATTCATTTCTTTATCTTCATCCTCGGTAAATCCCCAGAAAGCGGAGCAGAATTCTTTCTATTATGTTTATAATGTCAGAGTGTTATCTAACCTGTGATTTTCTTCTGTCTTTCTTTCAGCTTTTGCGCTCTCTCGCTCTCTGCCTTTGCTCGCCGCTGGGCACATCATCTGCTCCTGTCTGTCCGCATAGGGGGATGTCTGTCCTCTAACTGCCTCTCTCTCTCCACTAACTGATAGGTGTGTATGCAGGTGAACTGTGTATGAACCTCGCCTCAGCCTTTCGTTTTGGTGTTTTATTCTCTTTGTGATGCCTCCATTACCGTCGTTTTGTCACCTTTCGCTGTGGAAGAGAAGTCTGAGGTGGCGTGCATTGCATGGATGATGTTTTCATGCTGGTTTCAAGTCGGTTTTGTGTCAGTCTGTGTGGTGAATTTAGTCTGGAGCCATTTATGCTTTGTGCCATACTGTATGTGACTCTTCATTTTCAGTATGTTAAGCATGAACTACATGGCTTTTTAAAGGTTAGCGGTAAATAATCAGATTTAAAGGGATCCTTAAAAGGATAGTTTACCCAAAAGTGAAAACTCTTATCATTAATTAACTCTTCACTTGTTGTGTATATAGCTTAGTCCCTTATTTATCATCGGTTGCTACAGCCGAATAAACTGCCAACTATTCCAGAATGTTTTGTGCAGTGGATTCTCTCCCAGCCACAGCACAGTACTGGGAAACACCCATACACTCTCACATTCACACACAAACTCATACACTAGGGCGAATTTTGTTTACCCAATTCACCTTTACTTCATCTTCTTAGATTGTGGGGAAAACGAAGCACCTGGTAGAAACCCACACCAACACCGGGAGAACATGCAAACTCCACACAGAAATACCAACTGGCCCAGCCAGGACTGTCAATAGCCGCGTTTCCACTATCGCGCCTAAAGCGAGCGAGCCAGGGCGAGCCAAGGCCATTGGGGTTTCCACTGTCACTTCCAGGGCCTAATCGGGCCAAAGCGGGGCTTTCTTGGGGCCAGCAGCCGACCTTTTTCGGCCCGCCGAATACCTTGGGCCAAGGAGGGCCAGCTGGGGCTTCGGGGCGGAGTGAAAGGAGAGGCGGGCAGTTTTCTGATCGCACATGAGTACATGCGCCAAACAAAAAAAGAAATAAGGGAAAGAAAACATCTAGCCTTATAGTGTAGGGTCTTTTTGCGTATGATCGCCCTTATGTTTCCCTTTTAAATGTCAGGCTGCTGCATAAAATAATAAAGTAGTTTTAATTTATAGTGACGTTTTTTGCTGCGTCCTCCTTTATGTTTCAATAACGCATAATAATCTTTACACCATATTAAAGACACAGCAGACAGTAAAGGTTTTCGAGAGTTTTTGTCAAGTTTAAAATGTTTGTTTGTGCGTGTTTAGATGCCTGTATGTGTGTGTGAGACCGGGCAAGAGCGCTCCTTCACAGCTCTGTTATGCCGGGAGCGGCTTTTTTCTTTATTTATTTTGGAGATAATACACAAAATAAATACAACAGAAAGACATAAAACTTAACAAATTACGTGCCCACTTTCGTAGACTTTAAACAATATAGTGTCATATCTTGATAAAATAGCCTAAGCTTTATTGAAATATAATTTAAAGAATTACAAATATCAGATATAAAATCACATTAAATGAATTAACCAATATAAAATAAACAAAAGCTAGCTATAACAATGTAGCTAGCCTATATACAATACATAAATCAAACCGTTTTAAAGCCACATATAGCCTAACTTTCATTTTACAAAGACCTGTCTGAAAAAAAGATTTTTGATATTTTCTAAAAACAATAATATTTATATAAAGTATACTTATTTATACAAGTAAATATTTATAAAGTATTTAGATACGATGATATTAATCAAATTGCGCAAACAGAGCATTATTTCGGTGAGTGAAAGCAGAATAGCCTATACCTTTTTTTCTGTCACTCAGTCCTGCGCAGCGCTCGCTGCTTTAAACGCAAGGGGGAAAGCCCAAACACAAAATGTGTTCTATATCCTCAAACAAGTGTTTAAGTTTTTATGTGACGTGGTTAAATTTATAAATGAATCTTTAAATGAAGAGCTTTAGTGAATAGCTGCTGAGCGCAACAAATATGGCTATATTTTATTAGGCTACTCGCTCTTATGCTGAAACACTTAACACTTCTATCAAAACGAGGATGTTATAAAATACATGCCATATCGAGTTATAAAGGAGAATTTCTGTGGCTTTATATTATGGATGTGTGCGCTCTCTTGGGTCCCTCCCTCCAAATGTAATGAATGGAAATACACAGGTCTATGCGTATAGACATTTCATGTACTGCTGTACAGTAACGTGTCGTTTGTTTGTCTCGGTTGTCTTCATTTTAACGGTTTCGTTTCGTGATGATTCTATGGTGTGCTTTATCTGCCTGTCCTGACTCCCGCTGAAGTGGGCGGGTTGTGTGACGTTTGATTCGGGGATGTTCTGTGGGCGGTGTTTGCGTGACGCGCTGTGAGCTATTAGCCCCACAGTGGAAACGCGACATGATTTCAGCCTCATTTCTCAACCTCCCGGGCTATTGGCCCGACCCGGCCCGATTAAAGCCCTGGCTCGCACTGGCCCGATAGTGGAAATGCGGCTAATGTGTCAATAAGGTTAAACATATATATATATATATATATATATATATATATATATATATATATATATATATATAATGTTAGAGAAAAGATGACATATCACAATTTTATATATATATATATATATATATATATATATATATATATATATATATATATATTTTTTTTTTTTTTTTTTTTTTGTGATATGTAATCTTTTCTCTAACAATTTTTGATGTTGAAATGTTTGACCTTTTTGACATATTTACATTGACATGTATGGATGATCTGGGTTGATTTAAATTACAGTACAAAAACCTGGTAATGAACTTCATTTAAATTCTAGCCATTTCTGCTATGGAAGTCAGTGAGTACCAGCAATCAGTATTAACTCAAACAAAATATCTTCTTATGTGTTCAACAAAAGAATAAAATGCATAAAGGTTTAAAACCACACAAGGAGGAGTAAACGATGAGGTCATTTTAATTAAGTGTAAACTATCCATTTAAGCTGAAAATGTATGTTTTGTCTTCATTTACTCACCCTCATATGTTGTTCCAAACTAATATAAGTTCACTTTTATATTCAGAACTCATAATTGTGTGTAGAATGGAAGTGTTTGAGGACCATGGCTGTCAAAAAGGTTATTTGTTCAGTTGATGTATGTAACAGTAGTTCACCACAAAATAAGGATTTTCTGTCTCTTTTAAATACTAGGTATACTTGCATAAAAAAAAATAATAATAAAATAAATAAATAAATAAATAAAATAAATAAGTACAATTTAGGTGGGATACAGGTTGAGGAAAGATTTAGGGTTAAGAGTTGGTTAAAGTGTAATGCATGGACCAACAGTGTAATTCTAAATGTTATTACAGGAATTAATTACAGATGTACTTGCATGCAGGTAATTTGTACCAAATGATTAAAGGTGCAATAAGAGATCTTGTAAAATGCTATGTTAGCTTGAAATTGACATTCAAAGCCAGGAATGCATAAACATGCACTAGACATCTGTACTGCAGTACAATACATCACGTAACATTTACCAGAAAGAAAACTTGATAGAATAGGGTGCAAAGAGATGTGCTATTACATATTTTGTCTGGGAGTTGGGACAGCCTATCATAATGTTCAAACATTTTGATTAGACAACTTTTCTTGGTCCTACAACTTTCACAGAATAAAGTAAAGTACTAAAGTACTCTGAGTAGGAGAAGTGGCCAGCAGAGCAGGGGAGAAAGAGGGGAGTGAACAACTGTTGTCAGTTGGCTCATAAAATGAGACACAAACCGCAAGAAGACACATGATTTTATAAGTTTTTTTTTATTAAGTTAAAATGCAAAGAAATAAATAGTAATATTTGAATGTCCTGCTATATTTGTTATTTGTAATTTCATAAACACATAACCACAATTTATAGCATTATAAAGATAATTGTGTATATATATGAACACTTTAAATATGGAGGACTTCTTTCCTTCTCAATCCCCGGGTCTGAATGCAGACACAGTGCATAGCAGTGCAGCAAGTCTCTAGCCCTATCTATTCCAATCCTTAACCCTGCCGGTAATCTGGAGGATTTAAAACATATGACGGACACAGCAACACAGATATAGGGGATGTGTCTGAGGGGTAACACACTCAACTGATAAAATAAAAAGTCTGCCATTCTCCAATTCTCCTACAGCTCTCTTGACAAAAATGCTTGCTGCAAACCAACAGCTTTGCTGTATCAGCCCTGACAGAATCGCAGGGAAAAACGTGGAAACAAACACATACGACCTGTGCCATGCGTGGACACTGTCTCACCCAGTCATTGGGTCTCATTGCTTGGCAGGTCTGCCTTGCCTTCGGAAACCACGTGCTTGCATGAATAATTAAGAAGCAGGGTCTTCTCATAGGATAAAAAAACTTAGCCATGAATAATAAGAGAAACTGACATGTCATCACTCCACTAGCAGATTTGCACTACATCACCGATTTTAATCCCACCCCAAAAATTATTTTAAACCCGGAAGATGAAATTAGCTGACAAAGGGTGTCTTGAACCTTTAATGTAATGCATAAAATCTGCCACTAACTGCTGCTGATTTTATAACAAAAATCCTTTGGATGACTGCATAACTCTCTTTATTATGAAAGAGCACTGCGTAATAGATAAACGTAAACTTTAAATACTTTTTATTCACCTTCTGAGGTCTGTACATTAATGACAGCTGTGCTCACCATTCACTTCACTGTCCAGAAAGTTGACATTCTGCTATCAATAACTCCTTTGTCTCTCACTGAAGAAAGAGTAATTGGTGACAGAACTGACATTTTTGGCTGAACTACTGTATCCCTTTAAATGGTTGTTTCTTCTGTCCCGGGTCCTTCTTTCTCTCTCCCCCACTTACCCTGCTCTGTAATCAGCATTTAATTTTGTGGGCTGCTATGGAAGACTATGACGTGCCGTCAGCCGCTAGTATCCTGGCATCAGTCAAAGAGCAGGAGGCACGCTTCGAGCGTCTGACAAGGGCTCTCGAAGAGGAACGCCGCAATGTCTCCCTGCAGCTGGAGCGCGGCAGCCTGCCCTCTGATCGACTGCTGGGTGGCAACACAGGCGGAACCAACCAACCACTGGCCTGGCAGCAGATGGTCATGCAGGTAAAGCCGGCCATTCATCGTCTTCAATATGTGAATCAACCCAACAGCCTCATACCTCACAGCTCCATGTCTGTTGTTTTCATGAAATCGGTCCTTTTGTGTCTCACTTGGTGCGAGCTGTTTTTGGCTGTGCTGAGTTATTGCTCTGGATGTGGTCCTACAGTGACTCTTCATCTATTCCCAGGATGAGTCGTCTTGTTTCACTCCTCATCTCTCTCCATTTTCATGGTATCTCATAAACCTTTTTGGTTTGCTTTGGGTCTTTTGTTATGCTGAGGCAAATGAGTTTATGTGATGCCATCCCAGGGTGGACAGCTAGAGTCAACAGGAGAGGATATAAAATTCAAATGAAACTTTGATGACAGTCATATGTTCCAAATTGCTAAAAACACTATTGGGACACATACATTTCACTAACAAGTAAAATTGGTTGTTTTTGCATTGTTTAGAACGAATCCAATCTTGCAGTTTATGAAGATATTTTGAAGCAACATCATGGCAATGAAATCATTGTGTAAATTCTAGCATGGAGATTGGCTGTCTGTACTAGCCGGTACAAAGTCCCGTCATTGAGTTTTCAGCATATCTGTTCATTAGTTCATGAGAAAGACTTGGTTTGAACCAATCAGCACACTCTGTTGTGAGTGAGATGCAACTTTATTTATATGCATGATATAGCTTTCACGAGTTCGCACTTGCATTCGTTTAGGTATAAAGCGTATTTGGCGTGCTGTCCGGGGGGAGGGCTCTGAGCTCGAGGAGACACCCCAACTCGAGTTATTCCCCTTATAAGGAAACAAAGAGGAGTTGGGATTCGAGCGAAGTATCTAGCCCGGCCCCAGAGCGCTCCCCCCGGGAATGAAATGCAAGAGGTGAGGTGACGGGGTGGTGGAGGGATGCTGAAGTCGTGAGATGCTGCAGGTAAGACAGCTTTGGTATATATAGGCGTTGCTCAGAAACTGATTTGATGATGGGATAATTGTCAATGACGTATTCGATACTGAAACTTCTGCGCATGCTCCTCCCGAAATTTGTTTACAAACATCACTTGAAGAAACTTTTTACCTGTTACAGTGTTCAAAGAGATGCCACATTTTGTTGCCAACTATAATAAAACAAGAAGAAGAAGAAGAAGAAGAACTGTTCGGAGACATGGGTCGTCAATGTTAAGTTTATTAATGTGCCGCAACAAAGGTTTTGTTTCCATTTCTCTGCAATGAAAGCACAACTTGAGGACCCAAGCAGTTGGATTACAGTGGTCTGCTAACATGCGACAAAAATATGTTAATAAGGAACTATTTTATCCTAGAGCTTTTCAACCTGAAAATGGTGAAATTTGGATTTGTCACTCATCTACTTAAAAAAAAAAAGACGTTGTTCAGTTCGTGTTGATTGTCCTGTCTCTACAGATTTGGTAAGTGTGCAATCTTTGTTTTTGTTTATTCAGTTATTTAGTATCGTCAGCAGTACTCTTTAAGTTATTTAAGACATACTGTACCTTAGTCAAAATTATTTAGTTACTACGTTTACGGTAATATCACTACAATATTATGGACTAAAAATCTTCCACTTCCACAAAGCTCTCAGATCCGCTGTAAATGCTGCTCTCTGAATTAGTGTCTATCTCCCCAACATCTGTGTTTGTGTTGACACTGTAGTTCACATAATGAAGCTACTCTTTTCATGCAAACCCTTCTCTCTTTTTGGACTCAACCACTTTCCTGACTTTTTTTAAACTAGAGGTTTGAAAACACCCTGCTGAGACAGGGGGGTTTCATGGCCCTTTAATGAGGAAAACTAAACACTGAGTTGTGGGTAGATATAAAGTAACAACTTGTATGTCTTTGATGGGGTTTGCCAACTCATGGAATATATTGATTATCATTGGCACTTGAGCAGTAGTGAAATATTGTAATAGTGAATTCTTATTTGGGCTGTACAGTACGATATTAGAAAAAAATTATGTGATTTGAATACAATTTGAATTCAATTTCACCAGATGACTTGAATAGTTTTACTTGGAAAGAATTCAGTCATTTAAATTGAATGGGATGATGTTGTAGAGGAGTGAATCAGAGGCCAGAGGAGAAATTGTGCCTAACTGAGCTTTGTTTCTCTCATGTTTTTTTCCTTCACTTTCGTCAATTGGTGAAGTTTATTCCAATGTTGCCACTGGCTTGCTTGCTTTGGGACTTGGTTTTGGTTTGGAGCTGCGCATCAAAGGATTTGCTCTTTAGTGTTTGGATTTTCAGAAGTAAAATTTACAGTAAACTAAACTGAACTTCAACTCTAAAAAACTAGACTGAAACAGTTTCAATTTACTAGAACTTCTATGTTATGACACAATCTACATTGTAAAAGCGCCATAAAAATAAAGATGAATTGAATTGAACTGAATCACGCATACATTATAAGAAACAATTACAAGCGCAGAAAAGTAGCATAGAGCAGGGGTTCTCAACTGGTTTGGCCATGAGACCCAAATTTTTACATGGTCATCAAGCCAAGACCCAAACTTTTTAGGAACTATAATACAATTTTAGGAATTATAATTAATTTGTGTTCATTTGTTAACATAAACAAGTAGTGACAGATACATCATACGAAATGACACTGAGGCTTTAAGTCTTTTTTTGTCATCAATATATATATATCCATACTTTACATATTCGGGAACATACTTGCACTTCGACATATTTGTTGCAATAATTAAATGAAATTTTACATGTCAAACGATACGGTTGCCGCGCACGCATTTCAAAATAAAAGTCTGGTACAAGCAAAATAAGTAAAAAATTTAACAGATGTTGTTTTTTTGACCACACACTCCGCGACTCACTGAAAATGTTCCCCACTAGTTGAGAAACACTGGCATAGAGCAAACATAAAAGTTAAATAAAATCAGGTTTTCTTGGTATTCATTTGCAGAAATTGAATAATTAAATGTAAAATAACACTGTAGTCTTCGTTGTATAAATAATTCAATTAAACGTATCTTTGTATCGATGTATCTTTGGAGATATGAACATAGTGTTCCACACGTGTATATACAGTACATATTATTATATTATATATTATTTTATTGATGCACATTTAGACTGATCAAACAATTTAGCTAGGTCTACATATGTGCGTTGGTGGTAAAAAATCATTTTAATTTGTTGGTAGTAGATATATCTGTATACTAAAAGCATCACATCATTTATTTCTAATGGACTCTAAAGGTTCATATGAATTTTAGTGTTTTCACCATACTGTAATTCGATATCAATCTGTACTGAAATTTTTTAAATATCCATTTCCTGCTAACATTTGAGCTCTGTTGAGCACGTTTTGCCTTTGTGTTCGCATGCTCAACAGAAATGAATGTGACTGATCGTGAAGGTCATCAGTTCACCAAACTCACCGCTATTTACTAAGTGTAACAACAGAAACAGGAACACTGGAGAGTTTAAAAGTCACGAAGATCAGCTGATCTGTTTATAAGCTGACAAATGAGCGATACACTGATGAATCGACTGATCTTCACGGCTTTAAAATGCTCCAGTGGACGTTTTAAAAAAATCAGTACTGATTGGTATCGAATTCCAGTATTGTGTCAACACTAACATTACATTTACATTTAGTTATTTAGCAGACACATTCATCCAAAGCAGTGATTATTCATAATCCTTCATTGGTGATATGTTTGGTTTACAACTAGCTCTTTTACTGTAAATTACCTTTATACATTTGCCTGTAAACAAAAGCAAAGTTAACAGTAAATGCCAGGCACCTTGTCACTGCTTCAGATCTGTCTTGTCCTCTGTGTGTTTAGGCTGTGTTCTGTGGCCTCACCTGCCCATAAAGCCTGTGTGTTTTACACCCCTCTGCCTAACCTGACAGCTTGAAAATTAGCTTGCCCTTTTATGTGTCGGTTACTGTCATGAGGGGTTGCATGTCACAGGATCAGTTTGCAGCAACTGACCGGTATCTTCTGTCTAGATGTCTGTCTTTATACAGTACTGTAAGCTGTGGCTTTATTTATTAAGGAGAATTATACCAAATATCACATGATTAAAAGCTGCTGGTTTAGGTACAGTAGCCGATGCCATGGCAGTGATGGGTTGATGTACTGGAGTGGTTTTAGCTACTGTGGGCCAGCGTGTCTTGGGTTGACATGTTTGCAAACCTTGTGGCAGTGTCATGACTGTGTTTTGATGAGACTGCTGAATAATTCATGATTTTTGTGTATGTGTTTGTGTGTGACCAGTGATTTTAGGGACAGCTAAATATTATATACCACTATAATAGTTGCAAAAATAAAGCCAAAACATGGATATGTTATTATCTTAAGCTGTATAGCACAGAAATATTAGAGTTAAAAGTGTTACAAAAATGTAGGTGCATACTAAATGTCTTTTTTTAATCAGTGGCTTTATTTGAAAAAAAAAAAAAACTGCTTTTAAGTTAGTTCTCTATGTAAATAAATTTTAAAAGATAATCCATTACTTGGATTTAAAGGTAAATCTTTATCACAATTACTCTGGTGTTAGATGTCACATTCAGAAATCATTCTACAATGTTGATTTGCCTCTCTATTTGGATCAGTTATTAATAGTGCTAGAGCTGCACGTTATTGGAAAATTCTAACATTGCAATATATATATTTTTTATTTTGCTATATATATTGTGATATTAATACAATTTAACCATATGGCTTTATATCTCTATTTGAAAAGAATTTTAAAGGTTAGATCAGTTAGGATGATTTTTTGTGGTCCGCCAACACATTTTCAATGTTGTTTGTGCTATTTGTAGTGCGTTTCAGTATTCGCACGTGTTGTGAGTATTTTCATGCATAACAATCTATAAATACAACCAAGAAAAAGATACAATTGAAAAAAGTGTTTTATCATTTCCTGAGTCTTACCGTATTGAACTAAATGATAAAATTCTAAATAATTCAATAAGATTATTTATAGTAAAGGCCACAAATGCTACAATTTCTTATACCTGAATGCTTTTAAAATCATTATACAATCACGGGCCTTAAAAAAACATGCAAATGATAAATTATAACACAAACTCAACATTGCAATATATAGCGATTTGACTATTACGAATGTTCACATTGCGATATCGATGCTGAAACTATATATTGTGCAGCACTAGTGCTTAATCAATAATGATGGTTCATTTTTTTCAATGTGGAAATTGTCAGTTCTAAATTTAGGACTCTGAGAAAAATTCATTTCAGACTTTTAGTGATAAAACCAAATCTATAAAACATTAGGAGTAGTGAAGAGGACTCCAAAAGTTGCAAAAACCAAATCACAAACCATCCTGAAATAGAAGTTGTTGGCAATTTTATTCTCTAAACATATTTAAACAAATTTTAGAAACATTTGATGATAATGACATATAAACATAAAAAATTTATGGTAGAGCTGCACGAATCTGGCTAAAACAAGAATCACGATTTTTTTTGCCTAAAATACCCCTCCTCTATCAGCCAATCACTGTGTGCATAGTTAATAAGCCTGCTGACTTAATGGCAACGAGGTCAACCCCACCTTTACTCAGTTTTTTGTTCTCTGATATCTATATAGTAGGTTTATGGTTTAGCTAAGTTTAAAAATCTCCAGAAATTGTTTTATATACTAATTTATTACTCCATAAAATACCCCAGAATCAGAAGATCCATGATTGACCATATGGTTTGTGTTGCTATTACAGACACACTGAAATAAGGGAGGAAATCTATCACTGTTGTATCACTAGAAAACATTTGGCTTATTAAACACAGCCCGGGGCATTCACATTAATGATTTCAGAGCTTTTTTTATGTTCTCAGAGCTGTATTTGAGTCACGTTCTCTTGATGACGTGGCTCCTCGTCAGGTCCGGATGAATGACCTAAAGTAGGGATACATGCAAATGCGTGCAAATTGCAGTCTCGTCACAGTTTTTTTTGTCCCCTGATTATCCTCCGATTGCCTCCGATTGGTTTGATTTTCTCCACTGTGGTTTTACACTTGTGGAATTTACATGCAAACAAGGAAACAGTGGAATCTGAGGCTCGCAGTATGCCCCTTTTCATATACTGATCTTTTATTATTCTATTATGTTCTGGTATGCCCAGATTTTTATTCTAGGGCACCTTTAAATTTGCACTTGGTGGGAATTATTACAACCAGAATTAATGGCAGGATAATAGGTTTTGTGAATATAGGTGTCTAATCTGGATTTTATTTACTTGGTTACTTAAGTTGGTTTATCTGAAAAATCTCAACATTTTTAATATTTTTTAATCAAGCGTCTGCAATGTTAAAATGAACAATAATTGTCATTGTAACAATCTTGTATCTTGTCCACATTAAAGGGAAAGATGACTCCCAAATTTAGAATCTGCCATCATTTACTCACCCTTCACTTGATTTAAACCTTTATGATTTTCTTTCTGGAAACCTGTAACCATTGACTTCAGCGTTGTTTGTTTTGAAAGTCAGTGGTTAAAGGTTTTCATTGTTCTTCAAAATATCTTCCCTTGTGTTCAACAGAATAAAGAAACATATAACCACTTCAGGGGGAGTTAATGTTGAGTGTATTTTTTGGGTGAGCTATCCCTTTAATGTTGTATTGGAAGGTGCATCAAGTGTCGATAGATTTGATTCCCAAGGAACCAAAGGACTCCCCTCATTCACTGCTTCATCTTGTCTGTTTTTTTTTTAAGGGGCGACATTGATTTATTTAGGTTTTGAGCCTTTATTATTCTCCTCGAGGCCTCAGAGGTCACAGAGTGACAGAGAGACACAATAGAGCTGCGTCAATGGCAGACCTCGTCTCTTTCACCGCAGCTCTGACACCATAGACAGCTTTTTCTTTAAAGTAACCTCAACTGTCCCACATGTAACTAACGCTCAGGGGTCGTGACCTGAGGCATCGCTGCTTCTTCTTCCTAGAATCTGGAGCTTCATTTAACATTCAGGAATCGTACCTGGAGGATTGAAGCTTTTGGTTACTGTGACTGAACTTTACCGGCTCTGTCTAAATGTTGTTGAGTCTGGAAGGCCTGTGGAGAGCTTGGAGAAGAGATGCAGCTTTGATCAGTGCTCTCTGTGAGAAGACACACATAGAAGGTTGGATATACACCACTGTTCAAGTTTTCTCGGCCTTACTGTACTTGTTCTTTGGTGTGGAGTGAGAGGAACTAAAAAAATGATTTCAGTTTGTTCTGTAAAAGTTAAGAATACAGAAGTGAAAATTTGCACACTTCATATTTATATTTTATATTATGTGTTTCAACGTTATGTTAGATTGGCCTAACATTAAAAAACCAATGAACTACACTGTAAAACAATGTTATGTTAGATTGTCCAATTTAACATTTAAAAAATCTATAAACTACACTAAAAAAAAAAAAATTGTTATTTATATTAACTTGTTCCACTGATTTTTTTTTACTCAATTTCTTTCTTTAGAATATGATTTGTTTTGTAATACTTGTTGTAATACTTATTTACTTGTAATTACTCATATTTTTCTTTAATCCAAACTTACCTCTGTCCCAAAAAAATATGTAATTGTTATGATCACCAGCGATCTAGCAGTTGCAGGTTGCTGGAGAACTGCATTTATGTTACTGAATCAAACTACAACTCCCAGAAGTCATGGCTCAAATAACTCCTGCCACAGCTGATAGTCATCTGGACACTGACACACACACATCTGAAGTTCATCATTAAATGATTACTTGAACTATATATTAGTGGTAAGCAAATTAAGACTTCATGAAACACTGAAACAGTCAAGGCAAATGTGTCGAATCTTCGAAACGTCTTTACAGTGACACCTAGTGGTAATTTTTTATGTACTGCACTGGAAGAGCTTCAGCAAAGAAGCAGTTAAGCAAATTGAGGTATCAAACCCCACATTGTACAAGAGTTGAGGTTTAAAGTGATTTAGTGGAGTGGTGAGAGTTTCACACTAGCATGCCGAGATACAGTAATGGGTTCAAATCCAGGGTGATGCAGCTATACATGTTATTTTTAAAATCTTCTGTTTGTGTAACGTGTTTTGTTTTAACATTGGTCTGACATCCGAAAGAACATTTTGTGAATAAATATGTCTTGTTTTGGTCATAAAAAAGTAACATTATCCACTAGGCTACATGAGAAACGCAGATTTGCCAATTCTGGAAACGCTTCTGAAATGGCCAATGCTGTGAATTGCTTTAGTCACATGACCTGGGGTTTTGAAACACTTTGTCATGTGACCTGGGTGTTTCGAATCACCTTAATCACGTCACCTGGGTGGTTCAGATCATGCTTCAGTGCATTGTTTCGAAACACTTGTGCTTCAGGGACAGCTGTGACGAAACGTCAGTTTCACGTCAGCCATCATCACTATTTATACACCCCAGTTTCACACTCCCATTGCTGAGTCTTGTTGAACTGTAAGTGAGCACTACAAATATTTCCTTGTCTTGTCTAGCCATGTTTTTGACTTGTGCTTTGTTTATTGTTTATGTTGTTTTGCCACCTGTCCCGACCATTCGTCTGCACTCTAAGCTTATGCATAATCTGTATGCTTCTGTCTATCTGTATTCTGACCTTTAGCCTTCCTGACGATTCTCTTAATAAACTCCATTTTGATCCTCAACTTATTACAATAATAATAGATCTAAGTGCATTTGTATGATTATTACATTTATGTTTTTATTTTACTTATCTTATAACTTTATAGTGTACTTCAATTTGAGCTCAATAATATTTTTTTATTTGTTATTTTTTTGTTGAAAGCATTGATGTTTACATTAAAGAATGTGTTAATTATTCATTAAAATGCACCAAATCAGAAAACTAGACTGATTTCTTATGCATCATGTGACTCCGTAATAAAGCTAAAAATGCAGCTTTACACTGTTAAAAAATGCTAGATTCCACACAATTGATTTGGGTTGGAACAACATGAAGTAATTAAGTTCACTTATTAGTTTTTCACATTTAAGTGGATTGAACATAAAAAATAAGTTCCCCCTAAAAAACTCAAGAATTGTGATGTTTCAGCTCAATTTAGATAAGTAGTTTAAACAAACAGCAAATGTAATTTTATTGACAGTACCATTACAATAATTAGTAGTAAAAAAAAGTACCAAAAACATATGTTGTTCCAAAGAAATGCTCTTTTGCTTTATTTTTAAGCAAATAAAAGGCAACCTTGGTGAGTGTAAGAGAGAGCAACAAACTTGTGAACATTAGTTTATGTTTTGACTTTATTAATCATGTACGGAAAGCCGTTTTAGACTGTACAGTGCATCCTGGCTGTATGTTCGTCAGGTACACCCTTCAGAGAAACTTTGTTTAGGATTTTTGGGTAGATTTCCTGCATGCCCTTAGACACATACTATAGGGTTCGCCACAAAACACAAGCGCGCTTGCAGAAGAAAAAAGCCTGGGAGGCCCACAGTCTTGTAAATCACCTGCTTAACAATGACTTTCTCACCCTCCTCCCACACACATACACAATCTCACTTCCAGTGCCATTAGGAAAACTCTAACCTCTTGTAAAACTATAATTAAAGCAGCAGTGAAACTGCCCGTGTTGCTTATTTTCTCCCTCACACCTTTTATTGCTCTTTTTTTATGCTTTCACACATACATACTCTACACTTTTTTCTACTTTTTATGCCTTTAAGATTTTAGAAGTTTTTTTTTCTTTTAAAGTTTTAAATATGGCTAAAAATATTAGTCACTGAATAAAAAATGTCAAAAAAAGAAGTTTGTGTAAGAAACTTACAGAAGAGACTTGTTATGCAGACTGACAAGCTAATAAAAAAATTTTCTGCAGTTTTAAAATTTTTTCGTTTTTTTGCTCTAAGTCTATTCTACTTGAATGAAGAATATGTAGATAATGTTTAAATTAACATTCATTCAAATATGTTTTAAAGGAAAGGTGATTTAAGTGACTTTGAACGTGGCATGGTTGTTGGTGCCAGAAAACTATCCAGTTAACGGCAGTTCTGTGAGCGCAAATGTTTTGTTGATGTCAGAGGTCAGAGGAGAATGACCAGACTGGTTTAGAAAGGCAACAATAACTCAAATATCCACTATAGTTACAACTGAGGTATGCCTATCTGAGTATTGTTGCTGACCATGTCCATCCCTTTATGACCACAGTGTACCCATCTTCTGATGGCTACTTCCAGCAGGATAATGTGCCATGTCATAAAGTGCAAATCTGCTTTTTTGAACATGGCAATGAGTTCACTGTACTCAAATGGCCTCCACAGTCTCCAGAACTCAATCCAATAGAGCACCTTGGCATGTGGTGGAACGGGAGATTTGCATCATGGATGTGCAGCCGACAAATCTACTGCAACTGCGTTAAGCTATCATGTCAATATGGACCAAAATATCTGAGGAATATTTCCTGTAGTTTATTGAATCTATGCCATGAAGGATTCAGGCAGTTTTGAAGGCAAAAGAGTGTACAACCTAGTACTAGTACCTAATAAAGTGGCCGGTGAGTTTATATTATGTTGTGGTGTATATGCACAATATTCTTATCGTGGGCTCTTCAAAGTACAATAAATCTTTCTGTCACTGATTTATTTACATATAATTGGGCCCACATGGAACAGAAATCTTTAGATTTTTTTTATTAGCAAATCTAATGTGTTTGTTTACTTATGTAAATGTGTGTAAATATATATTGATACAGCTGTATATTAATGTCAGTAAAGTTATTAGCTAACATGCAAATGTTTATATAATTTATATACAATACAACTTGAAAAGTAATATTTCAAGTATTTTAGTAGAAATATGTGAGACTTGCTTTGTTTTCAAAACCAGTGGATCTTATTGGATTTTCTTTGTAAACCTTAAATAAAAGTTTTTATTTTATTTTTTTTCATGTTTTAGGTTTTTAGTTAATATACTACCATAAGAATTCAGCATAAATCTGCAGATTTTGTACAACATTCTCCACAGAAATAGCAAAAAATGTCTACAGATTCAGTCTGACCCTTTATATAACCATATATATGTATTTTTTGAAAAATCACTAAACTTTCTTATTAGGATAACATCCATTTGTCTGTTTTCAAGCCCTTGTTTTTCATTTATGAACAAAAAAACTGATAACACCATGTACTATGATAAAGGTTTCAACAATTAGCTTGCCATGGGAATTTGAGACCTGAATAGGTACATTCATTTATTCATTCATTTATTTTCTTTCGGCTTGGGTCGCCACAGCGGAATGAACCACCAACTTATCCAGCAGAGGATGCCCTTCCGGCTGCAACCCAGTACTGGGAAACACCCAAACACACTCATTCACATACATACACTATGGCCTATTTAGTTTATTCAATACACCTATAACGCATGTCTTTGGACTGTGGGGGAAACCAGACCACCTGGAGAAAACCCAAAATGCCAGCTCCACACAGAAACGCCAACTGATCCAGCTGGGGCTTGAACCAGCTACCTTCTTGCTTTTAGACAGTGCTTTGCTAACCACTGAGCCAACGTGTCACCTCTGAAAGGGTTGATAAATGAGTTAACTTAAATCTAGTTTTGGGAACAATCTCATTGGGAATATGACCTTAAAAAGTGCCCCGCATGGAAGTTGTGTCTTGTTGTTAGGTCATGATGTACTTTCTGTGGACCCAATGCAGCGTACAGTGCGTTCTAGAGAAACTGCTGTGAATGAGTGATGAGAAGTGGAGGCTGAATCTAGGTATAGTCTTCTGTAAAGTTGACAGTTTGCACTATATGTCGAGTAAGGATCCACTTCTAGTGATACGGCTATATTTCCTTCATAATATATAAAAAAATGGTAATCCCATGAGTAATCCCCATTTTTGATATGTCTGCAGGTGTTAGAGAGGTGACTGTGCTCACATGTTTGCTAATGCTGGCAGGCTGAAGGACAGGAGCTCTCTGCGAGGAGTGGGAATCGCTGCATTCTTTGTATTCAGAGCAGCTGCAGGTGCCCACAGCTATTCATATTCTGCAGAGGGCTGTTCGGACGCTCTCATCCTCATTCCACAATCCATCAAATGATTAATCCTCTAAAAGCCTTAAAATACACGAACAGCTCAGTTTTTTTTCTTCTTTTCTCTGTGTTGCTTAATCTTTTCTTTCTCACTCTCTAAGTAATAATAAATAGGGTTGTGTCCAGCATATTCTTTATTGTAATCCACGTATTGATTGTTTTTCTTAATAGTTTCATTTATATAATGGCTTTAAAGGATGGGATGCATAATTATATTAATTATGTATTATGATTTGACAGTTTTGGCATTTTGTATGTACAATACAATGTGTTATTTAAAGAGTTTTAAAAATATATAAATTAAGCATTTATTCTGAAAACATCAATATTGGCAGTAAAAACTTTTCCATAGATAGATAGATAGATAGATAGATAGATAGATAGATAGATAGATAGATGGATGGATGGATGGATGGATGGATGGATGGATGGATGGATGGATGGATGGATGGATGGATAAATAGATGGATAAATGGATGGATGGATGGATGGATGGATGGATGGATAAATGGATGGATGGATGGATGGATGGATAGATGGATGGATTGATGGATGGATGTACTATGTATGTACTGTATGGATGGATGGATGGATGGATATCTATCTGTCTGTCTATCTATCTATCTATCTATCTATCTATCTATCTATCTATCTATCTATCTATCTATCTATCTATCTATCTATCTATCTATCTATCTATCTATCTATCTATCTATCTATGTCTCTCTGTCTGTCTGTCTGTCTGTCTGTCTGTCTATTACTCAAAAAATTGTTTCCACCAATATATTCAGCAGAATAATTTACAGCAATATTTATAATTCTAATACAAAATATTTTACCACAAATCATTTAATGGCTGTTAACAATTTAGCTTTGTCATCATAAAATAATGATTTTGAAATATTTTACCACAGAAAGCAGTGATTTATAAGTATATGATTGTAGTTATATTTATCAGTAATGTAAATTACTGTTTTACCTTGGTGAGTATAAGATACTTTTTACCAATTATGTGAATAGTAATCTATTAAAACTGCAATTGATAAAATGTTGGAATAGAAAAAAAAACAATTTTGTTGTACTAATTTATGCAGTCATGTGAAAAATTAGAATACCTTATGAAAGCCTGGGTATTTTGTGAGTTTTTTTAGTATATGGTTATTTAATCTCAATTTTAACGGTGCAGAAATATTAAGGTAATATAACTAAACAATTAAGACAAAAAATTCTCAAGATATTTTGTAAATGTAATTGTACAAAAATGCATTAAGGTGTCTATTTTTTCACACCACTGTATTAATATTCTTGATGGGCTTGAGAAATATCTGTTAAAATTGTTTAGTGAAGGGTTATTTTAAAATACAGTCAACGATGGACTTATAAACACACCACAGATATAATTTGAGGATGGAGTGAAGTTTAAATCAAAAACAATAAATACATCACTATGTGGAACTACTGTAGTCACTAAATAATAATTAGTGGAATCTGCTTGAAACATTTTATAATGTAGTTTACAATGTTAATAGAACAACCCGCTTTCTCATAATCACAAATTATTCAAAACCAGTGAGTTTTTTTCTGTTGAACAAAAAAGAAGATATTTTGAAGAATGGTGGAAATCTTTAACCATTGACATCCGTTGTTGGAAAAAATGAATTCTATGGAAGCCAATGGTTACCAATTTCCAACATTCTTCAAAATATCTTCTATTGTGTTTAGCAAAACAAAGGAACTTAAATGGATCAAATCAAGGCGGATCAAATTATTATATGACAAAATTTTAATTTTACTATCCCTTTAAGTCACCTACAACATCCTTATATATTTTGTAAATGTTCAGTATGTCCACTGAATGAGTTTAAAACCATTTTCTTTACTGGACCAGCAGGAGTGCCTTTCGAGTCACTTAAAGGACCAACTGCTGCTCACCCAGTAGATCCTGAGCTTGTGTGTTTAAAATAAGATTCTCTTGCTTTATGAGACCCCTGAGTCACTCCAGGAATGTGACCCCTGTACTCTGCATGTTCATATATAACCAAACAAGCCTGTGCGCTTGACCCTCTTATTGGGAGCCTAAATTGAAACCACTTGAAAAGTGTAAAACGCACTCTTATACTTGAATAAGATGTTCGGAGGCTTCAAGTCACTGCCTTTACTTTTTAAAACCTCTTTATTGCATTTAAACTTTACACTCAGATAATACAGAAGTAAAAACAACAACTACAACAAAACTTCTCAGTATTTTACATCAATATTTATGACCTCTCTTCTTATTCATCAGTCAACACATTTCCAACTTCAGGAAAACTTTAGGAAGGCCCTCATATTGTGCTTCAGCGACCGAAATGTGACCTCTGGTGGACAAGAGAAATGAGAAACAGATTCAGAGTTCCACATCAGGATATTTATTAGCAAATAATATACATTTTATGAACGTAAACATTAGATGAGCAGGTTACATTATAACCCCGTGTCCTAATAACACGCTATGTGTCGATATTTGCAGTGATAAGCAATTTGGCTGTTTGGATATAAACAGCCATGAATAAATCCATTCAGAAGCACAAAATAGTGCACTCACTGCACTCTGACGAAATGGTAAGGTTTATGATATAATTAATACATATTAAAACTCTTTAATATTATTAAATGCACATGCTGAATCACTGATATGCATTGGAACAACCCCAGCCTGCAAGTAAATATACTGTACATTCATTCATTTTCCTTTAGCTCAAGTGGGTCGCACAAGGGATGTGTTGCTCGGCAACGCACCATGCAGCGCCATGCATTTTAGAATTCTAAACATTTCTATCCGGGTATGCACACCAACGCTGCAAGTAGCGGCTGTCTGCGGTGCCCAGCTATGACTCAGGACACTGTTCATATTTCTGCTGTGCCACAGAGCGCCATTTGAATAGTTTCGTTTCAAATAACATGCCAATGTGCACGTCTGGTGTACGATATTTTCAATTGTCATGTGCTCACCGTGTCGCGGCTCATTCGGTGTGCAACCCCTTTAGTATCTATTTCAGAGATTGCCACAGTGGAATGAACCGTCAACAATTAAACGGCATATGTTTTTACGCAGCGGATGCCCTTCCAGCCACAACCCAGTATTGTGAAACTGTCCGATTTTTTTCTCGTGAAATTGTCCGATTTTTATCTGGTTTGTTCCAATAAAGTGCAGAGCAGATATCAATTCTTCAAGGCATAGTTTAGATACTTACTTTTAATGGTGGCCATCTTGAAGCATTTCAGAGCCGATGTTGAATAACTATGTACCACAAACTTGTTGATGGATATGGATTGACGGTGTATCCGATAATTACATATATGTTTCTTCAAATACAGATGAATTTAGCATCTTTTACTGATGCATAGAACTAGAAATGTGGTTTAAAATTACATTTAAGCTATTGATATTTATATTTGACGTAGTCTTAAATGATTCAAATGATCCTTGCTGTGTGGTAGGTAACATAATAAGATCTAAACGACATTGTTTGTTCTCCTGTTGTTTTCTCTATGTTATATAATTGTAATTTATCTGATCTCTTGCGGTGTTATTGACTTTGTGCGTACATGGATAGACTCATTTCTGCTCTTTATATTTATCCAGAGATTGGTGTGTGAGTGTGTCTGTGTCCAGACTGTCAGCTGCTTACCTTATTACATGGGCCTTGGTCTATTTACACATGTTTCCTCATAACAAGACTTGATTCAAACAGAGGACTGGATAATGAGCTTTGAGTAAGTGAATGTGTTGAGAGCAGCAGCTGTATAAAATGTCAGGAAGACGCCACAGGACAGCTCAGATTGAAAGCAAGTGGGGAGAGGATATTTAATGGTTGTTTTGATTGTTTGTGAAAGATGACGGATATGGTAATCGCTACACTGTGAGATGTAAAGGAGTCATACATTTAAATATAGAAATGTATTTTGTTTGCTCGCCCTCATGTTGATCCTGACCTGTCTGGCATTTGTTCACAGTAAGGTTCAGTATGATGAAAGGTATTCTAGATGTTTTGTAAAAGTCGTAAAAATGATTAGGGTGTAATCATTATGATGAAGTTCATACAGTAAGAATCATGAATGAATTGTTTATAAGATTTGGAAATTAATCTTCATTTACACTGTAGAATAATTCAGAATTATACAAATCATTTAATGTATATATATATACTTTTTCATTGTGACAGTGTGAACACCACAAAACACATTATATCTGATGGTTAATTTGGAATTAGGCAGGAAAAGTAATCCCAAATTAAAAAAATTTTTTGCCCACATATGACAGCGTGAACAGTACAAACTGCATGGAATGTGATATTTTTTTAATTTGTGCAATTTTTATTTGTGCTATTAAATCCGATACAGATGTTTTGCAATTTGACCACAATGGGATCTGAATCTGGGTTCACACTGTAGGACAAAACAGCCCAAATCTCTTTTTGTGTTTTGTTTTTTAATCTGTAACTTTGATTTATTTTCACTAAGTGTGACCACCACAAACCACATACAATCTGATGGGTTTGATTATGATTTGGTCCATTTCAATATTTTTTTCCCTAAATCTGCATTTATACTGAAGTCAAAAGTGGCACAAAACTTAATTCATTCATTCATTCATTCATTCATTCATTCATTCATTCATTCATTCATTCATTCAATTTCCTTCGGCTTAGTCCTTTATTTTTCAGGGGTCACCAAAGCAGAATTTATCCTGCATATGTTTTACACAGTGGATGTCCTTCCAGCCTCAACCTAGCACTGGGAAAAACCCATACACTCTCTCATTCACACACATACACTATGGCCAATTTAGCATATTCAATTCACCTATAGCGCATGTCTTTGAACTGTAGGCGACACCAGAGCACTTAAAGGAAACCCATACCAACATGCGAAGAACACATATGCAAACTCCACACAAAAATGCCAAGCTTGAACCAGCGACCTTCTTGCTGTGAGGTGACAGGGGTAACCACTGAGCCATCGTCCCACCCCTGGCACAAAACTTGATTATCATTCATTCAATCATTTTCTTTTCGGCTTAGTCCCTTTATTAATCCAGGGTTCGGCACAGCGGAATGAAACGACAAGTTATCCAGCCCATGTTTTACGCAGCGGATGCCCTTCCAGCTGCAACCCATTTTTGGGAACACATCCATACACACTCATACACTACAGACAATTTAGCCCACCCAATTCACCTGTACCACATGTCTTGGGACTGTGGGGGAAACCGGAGCACCCGGAGGAAACTCAGGGAGAACATGCAAACTCCACACAGAAACGCCAACTGACCCATCTGACAGCACCACCTACTGCACCACTGCGTTGCCAAACTTGATTCTTTTTATTATAATTTTGTTTTGCACATATATGACTCAGATCTGTTTTTGTCATGACAATGTGAACAGCACAAACCTGATCTTTTCAATTACGATATGTGGTATTAAACCTGATACGATACTTATGATTTGCAATGCAACCGCAGTGTAAACGGTTATGCTGGAATTCATGCAATTGACATTCATCATCATTCTGCACAGGTACATACAGTACTATAAACATCCCTTAATGTGTTGACTACACCTGTGTGATCAGACTGTGGTGTGATTAGGATGTTAAGTTCATCCTGTGTTAAGCTGCTATATTCAAATCTGCTTTCCCTCAAGGGCTATCACTGAGCCACAGAAAGATGTGTCTAGCACATTTCATACGTAGATCACAACTTCTCAATGTTCATTCATTTATTAATTTTTTTTTGGCTTAGTCCCTTTATTAATCTGGGGTCGCCATGGCGGAATGAACCGCCAGCTTATCCAGCATATGTTTTTACGCAGCGGATGCCCAACCCATCTCTTGGAAACATCCATACACACTCATTCACACTCTTACTATGGACAATTTTGCCTACCAAATTCATCCATACCACATGTCTTTGGACTGTAGGGGAAATCGAAGCAACCGGAGGAAACCCATGCAAATGCAGGGAGAACATGCAAACCCCACACAGAAACGCCAACTGACCCAGCCGAGGCTTGAACCAGTGATCTTCTTGCTGTCTGGCGACAGCACTACCCACTGTGCCACTGCACTGCCCCACTTTTCAATGTTTTTAATTACATTTCAACACCTATTTTAGGTTTCATGCACTGAAAAACACATTTGCACCGCGGTTGTCTGCGAAAATGGCAGTAATAATCATATTAAACATAATCTGATGACATGCTTTATTCACATAGGGTGCTTTCTTACCTAGACGTTTGTTTCATAACCTGGCTTGTTTGCCTCCTTAGCGCGGTTCATTTGGCGTATGTGAATCCAGCAATCACTCTCTGATCTGCGCCAAAACTATTGTTCCGGGATTGCCTGAACGAGATGGTCTTGGTTCAATGACAAAAAAAAACTGGAGCAGGTTGATTGTAGTGAGAATTGTAGTGTGAAAGCAATACAAACTACCGAACCAGGCTATATCACAGTGTAGTATGGTTAATTAACGGGCATATATGGCTATATGAAGAGAGAATGATGATGTGTAGGGCAGGATGTCATTCATCAATGAATGTTTTATGCCGAATACGAAAGTGAAAGCATGCTGAACTATAAACGAGAGCTGTTTATCTGTTAGGAACATTGACTGAACTGCAGTCTTGGTTTATCTGTTATTTCTCTCTATAATGTAAAATGTTTTCCAGTACTGGGTTGCAGCTTGGTTACAGCTGTAAGGGCATCCGCTGTGTAAAACATATGCTGGATACTGTAAGTTGTTGATTCATTCCCCTGATGAATAAAGGGACCAATTCAAAGGAAATGAATGAATGAATGAACAAATAACAAAAAAATAATTGAAAAATACAGTAGAACTCTGACCAATGTGAGGAGAGTTTACTCACACTTGACTTGTTTTAGCTGTTTTGGTCCTGTTAGAAACCTTGCCGTATGAAAGCGAACCGCACCAAGAACAAAGAGCAACACTGTAACAATTTAAATCCCTGTTTCAGAACAAAACAATCAATGTACAGGTGTGAAAGCACCCAAAGTGTAAACATTTTGTAAATAATTAGATTGTTTCTGCTGTGTGTAATTGTAGTTTTGCGCTTGCAGGTGAGTTTAGGACCATGGTCAGTTCATACTGTAAATCTGATATTGGCCACATTTAAAAACTTGCGAACAGCCATGCAAACTCAATAAAATCAGATACAGTATGAGGAAAAATCTGGTTTTATCACTTAACCTCTGATACAGTAGTGCATTTTTGCAATGCCACTTACTGTATTTATGAACATATTTAGGAATTCAGCTGACTTTTATATCACTCTTCTAACTCTACACTGACAGGAGTCACTTCATTCTTTTTAGATACCAGCAATTCCTTGGTTGAATTACTGTTGCAGAGGAGTTACATTTACTCATAAGTATTACAGTGAGAGATCTGTACAAACTTAAGAGGTCAAACCATTTCAAATATTTAAACACTTTTCTCTGTCTCTGCCATGCCTAATGTGGACAGATAAATGCTTGTTGCAGGATGTGTATGGTATTGTGTCAGTTTAGGAAACTGTGATTTGTTTATAGCATATATCATCTCAAAAACATAGCAAGAATTAGGTGCTTTGTTTCTATTGAGGACTTAGAAAAACGTGTTCATGCTCTTATCAGCAACAGGGTGGATTACTGTAATGGACTCCTCGTAATGGACAGTCACACAGTTGCAGCTCTTCCAGAATGCTGCTGCCAGGATTCTGACCAGAACCAGTAATCAGAGCAAATCACACCTGTCCTCAGGTCTTTACACTGGCTCCCAGTTACATTCAGAAAGGAATTGAAAGTATTACTACTTGTCTATAAATCACTAAATGGCCTTGGACATCAATACATTACAGATTAGGATCAATTCAGTTCTAAATTCCAAAAGTTCAGTCAAAGCAGGGTGAATCGTCTTCAGCTACTACACCCCTGCTGGAATCAGCTTCCAGAAATGATCAGATGTGTTCCAACACTAGGCACATTCAAATCAAACCTGAAAACACATCTGTTTAGCTGTGCCTTTACTAAATAAGCACTGTGTTACGTCCAACAGATCGCACTATTATGCTTTTTCTTTTCTTTGTCATTCTTTTATAACCAGTTTTAACCAATTTTAATTTGTTTTTATCCGTTTTTAATCATTTTAACTCTTTTAATCATTTTATTTTTATAGTTTCTTTTATTTTTGTTTATTTAAAGCACTTGAATTACCATTTTGTATGGTATGAGCTATATAAATAAACGTGCCTTGCCTTGTTTTGCCTTCTTGGATGTGACATCAGGTTTTTACTATAATATGAATGCTGCAATGACCTCACATGCTGAGTATTTCAGTGGTTAGTGAATATTTAGAAATATTTTTCTAGTCCTTTTGTAACCTAACCACCTTCATGCACTTTCATCATGTTGAATATTGATACAGTATATGTTTTGAGTAAATAATAAATGTTTTATTTTTTAGGTCATACTATTCCTTTAATCCAACATCGTATGCCCTATATTTTCCCTCTTTAGTTCATATTTTTTATTCTCTCTCAGGATCTCATTTACCAGATGCGTGTTGTTGATCAGCATCTCTGTGATGGTGAAACCCACCACATTTTTGTATTTGATCATGCATTTCAAGGGAAACATTATTTTTGTTTCTGCATGTTCATATCCCAGTCTGTATTAAGCACAATCATTGCTCATTTACAGAGGTGATGTACTTAAAATGTGATCTTTGCTGAGTCGCCACCTTTGAAAAACTTCTGATGATGAAATTCATTACTTTCCAAATCAAAAAGTGCTGAGGAAACATCAACATCCTCTTGAGCAAAAGACTATTTTCAAATATTCAGCGCTCATAAATATATTTATGAGACTTGAACAATCGCATGTACATAGCGCATCTTGCTTATCCCTTCTTGTTTGTTTCATTATATGCAGTTTCCTCTTTTGTCTTTCTCTCCACAATAGTCCACTTTAACCTTTCCTGGCGTATGTTCTGTCTCTCGGCCTGGATCTACTGAAACGCTCTGATTACTTTCATTTCATTTATTTAACGCTTTTTCTGTTGACATGTTTACATGGTTCAGCAACCACAGGGCATTCTGCAGTCCGTTTGGTGTCAGACTCGGTAGTAGAAGAGGGAGAGAATTCATTCAGACCGACTGCAAACAGATTCAGGCTGTTACTGCTAGATAAGACATGATGCTCTTCTGTTTGTGCCGACTGTTGTTCCAAGTTTGAGAAGGATTTGGTTTTGAAGTAAAAGAGTGTGAGTTGTATCAGTCTAAGAAATGGAAGATTTCTTCAGATTTGACATGTTTTTTTACTGCATTCTCTCAGGGTTTGGCCAGCTTTGCTCTCAGATTTGGAGTTTGGAGTTCTACTTAGTTAATAACATTAGGTTTCACTTACATGCTGGGTTTTAATAAAAAGGAAATAAACTATAGTTTGTTTTTTAATACTTACCTTGTGTTCATTGCAGTGCATTTTTAAAATTAGCTGTCAATCTTTTAGACACTTGAGTACACTTGACTTGAATTTTTGATTTTTTCTGTGTAAATGATCTAGAAAAAGGGTGATGTTTATCTGTGTTATTTGTCATTATCTCTGAATACTGACATATTATTTATACAGCTTTTAAATTTATAATAACAACAATAACAATACATTGATTATCATCAAAGTACTGATGTTTGGTTATGTTCAGAAAATTGTATATGTCTTATTTATTTATTTATTTTTTGGCAGTTTTGCTATAATTTTGTATTTAGTAAGTACACTACTATTTAGAACTATACACACACACACACACACACACACACACACACACAGTTGAATTCAGAATTATTAGCCCCCTTTGAAATTTATTTTCTTTTTTAAATATTTCAATATTTTCCAGATGATGTTTAACAGAGTAAGGAAATTTTCACAGTATATCTGATAATATTTTTTTTCTTCTGGTGAAAGTCTTTTTTGTTTTATTTCGGCTAGAATAAAAGCAGTTTTTAATTTTTTTTAAAGATCATTTTAAGGTCAAAATTATAAGCCCCTTTAAGCTAATTTTTTTTCCGATAGTCTACACAATAAGCCATCGTAAAACAATAACTTGCCTAATTACCCTAACCTGCCTAGTTAACCTTATTAACCTAGTTAAGCCTTAAATTTCACTTTAAGCTGTATAAAAATGTCTTGAAAATATCTGGTAAAATATTATTTACTGTGATCATGGCAGAGATAAAATAAATTAGTTATTAGAAATGAGTTAATGAAACCACCTTCTCTCTGTTAAACAGAAATTGGGAAAAAAATAAACAGAGGGGCTAATAATTGTGACTTTAATTGTGTGTATATATATATATATATATATATATATATATATATATATATATATATATATATATATATATATATATATATATATAATAAAAAAGTTATTACTGTACAGGCATATTTGAATTTTCAGTGACATATTACTCCAGCCTTTTGTAGTAAACTTTTTTCTTGTATTTTTCATGAATAAAAACGTATAGAAATAGAAATATTTGGAGCAGTTTAATAATTTCTTACAAAAAAAGAAGCAGTTTCTTTAAAAAAATCAAATATTATTGAGCTAAACATTGAAAAGGTAGTTATTTAGATGCTGTAAACACGAATGAAATGAATGCAATCCTCATATACCCTTTAATTGATTATTTCTGCTTTAATTCAAGTCAATCCTGAATTTTATTAACTTCATCAGTGGGCCAATGTGCTAAAAAAAACTTGTATACCACATCCGACCCACAATCTAAAATGAGTTTCACACCCCGGGTGTAAAGTGCCCATCCCTGAACTCTCCCTCCATCCGGCTTTGTGTTAAAGCCATTCATAGATTTGGATTAAAATTCTTTCTCACTATCAGTCACTGAATGCACTCTCAAATCATTCCGCAACCTCTTTCCTTTCCCTTCTCATATTTAGCATACTGGAAGGACAAAAGGACAAAAGCTAAGAAAGAAAATAACAGACCAAGGGAGAGAGAGAGTATGGGTTAAAAAAAAGAAAGAAAGAAAGAAAAATAACAAAGTTTTGTGAAGCGTTGCCCCCTTTCAGGGCTCATGCTCTTTTGGCATGTTGGCTGGGTGGAGTCTCTCTCTCTTCTCCCTCTCTCTCTCTTTCCACTCCAGCTGCGTCTGTCTGTCAGCCCCTTCCCCCTCCAATCCGTCTGACCCTTGTCTGCATAGATGCTCACTAAGGAGAGGGAGAAAACGAGAATACAAAACTCTACACTGTGAACAGGGCAACTGCCTTCTGGGAAGCTTCTATTCACTGACACACACACACCCCTCACTCCATCCTCTACACCCCTATCCAGCCCCCTCCCTCCCTCTTAGTCCACCCAGAGGGTTTTGTTCCTGCAACGGGGCAACTTTTTCTTCCCCCCTCCACTTCTCAGTGTGTGAGCTGTTTTGTTTTGATTCTCTTCAGCCGGATTCCTGAGCGCATTGAAGGATCGGTTGGACCGTCTACAGCATCTCTCCTCATTTTGAAATCATTTATTCGCCCCAGCGTTTTTTGCAGCATCCTCGCACAGTGACGGTGGAGGCGGGTTTCTTCTGTCCCTGAGAGGATTACGAGCATGTGTTAGAAAGAGCGTGTGTGTGTCAGACGGAGAGAGAGAGAGGGAGAGCAAACGCGCAAAAAGACGAGAGCGACGGAGTATATTGGTGCATGTGACCGTGGGGAAAGGATGGCTCTGTGGCTCTGAGCTGCCTCGGCTCTCACAGGACGTACTCTGGTAATAAGGAACGAAAGACTGACTGACAAACTCTGCTAACAAGAGAATATTGTTCCCGTCGTGTTTTTCCCAGAGGCTTAACCAAACAGGATTTGCGTGATGCCGGCTGAAGTGAAGCAGGTCAGTTTGGGGATTCACTCTGTTTTCTGTTTGATTTTTGGGGCTTTTAAAATTGCTGTTGCTATTTTTTTTCGGTTTTCCTGTTAGTTAAAGGTGTTGGATGTGAAGTCCTTTTCTCAGAAAGATCCTTTCTTTCATTCTGCCGTTCTGATCTCATGTTTTGCCACACGTTGTGTTTTGATTACTCCCGTGGTCACATCCTATGAACTGTCAACACTGAGTATGTCCTTCAGTTAGTCAACCTTTATATGAGTTTAATTCAGACTCAGTTGTGTGTGAGAAGTATGTCTGTCAGTAACGTTGGCAGAATTTCCAGCAGCATCTAAAAAGGAATCCCACAGGCTTTGAAGAAGCGAAAGAAAGCCATTTTGATGGTTATATATGTTTAAAGTTCCCAAAGAGAAGCCAGGCTTCAAGATTTACTGCTGTGCTTCCTTTTTTCTCCTTCCTTCCTCCTCATTCCTGGACTCATCAGTGGTCACCAACTATTTGTTTTCTTTGTTTTGGAGCTACCACATCGCCTGGCAAAGCTCTGAGGAGATTAAAGGAATGTGCTTTTATTGGCGTGCTGGGATTTTCTAAAGACGCATTCTCAAAGGAGTGCTGTGTCATTCCATACTGTTAAATAATGTGTCAGGTTGAATAGTTAACATGCATAAATAACAAAGCAACAAGCAGTATTTGTGCTCAAATATGTTGCAAGCACTAATGAATTTCGTTGAATGGCGTTCTTCTTACAGTCATCTGTTTGCCACCGTTAATCTGTCTCACGGATGATTGCTTGATAACTGCCACAAGGAGAGGCAGCTGTATGTTTGAGACACGCTAAGCAAAACAAAGTCTGGAGGCGCCAAATTTGTAGCGTCTACGTCCCTGAACCCCTACCTCCACAGGATGGACATTCCTGCCATTCTTTGGGGTTCGCTTTGCGCTGCATGTAACCTCTGCTAACCTCAGAGCATTCTTTAAGACTGACACCTGCTTCGGTGAGGCCAGACGTGTCACATGAGGGCATGGAGATCAAGGGGCTCTGTTTTCTGCAGAGTGTGTCTGACATGGTTGATGTTGTTGTCTGTCAACTTGGTCGCTGAATAAAGTGTGAAGACATGAGTTCACTAAACATTCGGACCGCTTTTCTGAGTGTAGTGTTTCAGCTCATCTTTCTCAGTAATTAATCACAACTGACCAATTGCCCTTTTGCCTTAAAGGGACAGTTGACCTTAAATTTGAATTCTGTCATCTTTTACTAATCGTCAAGTTGTTCCAAACTTGTATGACAGGGCTCAACAATAAGGGCTGCCCGATGGCCCGGGGCCACCATGAGAGACGCTCAGCACTGTAGACATGATCGTTAGTGACCCGATCAGGCCAATGCTACTATTGGTCAAATGCCTGTGAATAAAGTCTTAGGATCCAGAAACAGTGCTTTTAAGCCTTTAAATGCTACCTATTCTGTGAAGTCGTAATCACCATATTGCTTTAATGGTTCGTCTTATCTGATTAGATGTGAGCACGCTATAGAATCCATTTTAAAAGATCAAACTTGCGTAATCAAACAAAAGTGGTCCACGCTGACTTAAGGAATCAGCTAGGACCAGCAACTGTTTATTTGGTTATTTGGTTGAATGTTGGGGTTGTATTTTAACATTTTGAATGAGCCATTTTCACATTTGGTTAAGATTTTTGTTTCGATAAAAGCTTAAGCTTGTTATTGGTTGCCAATTAACTTATACATGTTCAAATACAACGTTGAACTCTGGCTTTAAGAATTTCCACTCAATAATATCTTCTTGGTATATTATTTCCAGCTTTGAATGTTATACATGAACAAGTAATATTTCTCAGATCAAAACCTTTTGCCTGTGCATCCATAGTTTACACTTTATTTTGATGGTCCGTTTGTAATATTTAAGTTACATTGCATCTACATGCAAACTAATTCTCACTAGATTATAAGTAGACTGTAAGGTTGAGGTTAGGATTAGTGTAAGTTGACATGTACTTGCAAAGTTTCTTATAGTCAGTTAAATGTCTGTTAAAGAAGCAATATCAACAGATATTAAGCAGACAGCCTACTGATACTCAACTGGACCATCAAAATAAAGTGTTACCCATCCTGTTATAAAAGCCACTCAAACTGTAGATTCGCCATATATGAGACCTTTAAGAGTTCACAATTAGATATTGTTTGATAATAATAGCAGGTTTGGCAAGCTGTCCTGGGAGAGAACCCTGAGCTAATTGAGCCCAGGGCTATCGCCTGGTCGATGAGCATGTAAGGGGGTACGAGATCAGGTAGTTCTCAAGAGCTCCCCCTGGTAAAGGAGGAAAAGGGGGAGATGGGGTGGATAGGGGTATTCTTCAAAAAACGAAGATAAGGGAGTAATGCTAGATGGGCTATTTATTGTGAGTTTGGAATTACTAATGATTACATATGAGAGTCCAGCCATGATCATTAATGTCATGTGCTCCTCTTGAAATTAGTTCGTGAAACTTCACTTAGCTTTTAATAGATGTTAGTTAATAGATGCCAAATTCTATTTGCATGTACCATAGACAGTACTGACTTTTTTTAAACAGTAATTCTAGGCCTGAATCTCAGCATATGGATGCCCTTGCATTTGGTGCAGTGCATGTTGAGTGTAAAGCCAGACATCTCTGCATTTATCTTCACACATGCTCAAGACTTGAGACCAAAAGTAGGAAATGCCTGCAATGTCTCTCCTTAACCGACATGCATTGCGGCCACGTAACAGTGACTCCCAATCCAGCGGAGCTTACCGTCCTCAACCCTCAATTACCATGGGGTGAATCAGCCTGCCCGAGTCTGAGTTAAATATAAACGTCTGATACTTCAGCGTAGAAAAGCAGTGCCATTACTGCAAAAGAGATTTGGCCTCATCAAAAGCCAACCCGCCATCTCTAGACAGAAACATAATTTGTTTCAAAAAGCCATTTACATTTCATTTATGCTGAGACTACTGACTTCGACCGCAATTGTACACTGTTTTCTGATCCCCCAGAGTGCTTATTTTAACTTTCCAGAAGTTATTTGACTCTTTTACAGGGGGAAAATTGGGTGTGCAGACTTCAGTGAACTGTTTTAACCTCCATTAGCTCCGTGGTTCTTTCTATTCCTCTTCATTCACCTTCCTGTCAGGCCTCGCATTTGTAAAGCCTTGGCCATTCACTATAGCATGGCATGGATCAGTATTTGAAGACATATAGAGCAGAAGAAGCTGATTGTGACTGTGAATGGCATGGTAAATGTCACTGACCCAAGAGATCTCTGGGTAATTGTGCTGGTGCTCATCCAGGCGCTCTGGGTTTGTTGGGCAGCAGGATAGGGTGAAGAGGCTCCAGATGTCCCACTGTAACTGCCTTGCCCAAATCAGGGCATTTCAGAATCTCTGGCATGAATGAACAAAGACCTGCTTCACCTCTCGAAGGCTGAGTGGGTGCCAGGGTTTTTGGAAGAGGTGTGATGGCTTTAAGATAACAGCCGGGGCTCCGTAACCACTCATCTCAACTAAGTATCTGATGCCCTTCTGATGCCAAACAGACGGTTGATTTTGGATTAGCAGCCCAAGCCGCACTTGTGCTGGCTCACGGTTACCTGTGTTACGCTGAGCATGTCGTGAAAGCTTGGCGTGCTATCAGGACGTCCATCACATCGCGCTGTCCAGTAACCCATTTGGCATGCTACAAGAGTGCCCGATATAGGCCTGCCTGCAATTTCTCATGCAATGCAGTGCCGCAGCAGCTGACCCTTCCATAACACCCCTGTCAAACTGCCTGCGCTTCTTGGCTGCCCACTCAATCTTATTCAGTCAGGCACCCTCTCAGATGGATGTCTGTTCTCACACTCAGTAAGCTGTTTCCAAAAGCGCTAACGGAGAAGATTGTGTGTTAATGAGCTGAATATTTGTTAGCATGAAGCGTTTAGCCTTTATACCCCTCTTTGGGCCTATAATATCATTATATATTCATTTATCTTTCATAAAGCATCGCAGGCTTGTTTATTCATCGTTAGGCTAAAGCATTGCATTGTTTAAGCGTGGTGTTGACAAATTGTTATAGGAAAAAGTTTAAAAAATGGGTTATATCTTATATAATTATATTTTTTATATTTTATGGAATTATAAAAGCTTATTTATCATGTTAGGATTTTATAGTGTTTTTATAGTGATGTTTTTATGTTCTTGTTGGGTCTGTTGCAACGTAATTTCGTTCTGCATTACAATTCTATTGTGATGATTTGAATGACATAAATAAAGGAAACTGAAACTGAAACTGAAAAAGTGAGATTTGTTTTTCCTAATTATAAGGATTAATATTATTAATTTGTCAAAACCGCTTCGTATCTAAAGAGAGGCAGGCATAAATGTGCATTAGCTAGTTGGAGCATGGTTAATTTGACCTAAATATGCATATTGATAAAATATCTGTTTTTGAGGTCAGATTGATCCAATAAGTTTAGTTGTATAAGAGCATGATCTTAATGGAATTATAATGGGGTTGCTTACATTGATAGAACTCTAGGTAATGCAAATATTTTGTAACATGTTTGTATAAGTTGTTATCAGAGCTGAACAATATATTGCTTGAGCATCGATATTACAATGTAAGTATCAGCAATAGTCATAGGGCAGGATTAGATTATTAAACTCATTCATAGATTTTTTTTTTCGCCTTAGTCCGTTTATTAATCAGGGATCGCCACAGTGGAATGAACCGCCAACTTATCCAGCGTATGTTTTACGCAACAGATGCCCTTCCAGCCACAACCCAACACTGGGAAACACTACTTAATACATATTTTCTACAATTATACAACACAGACCATGTATATTTACATTTGATTTTGCAATTTCTGTACTTGAATACTGTTAGACTCCACAGGAGACCATAAAGTGCTGTTTATTTATTTATTTTTGGTTGTAATTTATGCAGATGCACAGCATAAAAAAACACTTGATCATCCCAGTATATCTAAATTAATGATTTTTTCCCAATTTAAATCAAATCATCATCATCATCATATCAAAATCATCAAATACAGTTATAGTCAGAATTATTAACCCCCCTTTGAATCTTTTAAAAATATTTCCCAAATAATGTTCAACAGAGCAAGGAAATATTCACAGTATTACTGATAATATTTGTACAGTTTATAAGAAAGTCTTGTTTTTTTGTTTGTTTTTGTTTCGGCTAGAATAAAAGCAGTTTTAATATTTTTAAAAACATTTTGAGGATAATGTTAAGATAGTCTACAGAACAAACCATTGTTATACAATAACTTGCCTAATTACTCTAACCTGCCTAGTTAACCTAATTACCCTAGTTAAGCTTTTAAATGTCACTTTAAGCTGTATAGAAGTGTCTTGAAAAATATCTTGTTAAATATTATTTACTGTCATCATAGCAAATATGGAAGAATTTAGTTATTAGAAATGAGTTATTAAAACTATTATAAATAACTATTATTATTTACTCACCCTAAAATGCTGGAAACGTGTAGCCATTTACATTTGTAGTGTTAACTAATAAAAGGCTATTGGTTTCCTACATTCTTCAAAATATTGTCTTTTGTGTTCACCATGAAAAAAAAGAAACTTAAAGATTTAATGCACATTTTGAAGTATGAGAAGCGAGTGATAGAAATGCCAAATCTGAAACAAAAATACCTTTAATTTACTAAAAAAGTTTTTGTGCTACCTTGAAGTGGTTTTGTATTTGTGCTAAAAAGGGATAAAGTGAATAATGGGGGATAGAAACAGCTGAATAAGCTTTACTTTAGTGAGCATTTCATCCACATGACTGATCAGCTGTCTCTATTATTCTTGACTTTACTGTAGTAGGTTACTAGGTTACCAATACTACAATGAGGCACTCTAACAAGTTGATTTAAATGCACCTAATTCACGTCACTGTCTTTTTTCTCTTTTTCTCGACCTTGTGAAAAGATTCAACAAAAGTTAAATGAAAACATGGCTGTTATTGACATGACCTAAAACCTTTAGGTGACCAGCCTGTACGATTAATGTATACAGTATGTAGCCACATAACCACATTAAGCTTTAGACCAGAGATGCCCAAAGTAAGGCCAAAGTTGGCCCATGGTAACCTTTGATTTGGCCCACCATCCTATCTAAAAAAGAGAGGGAGAATGATGAGAATGTGGTTGGGGTCATTAGGCCTTTGACAGAGATGTTTTGATTTGAACGATACCCTTTGTTTCTTTATTTTATTGCTGAGCTACAAAAAATGTCTACTGAAATTAAATGTTTCAATTAAATGTTGTAAATGAACCAGACTTTTCAAATGTAAAAAAATTCACATGACAAAAATTAATGCACAGAACATCGGCGAGCAAATTAAGGTAAAGGCAGGCGCAGGTCAGCTAGTGTTTTCAGCATTGAACTAACAAACAGCATTTTATCATAAAAATTTTATAGATAATTTTCTACACAGCTGGCATTAAGAAGGATCATAGAAACATTATCTGACTAACAACTAGCAGCTAAACGTGTCTGGAAAAATATTCAAAAGCTTTTATTTTTGTAAACAGCGCATATGAATGCGGCTGAATGTTCTGAATGGCTGTCCCAGGAGAGAACCCTTAGCATAATATACTTGAGCCCAGGGCTCCCACCTGGTCAATGAGCATGTAAGGGGGTACGAGATCAGGTAGTTCTTGAGAGCTCCCCCTGGTAAAGGAGGAAAAGGGGGAGATGGGGAGAATGGGGAGAGGGGGCAGCCATGATCAATCATAACACATGGTCCTCTCGAACATAGTTTGCGAACCTAACAGAGTGTATTTGTGTATTGCTTAAGATTTTTTTGTTGTCCTCAAAGATTTTTCCTGTCTCTTCTCCACTAAACAATTGCATGAAAACTCAGCCCTCTCTGTCACACCAACATGCCTTTCCCTTGCTTGTTTGCTCAACCCCAGTGTCCTGTTTATTTGGTAATGTTTCTTTTCCTCCAGCTTGTTAGCTGGACCATCCTCCTGTAGTCCTCTGTTTGCACGGATGCCTGCAAAAAAAAAAAAAAGAAGTAGATTAGAATGATAGCGCCACAACAATCCTGTCAGTAAATACAGAGGGCAGAAGGGGAGACGCTCAGGAACCGGAGACTGTGTTAGTGTGCGTGTGTGTGTGCTGGAGGATAACAGGTGACGACACAGGATTAGCAGGAATAACCCTAGACGGCTATCTCAGATTGCTTGGGTTCTCCTACGTATATCCAGCTCTATCGCATCTCTTTCCCTCTCAACACTGAACAAACAACTGATAAAGAAAAGAACAGCGTGCTTGAAACAGAGAGAGCAAGTCTGAGTTGAGCGGGCAAAGTCAAAGAGTGCATAAATGGGTAAAAGTGCATGTGCAAAGCAGTTTTTGTGTAATTTCTGTTCTAAAGAATAACGGCTGTAATTGGCTGGCGGCCAGCCAGTGAGGCCATAGGAAAAAGGGAAAGGTGCATATGTGACACTTTTGCGGGATCTGCCATGGCAACACGACTAGATGAAGAGCCCTCTGCCCCTGGATCTCATGATTAATGACATTGGGCCCGCTGGATGCTGGCGAACAGCATTGTACCACTGTGTGTTTGCTTTTGTTTCATTAGTTCACTGAGAGACTGGCAATTTTTTTTCGGGCCCGTCAACTGAAATACACACATACTCAACACGATCCGGCCTGGCTTGGATGGTCATGGAGGCTCAGGGGAAAAGAGCTCATGACGAATTATCCTCATGGGGAAGTGATAGTGACGTTGACGGTGGAATAGATTTTTGTATTTTCAGCTGTGCAGAAATGTTGGTACAACAGGGCTGCTGTTCAGGGAAGATATGCTGTATGTAAACAGCTTTCATACCAAATACTCTCAAACACACTGAAGCGTTTGTAACAATCTCAGATTGATAGACTAACTGCCTATCGCTGTCCTTTAGGGGACATTATCCCACTGTTGGCTGCAAGGATCGATTAAGAGCTTTAATGCAACTTCAGTCCCCCTTCTCTTTTCCATTACTTCCTTCAGTTCACACTTGTCCTTGTTAAAGTCTTCAGGCTACATTGACGGTAATGCAGACTGTTTTACGCCCCCTCCTGATAAGGTAAGAAGCCCTTAGGGGGAGGTCATGTCCCTTAAATCCCTCTTCCTTATAGCATCTGCAGGATCTGAATGCTGAAATGGACATTATTGCCCCCCGGGTGAGAGGCGATTTGTGCCACTTTCTGGTCTTTTACATTGGCGGCTTTCTTTAGGAGGTTAATCTAAAAAGTGTACTTAAATAAAAAAGGTTGAGTTTGGGGGTGGAGTATTGATTTTGAGCTCTTTTCTTATAGTAGGTGCTGTTCCTGGATCAGCCTTGTTTAGTTCTGTCGGTTTGTGTGAGCACTAAATGATGAATATGGTTTCTTGAGGTTGCAGGTTCTCCGTCATGCCATCTGTCTGCGATGGTCCTGTGGGATTAATAATGTCTTCTGACCGCTCTTTAGGGTAGCACTAATAGTTTGGGGAGGGGCGGCAGTTTCCATGTGTTTTTCTGTAAATTCTGGAGACTCGTGCTGAAAACTCATTAATATTTCGAAGTTCTTGACAACCAACCTGGATGCTTTTAAAAACAGCACTCAAAGAGAAGCAGAGATATAACTATAATCTTGTTTATTTGAAAAAGTATTTCTTTTTATACATTAATTTTATTCCTCCGGTAACCCAAATGTGACACACCAAGCTATATTATTGCGATTATTATTAGTCTCTTATTATTACTCTCACATTTCTGACAGTTTTAAAGGGCATCTATTTTACCGTTTTTTTTTTTTTTTTTTTCGAAAATAAAGATAAGTCTTTTGTGTCTCCAGAATGTGTCTGTAAAGTTTCAGCTCAAAACACCCATCAGATTATTTATTATACCTTTCAGAATACTGGAATTTCCAGCTCAACACAATGTAGCTGTTTTTGTGGCCTGTGCCTTTAATACTAGTTTTCCCCACTCACCGTTCCTACATGCCTGTCAGAGTGTGCCTCAATCTCTGTCTCGGCTGCGTCAGATAAACAGCACAGTGACAGACATGAAGGAAGCAGATCTCATGTAACGTTAGTGAGAAATGCTACAGTAAGATCTTTCCCAATGATTATTTGATGTACTTGTTGTGGAGTTAATTCAAGCCTTTCGATGAGTCACACACAATGTCGCTACAAAGTTAAAGCACACACACAGAGAGCGCTCTTGTTTAACCTTGCATTGTTTTTGCATGGCAAATGTGACAGGATACACGTTAATATCCACGGCTGTGTGGATATCCATTATGGTAATGCACAAAATAAACCTGATTTAATGTCCACAAACCACAATTGAAGCGTCTTCTTTTATAATTGTACTGACATGTGGCTGTGGTGATAAAGTAAAGATGGTAAAATCGCTGATAAGAGATATACATCTAAACTGGACTTTTAGAATTTCACACTATAAAATAAATGCGATCTTTAAGTATTTTTTTGTCTTAATTTAGAAGTGTCTTCCAAATTAAGTGAAAGAATCTCCTAGTTTTCATGTTATTAAAAAGCGTGTTAAGACGTACCCTTTTAGAATAGCATATGAATACAATATAATAGTATGTGTGTTTAATGTATCTATGTATATTGGTATTTTGTTCTATTAGTTTGTGCATTTTTGTTTTCTGTATTTTCTTATCTGATTTTATATTTAACTTGATATTGATGTTGTTTTTGTATTTATTTATACCTGTGAAGCACTATGAATTGCTTATTATGCAAGAAAAGGGCTATACAATACATATTATTATTATTATTATTATTATTATTATTATTATTATTATTATTATTATTATGCAACAATTGTACAGATTGACAAAATTTCTAAAGATCAAAGAATGTCCTAATTATTTTATTTTATTTTTCAGAATTTTTTTTATAAAAAAATTGTTACTCCAATTAAAAATAAGAGACAACTGATAATAACACAATTATACTTTCATTAAATGTTTAAACTGTAACATCAAATAAAAATCAATGACCCATTACATCACAGTGTTTGCCACAGGATTGTGAGAAAACTGAAGTGAAAAACAAATAAAGTTTAGCAGTTCAGTGATTCAGCTATTTTTTATTTTTTTATTTTGCAGCGGATTTTGGCATAATGTGCATTACAACGCACTGTAAAAAATGCTGGGTTTCAATCAATTTCTTCATATTGATGCAAAACAAATTGATTAAAAGTTAGTAGTTTTTTACAAATTTAAGTGGATTGAACATAAAACAATTAAGTTGTCCCCAAAAACTTTAACAATTAAATTGTTTCAATTCATTTAAAAAAATAGTAGTTTGAGCAAGCATCTAGAATAATTCTTTAAATGTGGTGCTAAAGATAATGATCTGAACCCTGATGTTAGAGATGAAGGCAAACTTCTGGAGAGCGAAGTTCTTCGACATTAACGGGGTGTCCTCGGGGTCTTAAAAAATATTTAAAGTTGATAAATCAATTGAAGATAAAGGCCTTTAAAAGGTATTGAAAAGTCTTAATCACGTTTTACGAGGTCTTACATTTTATTCAAGCATTGTCCAAAGTGTTTAACTCCAAAAAAGCATATGCTTTATGTATATGCAAACGTGGGAAGGTGATGTGACGGTCTCCACATGTAGCAAAACCATAGAGCGAAACAGACGGTAAAATGAGAGAATGTAAGTTTGCGTACTCCTGGTTGGAGAAAGACGAGTTTAAACAGTGGCTGAAGCCTGTAGCTTGAAAACAATCGCATAATTCATTCTTTCAAGCTTTGTTTCTTCCGAGCTTATCTGAGTTCTGTTGCATGGCTGTGTTCCATTCATTTATTTAACTACACCTGTTTATTAGCAAATGTTTATTAAGTTAAAGGTTTGATACTGATTAGAGCTTGAAGTGGTGATGAGGCCTTAAAATATTCTGAGAAGGTCTTTAAAAAGTCTTAAAAAGGTATTCAAATGACCTTTAGGATTCCTGCATATACCCTGGTTAAACAGTCTTACAGTCTTGATTCCAGAGAAACAATCACAGAACAGTCACAGAAACAATAGCTTTAGACAATGGTGTGGTGCAGATCTGCAGGGGGGAAGCTGTCATATACTGTTAGCTGCATTTGCTCAGTATTGTTACTCATGTCATTGATTTCTGCTGTAGATGTGCAAGCCGTTTGTTCTCACTGGGATTCAAAAGAAACAATAGTGCAAGGCACAGTGTTGAGGCAAGGTTGTTTAATGAACCCTGACTAGATATGCACTTCTGACCAATGTTGGCGGGCGAACTGCTGTTCTCTTATTTGTTCATTCAGCAGGCTTTTTCATTAGACTTTCAATACTGTTGCTCATACTTTATCTAAATATTAAACTTCAGCTCGGGTTGTTCTGTGGACATAATGGGATGTTAGATGGGTTGTGTGCTATTATGTAGCTTAGGAGATTATTAAACGAGCAAAAAAGCTATGCGTGTAGCCATATAAAGACTTGCGGGTAGGATCTTTTGAATATGTGACCACCCAGAAAGACAGAGCAACCATCTAGCAGTGGACTAATTTTTAAATTCATAATTGTGGAAACTATTAAGTATGCACCAATATATGCAATGCATATTTATGAGTTATTGATATTATTATTGTCCATTATTTGCAGTTATTTTTGCAATAATTGTAGTGCAGTTTAAACTTCACATACATTTTGCCATCCTAATTAAAATTTAATTTAATTTAATTTAATTTAATTTAATTTAATTTAATTTAATTTAATTTAATTTAATTTAATTTAATTTAATTTAATTTAATTTAATTTAATTTAATTTATGTCTGTATATTTTCATTACAAATGTTATTAATATAATAAGTGCTGGGCAGAAATTAGTCGCAATTAATTACATCCATAATAAACGTTTGTATGCATCTATTTTATGTTATATATTTATATATATATATATATATATATATATATATATATATATATATATATATATATATATATATATATATATATATATATAAATATATATATATAAATATATGTGTAAATATTTCCTCATATTAAAAACAGTATTAGGCCTAAACTATGAGGGACATAAACAAAACATAATTAAACCGTTAATCAGAATATGTACGACAGTTTATCATCAGCACTAAATTCATCATAGTGACAGGCCTAGTATTCAATTAATTTCCCCAGACAGAAATATTTATATTATACAGTATTAGATTATACAGCAGACATTCAGCTATAAGCATTCACCCAGAAGTATCTTGCTTTTAATAATTTTAATAGGTTTTAAATTGAGCAAATGCATTGTTTAATCTCTAATCATAAATCTTTTTTGTTTGTGTGTTGTATTTGTATGTATTTATTTCACCAAATCCTTTGCTTTGTTTTTAAGTTTGGTTTTGGTTTTCTTGGTTTCTGTCCTAATTTGTTTTTGTTGTAATATATGATTTAAATCTGTCTCTCATTAGTTTACCTCATTTGTACTCTCTGCTAGGCACTGTTTATATCAGCGGTTCTCAAAGTCTCAATTTAAAGGTCCAAATATGAATGTTAATTATGTTAAAGTCTGGAAAAAAATGTTTGTAACAAAACCTTATTTTAATAAACATGTTCAAACATACATAAATCAACCATTTGTAAAATGAAATGCCTTTCTTCATTTAAAAATACATTAACAGCAAGTGCAAAACTAGCAAAATAGCAAGTGACACTTAATTTTAGTGTCAGCAGTTTTAAAACAGCCAGAGGAAGGTCAAAAGTAATAAGGTCCAAAATACAATGCGGTCTAAATTGAGAAATGACACTTTATATATTCATCAACTGCCTAAAGTTTAAAAAAAATATTTTCCAGCTATTTTCCACTTTACAACTACAAATATTTCATTATTACTAATCAAACAGAACAGTTTTGTGCTGGATTGGAGCAAAATGAATGCATGCTGTATCTGTCCAATCATCTTTAAAAGCTCAAATGTTTTTAGTTAACTTTTCTTTTCTAGCAACTTTTAGAGCAGTTAAATGTTAAATGTAAGTGTTAAAGCAGTGAAGAGAGTTGCGCTATCCGCTTGTTAAGTGTGACTTCATGCAAAGTGGCTTCTGGGTCCAAGCGCCATGCCAAACTGTATGGGGAGACTCAATAATAAAGGTTTACAAAGCAATGTAATACTTTCGAAAATCACAATCACAGTATATACATCTATGCATAAAATCCGATAACCAGAAAGTGATTCTTTTTTTTCATAAATTATTAAAATATTGGTGTCTGAGATGCAGCTAGTCCAGAGACACCGTGTTTTTACTGTATACAAAATTCATTTTAATGTGTGATATGACTAAAAAGTGGTCATAAACTAATGTTTTCTCAATTCCAGTAAACAGCGGCTTGGATCCAAAAACAGTATTTCATATGTTATTGATACGTCACGACTTAACAAGTGGATTATGATAAAACAAGATAACATCATCAAGCATAAACAACATCATCTTCGATTTTATTTCGGCATCACCAAAAAGACATTAAAAACAAACTAGATTACAAGTTTAACATGTGTTTTTCAAAGTAGTAAATCCACATTTTTAATCCCCTACATGCAATTAGTGCCCTTAATTATATAAAAAGGAGAATGGGATTGAATTCCTTCCAGGTCTGGATCCAGACTTTGAGAAGCCCTGGTCTATACATTACTAGTTAATTCCCTGCATTGAATATATCAACTGCTTCTATTGGATTCTCCAGCGTTGTGTGATCAACTCTTACATTCTCTTGTTTATAAAATTCATATGATTTACGTAACAGGCTATGATGTGCAACACGTTTTGCTCTTGTTTGAATGAAAAGGGGGGGTGGCATGAAAACTTTCATCTCAGCTTGAAGCTTCACACGTTGAAATGACACCGAGTAAAAAGCCTTAGATGAAAGAGAGTCAGTGCCATGTATAACAAGCATCCTCTCAACAGGACAGATCACCCCTTCCACCTCACCATATGAGCTTCCAATTCCTCCACTTGATTGTTTAGGGCCTTCAAAACCCGCTTTGATCGTAGAGAGGTATGTTTTGTTTTTCTCTCGGCCCATTGTTTGTGGTAACCCACAGCAAAGGCAAGCCAATCCGCGCTTGCCTGTCCAAAATTAAAGGTTGAGAATGTGCTTTGTTTGCGTCTGGAGTTTATACGGAGATGGAGAAGGGCTTGGAGTGAGGGTTTAGTGTGGATTTGTCAAGCACGGAGTTCAAGAGGCAAACAGCAATATTTTTCCTTCAAAATGCAGTGTGAGCAAGATCAAGGCCGTGCTGAAGTTCTGGAAAAAAAAAAAAAGTCGAGTTCACGGACCTTCAGTTTCTCTTCATCGCGTTCTAGCACAGAAAGCCTTAATCCAGTAAGACGGCTCTCTCAGTCAGTCCTTCTTCTACATCTGCTCTCTCTCTCTCTGCTTTAGAGAGACCAAGGTAAGCCATATTGGTTTGCAGTAGCAAAGTCTTAAAGAGTATAATCCATTCTTGTGTGCCTCCACCTCCTGCCTCAACACATATTAAAGGCAGTTTTCCGTTAGAGGCTGTTTGGAGCTTAATTGAGGCCATAAACTGTGGTAATGCCGGTGTGGAGGGACAGCATGAGCCACCTCTTGTGCTCATCGTGCCCTGCATTAGTCGTGCTTGACTCAGTGTCGTGAGGCACTTGAGAGGCTCATCTCTTCCTTTATGTTGTTTCCACTATATAAAAACACTTATAAAATACAGATATGTTTTATATAACAATATATAGTTTTATAAGTTCAGAGTTATTATAGAAATAAAATAAAAGAAGTTAACAAAGTGTAATAAAACAACATAAAAGATTATAAATTATATATAAAATGTGCAATATTATATATGACAGTTCAATAAGCATATGCAACTATCCATATATACATGAAATATATCATGTATATATGGATATATGAAATATATGAATATACATATATATATATATATATATATATATATATATATATATATATATATGTGTGTGTGTATGTATGTATGTATATGTATATATACATATATATATGAATATATATATGATATTATATATATATATGATAATATATGATATATGATATGATATTATATATATATATATATATATATTTATATATTCAATTCAATTCAGCTTTATTTGTATAGCGCTTTTACAATGTAGATTGTGTCAAAGCAGCTTCACATAAATGGTCATAGTAACTGGTTCAGGGTAGTTCAGTTTTTAGTGTTTAAGTTCAGTTTAGCTTAGTTCAGTGTGGTTTGAAATCATTACTGAGAGTCCAAACACTGAAGAGCAAATTCATAGATGCGTAGCTTTACAGATCCTGAAACATGCAAGCCAGTGGTGACAGCTGAGAGGGAAAAAAAGCTTCACCAATAGGAGAGTGAAGAAAAAAAATACCTTGAGAGAACCAGACTCAGTTGGGCACGACCATTTTAATTTCTCCACTGGCCAAAAGTCTATATATAATTATAATATATATATTATATAATTGTATTCTATAATAATAAATAAAATAGTAAGTAATGATAAAGATATTATTATTATTTTATTATTATTATTATTATTATTATTATTATTATTATTATTATTATTATTATTATTATTATTATTATTATTATTATCTGTCTATATATATTACCAGTAAAAATATTAAACAATTAAACAATAATAAATAAATATATGTATTGATAATAATAATAATAATAATAATAATAATAATAATAATAATAATCATAATAATCATAATATCTATCATAATAATATTAATTATAATAATCATAATCATAATTATAGTAAACACTAAAAAAGACTAATACCTGAACAATGATTGGAATGACAATTGAACATAAAATATAAAAATTAAATATATTTAATATAAAGTTAATATATATATATATATATATATATATATATATATATATATATATATATATATATATATATATATATATATATATATACAGTTGAAGTCAGAATTATTAGCCCCCTGTATTATTAGCGCCCCTGTTTATTTTTTTCCCCAATTTCTGTTTAATGGAGGGAGGATTGTTTCAGCACATTTCTAAGCATAATAGTTTTTAAAACTTATTTCTAATAACAGATTTATTTTGTCTTTGTCATGATGACAGTAAATAATATTTTACTTGAAAATTTTCAAGACACTTCTATACAGCTTAAAGTGACATTTAAAGGCTCAACTAGGGTAATAAGGTGCACTAGGCAGGTTAGGGTAATTAGTCAAATTATTGTATGATGATGGTTTGTTTTGTAGACTATCCAAAAAAGAATTAGCTTAAAGGGGCTAATAATTTTGCCCCAAAAATGTTTTTAAAAAAATTAATAACTACTTTTATTCTAGCCTAAATAAAACAAATAAGACTTTCTCCAGAATAAAAAATATTATCAGACATACTGTAAAAATGTCATTGCTCTGTTAAACATAATTTGGGAAATATTTAAAAAAGAAAATCAAAATCAAAAGGGGGCTAATAATTCTGACTTCAACTGTATATATATATATATATATATATATATATATATATATATATATATATATATATATATATATATACACTGTAAAAAATTTCCAGGTTTTCACAACAAGTTACTGTAATTTTTCACAGTAAATTACATTAGTATCCCTTCACAGTATTTAACTGAAAAATTCACCGTAATATGTTGTATTCATAATTTTATTGTGAAATTACGACAGGTAGCATGATTACAGCAAATTACTGTGAAAAGGGCTATATCTTTTGCACGTTAGTTATAGAAATTCAAACCTTTTTTAATTCAACGTAGAAATTAATACAAATGAACTTTTAACAGATAATAACAGAATGTTATAGCCCCCAAAACGATTTGGTTACCAACATCTTTTTGGTTGTACTGCACCTTTATTTAATTTTATACAGTTAACATAGAATAGGAAATAATATTTAATGAACATAACTGTGTGCTTAGCCAAAACATAATAAACTGGAATAAAAAGTAATTAATTAATGAAACCAAAGACTGTTAAACAGCCAACAATTATTTCAATGTCAGGGTAAATGTCTGCTTTAGACGGTTTCATGAGTATTGGGCACCTGTCATCGCCTGGAGGTCACTAATCTTTAATTTAGAATTAAATATATATATATATATATATATATATATAAATTTTTATCTATATAAATAAACCACAGATTAGAGTTTTAACCAACTACATTCTAGCATGAAAAACAGTTAAAACTTCATTTTCGGACGCATATAGAGCCATCGAAGACGGGGCAATTGTCCCAATGTCTAGCCTGAAGACAGGCGCCTCTCGGCGGATACATGAGTAATGAGCGCCGTTACCGCCTGGAAGTCATAGATCTCCGCTACCGGCAAAACACACTTAAAATTACACACAATCTTTACTAACAATCCACAGATTTGAGTTTTGAAGAACTACATTCTCGCATGAAAAAGTGTTAAAACTTTATTTCATTACATATTACAAGCAATATTTATAATATTATGTGCCTTCTCATCCACCATTACAGCTTGATGCAGCTTGGTGCAAAATGAATCCTGGGAGGAAAAAATAATAATTCTCAATAAATACACTCCAAACGAACTTTATTCTTATTGTTAAAATCAGAGATATGTAATATTTTGAATGGCGAAGAAAATAATTAACTTTATATTTCAATCAATATATTACTTTTGCACTGCTTCGGTTCAGGACTCGTGTGACATTGAATCAGATTCAGATATTTTATCAGACGTGTTCATGAGCTCATAGTCATCAACAAGCAATTCGTGTACAAGCAGTACACGAACCAAGCAATATGATGAAATATTAATGAATTATATGTTTGCGTCTTACAATATTATACAAAACGGAATCGTTTTCAGGCGAATTCGACTCTTTACTGTTCACTTAAAGGAGCCGAATTCAACTCTTTACTGTTCACTTAAAGGAGCCGATTCATTTAACAGAACTGACTCGACTCAACCGCAAACAAGCGCCATCACCACAGACAACGCGTCGTCTCTTCACCCAACGGATTCATCCTCGGTAAGTGTTAAAATATGACTTTTGTCCGTTAAATGATTGTTGTATGTGTATTTCTGTATAGTGCATGTCATTTAACAGGAATTTACCGAGTACTTCAGTTGTACTCGCACGTACAGGGTTTAAGCGCGCCTTTTTTTAAAACAAGAAATTAACGACGCCAGATGGTGATTGTAGTGTTTTCTGAGGTATTAGCATAACGTTAACGTTAGTTCCTGAAAAAAGAAAGGGAATTTTCTTTAATTAACTTCTTGTTAACTGCATTTTCTGTTTCAGTACAAGACTGAAGTAAAGGTGAAATGACTAAAGTTAAGGTAAGCTCTGACCTTCTCTTAAGTTAACGTTACGGTTAGTCACCATCATGTACGTTAATTTTGTTCACTGTAACGTTAACGTTAAGTTAGTTAAATAAACTCATTATGAAACAAGTCTTAACTGTTTTATTAAATGAGGCTTATAATACAATTCAGTTGTATTCTTTTAAACTAACACTAACACAGTACATATTGTATATTTCTCACTGGTGTTAATGCAGTGCTAACATTTACTAATGAGAACTAATTGTATAATGTCACTAACTGTAGATTTTATTTTTTGGTGTTCAGGTGTACCTGATAATAGCTGAAGTGTGAGGTGAGTGTAAATTCTGAGCACACAAATATAACCTAAATTCATTATCACAATCTAAACCTATATATATATATATATATATATATATATATATATATATATATAGAGAGAGAGAGAGAGAGAGAGAGAGAGAGAGAGAGAGAGAGAGTATGTGTGTGCGTGTGTTAGGTTGAGTCTTATTCTAATCTTATTATATTCATATTTTTTTGCAGCCACAGCCATTGATGTTGAAACACTGATGCTACCAATCAACCCTCGCTTGATTATTAAAGGTAATGTTGATGCCTTCCTCATTTTTATTAGATTTTTAAATGTCAGGTTTTTCACAGATTTGTTGTGAGCAGTTTCTTGTACAAACTCTTTTTCTTCTTCCAGAAGTTCCACCAGTACCTCCAGTAGTAGTAAATATTAGACAAAGATTTTTTTAAACTATAGTTTTTATTTTTATTAGCAATTTTACTGGGCATGTGTGTTTGTTTGCTTGGTTTTTAATAGGCAGGGCATGGAATGTCAACTTTGTTTCTACAAAAAAATTTAATTATTCACAAACACCTCTAATTTAGTCCTTCTTTCCCCCTTTTAGTCTTATTCCTTGGACTCGGAGGGTCGAGTGGTCATGGGACCTCACCTGGATTTCACAACTGACTTTGGATCTGGTCTGAAACTGAAGTATGCTGAAGATGCCTTTTGCACTCTGGAATTTAAGGTAATGTCAACAATAAATATTGTAACTGAGGGCTTGTTTTGGGGGGGGGTTAAACAAGGAATGTATAGGAGCACAAGTCATGACTCCCCTTGTCCCCTTGTTATAAAGGGCCGTGTTGCAGACACAATTTGTTTGTCTGTGCTGGAGACCAGAGGGGAAGCTGTCTTTAAAAGGATGGGGCTCTTATACCATATGTGAAGTTACCTATTCAGGTGAGTGGATTACATGCAAGTCATTGCAAATGCATAAATAGTGGGAATTTTTTACTGGGCAGCACAAATTAAGTGAAACTCAAAAAACGTTGAAAAATATTTGGAATATTTGCAAAAAACTTGATTGAAATGAATACAACACAAGTGCTATATCACTTCAATCAAGTTTTTTTTGCAAAATTTTCCTAATATTCAAATCATGAAAAATTAGCTTGATGCAAGAAACATCCTGCTAGTATTCAAGAGCAAGTACTGTGATGCATGTGTTAACTTTGCAATAAGTGTGAACCCAGCATTAGATTATAGTCTGTAAACAGAAGGTGTAAATCAAATCAACTGTTTTAAAATGCTCTGCCTAGGTCATTAAAACCACTATTTGTTGTTGGACTGTTCTTGATTGTGTGTTTGTGATGGAAATGTTTTTCAGATGTTTTTGTTTAAATGATTGCAGTTTGACTGAGCTACAGTATTGTCAGCATGTTCAAACTGAGCTAACAGTAATTTTGCTCTCTAGTGCAGCAGTAGTGTCCCAGTAGTGTTGTATGAAGCTAACTGTTTGTCTGCTCTTTTGCTTATAGGTGCTTTTTGGGCACCAGTTTGGAGATGGAAGACAGACGAAGTCAAAGAAGCAGAGAAGACACATCAACCAGCAAGTGTGTAAAATTATCAGGAAAATGATTGACCTTGAATAGACGATGGCCTAATTTAGCAAGAAGTTTTGTCTCTCTCTCTCTCATGTGTGTATATATATATATATATATATATATATATATATATATATATATATATATATATAAAATGAGAGAGAGAGAGCGCACTCTGAAACACTGCTTTTTATATGTATGCTACATATGATGTCAGATTTTTTTATTAATATGTTCTTATAGTATTTTTTGAGGCTTCACCTTCACCTTTTGAAAGTTTTCTGAAATGTTTACACGGATGTCATTAAGCTGTTAAATAAATCTGTAAAATGTATGTGTTTGTTTTTATTTTGATTTTAGAGTCTTTTCAGATCACCCAATAATGAAGATTCTGTCGTCATTTACGCATCCTCAGGTTGTTTGGACACAAAGAGGAATATTTGATATTTTTATTCCTGTGTTTAACAAAAAAAAAACATTTTTAACAGAGCTGGAACAACCTGAGGGTGAGTAAATCAAGATAGAATTTTCATTTTTGTGTGACCTAAAATTGCTTTGAAATTTTACAGCACCAAACTGTTAAATTACAGTAATCCGGGATATAACTGTAACTTTACAGTTAAATCAGGTATTTAAACTGCAACCTACTGCTAAATCACAGTAATCGTTTTGCAAATTCACAGTAAAATATAGTTAATTCTACAAGATAATACTGTGAAATTACAGTAACGGACTTTATTATCTACTGTAAAGTTACAATATATGGTTGTAATTTCACAATAATTTAATGTGACAAAACCACAGTAAATTACTGTGAACTACCTCACAATAATTTACTGTGAATTTACATACAGTAATTTACTGTGAAAGTAATGCAATTATTAGCCAGTAATTTACTGTGAATTTAAGGTCAAATTTTTTACAGTGTATATATATTAACAAATTGTGTTGAACAGTATTTTAAAGAACAGCCTTCGTTTCAAATAGGAATATTGGTATCATAAGGAAGGTCTTGTCATTATTGTGTTCTTAATACCTAAAAGTATGCCTTTATTTAGAAAGTGTATCATAGTGTGTATTGGAAATAGAACAGCCCTTAAAGACAGTATCATCTGTTCTGAAATGGCCTTTTGAGACTTTTTTCATCATACTTGCTTTGGTCTGCTCAGTCCACTTCTCTGAAAAGAGCACACTGTCTAAGCACCCACTATATAATCATTCAAAAAGTACAAGTCCATTTTTGAAGCATCGTATTCGGATATCTGTATTACCATAGAGTATTCAGGTGTAATCATGGCCAATACATAAAGGACATATCATTCCTTTGATTTGACCGAAGAGAGAGGAACCTCTTTTGGAGCGGCTAGAATAAATGTAAAGCTAATGAGGATGAATAATGGATGCGGTTGAAGAGGGCAGAGGAACGTGCTACACCTCTGCTGAGATACAGACTGTCCCAGCAGGTTTTCCTTTCCTCACTGGAGGCCTGCGTTAAACGATTACTGCTGTCAGAAAGACCCTTCTGATTGGTGCAGTGTACTTGGGCACTTGGGAGATTTGCATTACATTGTAATCTGAGGTTAATGGTTATTTTCTGGAGAACTACACTGAGCCACCTGATGTAGTATCGTTGCCTATAGGAAATGCACAATATAGGCACTAACCATCTAACGGAATTATAAATCACAAATTAGGGATTATTTATTAACTGCAAGATTGAATTTAAATTACAGTGTTTGATTTGTCAAAGAAAATACACTACTTTATATCCCTTCTGCCATTTTTGTTTTACTTTTTGGCAGTGGTCTTTGTGGTGATTCATTGTTAGCAATAGTTTAGTTCTTCAATATCTTGAAGGTTTTCTGTGGTGTTGCTTAGTGGTCACCAGTGCCTGGACTGGCTGTAGGTTGAAAGTCCTTACAGTGAACGTCCACCCAAAAACAAAAATTCATTTACTCAGCCTTCACTTGCAGCAAAGCTGTTTAACTTTCTTTCTTCTGTTCAAGAAGATATTGTGAAAAGTTTTGAAAACCAGTAGGGGAGAAAGTAACATGACAAAAGTAACAAAGTAACAAAACAAATTTGCTTTCCAGGCTATAACAGCACATTCAGCATGCAACCCTTGATGTAAAAACTCCTACCAAATATCAGCTGATTTCAGGTCTGTGTCCCGTGGTTAGCTTAAAGTTTCAGTTTTTAGGTGCAAAATGTAAATTATTGTAAGTTTTTTTTTTCTTCTTATTACAAGTTGTGTTTTTCTTTTTGCATGCATCACAGTAATAATCAATCTACAGGTTATTTAGTGCTATAACACATTCTTAGGGTTGCAATCTCTGAGTTTTTCGGTTTAAAAGTATATCAGGTTTAAATGGCAAGAGTTCCTGTGGAGACGAAAGTTACACCTTTATTTACGTCCCACTGCTAATATGCATGTTTCACTTCCACATTAGAATTTGCAGTGTTTTGATTGATATGTTTTATAGAAGTAATGCCTATAATGATAAAAAAAAATTCTAACATTTTGCATTGTTGGATTGCTTTTGAAACATTTAATGGCACTGAAATATAAAATGAAAATGCAGTTTAATATGTTTTGCAAAATGAAAGGACTAAATATGTTTGCAGTTAACATTAACAAGACATAGTCAGATATATTTAAAATAAACACGACAAAGCCAGTAAATCTAGCAAATATTGTTGTGTTATTTTTGACCAACCCATGTGTTGTCCTTACTGATGGGGTCAAAATTAACAACGTGCAATTTAAGTCTAAAGTGAAATTATTTTGAAGTTGTTCTACATTTTTCAAAATACCACCTGAAACTGATACACTACACTTATGAGTTATAAATATATTTCTGTCTAAAACATTATCTTTTAAAAAAAGTTTTTTAATGAAAAATGGTACTTTCCTCCCCTCTCTCCCCTAGTCAATGGCTTCCATAGTATTTGTTTTTTCTTATATGAAATTCAGTGGTTGCCGGTTTCCAAAATTCCTTAAAATATCCTCTTGTGTTCAACTGTATAAAAGTCATAAAGGTTTGGAACCACTTGAGGGTGAGTACATGGTGAGTAAAATGGGTCAATAGGGTCAAAATACTACCTTCAAGTAGCTTCAGACGAGATTTACTTGTGTATTGCAGTGTTTATATGAATTTGTTTCTTCTTCAGTGCATGGATTTCCTAATTTTTCTGGCCAGTTCAAAACTTTTGTGTAGTAGCTCTCTGATGTGATTGCTCTTGTTATTATGTTGAATTTACAAACTATTGGTTTGAATCAGTCTGATGAATACTTTGCTGAATAAACTCTAAGTCAAAAATACATTTGGTCTATGTTTGTTTAACATTCACATTTGAAAATTTGTCTAGAGTGTTGAGAGCCTGTGTTTGTGAATAAAACGAGTTTGTGTGTTCAGCTGTGCACCATACTGTAATGCCATGCTATATTATCTTATTATAAAGTGTGTGTGTGTGTGTGTGTGTGTGTGTGTGTGTGTGTGAGAGAGAGAGAGAGAGAGAGAGAGATGTTGCTAATGTGGAGTCGTTATGTTCTGTTGGACCCACCGCAGCATTGACTCCTGCTTGTTTTTTGGCCTAAAGTGGGTCAGCAGCCCCTTTCTCAGTTATTCTCACTGATCTCCTCTATAGTTTCGGATAACATGCAATCTCACCCTGCTACGATTCTAGTATAAGACTATTTTTAGAATCTAATATGGTAAGCACATTGAAGCAGAGGATGAATGAAGCGTTCAGAGAATTTCTTCTGTCATGGTTTTTAGGTTCTCATCATGCTTTACTGAGATATAAAGTGTAAAAGTCAAAATTATTAGCCCTCCTGAATTATTAGCTCCCATATTTTCCCTCCCAATTTCTGTTTAACGGAAAGATGATTTTTTTTCAACACACTTCTAAAAATAATAATTTTAATAATTCATTTACCTAGATCTTTCTTTATTTCTGTAGCGCTTTTACAATGTAGATTGTGTCCAGGGCCGGCGCGTCCATAGAGGCGACCTAGGGCGGCAGTATAGAGAGGGCGGCATCCGCGACACCTCCCTTACCACCCGCGTCCTCAGTTATGTCCGCGTCACCTCCCTCACCACCCACGTCCTCAGATATATTCGCGCATAGACGCAAGAAAAGAGAGGGCGGCATCAGCGACATCTCCATCAGCACCCGCGTGTCCTCAGTTATATCCGCGCATAGGGCGGCAGAATAGAGGTCCGCGACACCCGCGCGTCCTCGGTTATATCCGCGCATAGGGCGGCAGAATAGAGAGCGCGGTGTCCGCGACACCTCCCTCCCTCCCTCAGCACCCGCGCATCCTTAGTTATATCCGCGCATAGGACGGCAGAATAGAGGTCCGCAACACCTCACTTCATTTTCATAACCGGTCACTTTCGTTTTCACATTGGGGTTGAGGGCAGCGTGATCGTCCTCTGCATCAATGCACAGCTCCAAAAGTCCCAAACCAAGCAAGCCAATGGCGATAGTAGCGAGAAACAAACTTCACCAATTGACAAAAGTGAAGGAAAAAACCTTGAGAGAAATCAGGCTCAGTTGGGCACGACCATTTCTCCTCTGGCCAAACTTATTGTGCTGAGCTGCAGTCTAGGCAGCTGGAGAACGCTGGACGTTCATTGTGGAGAAGCTGCAGGTGTGAGTAGGTCACCGGCGGGTGTTCAGGATTGCCCACGGGATTAATATGAAGACTCGTCTGTCACTAGAATATTTCATAAATCAATTTCATGCTCTTTACTCCTCCAAGACCACTACAACATTTGCTTAGGATACGGCCTGGTCCAGGATCATGTAGACCTTGGAATAAGGAAAAAGAGACTAACATAAGCATAGATGCTGTTCAAATTATAATGTCTTTTGGGAAGTGTTCCCGTCTCTGGTTTATCCTTTATCATTACCATGATGACAGTATATAATGTTTTACTAGATATTGTTTAAATACTAGTATTAACTAGGTTAATTAGGCAAGTTAGGGTAATTAGGCAAGTCATTGCATACCTATGGTTTATTCTGTAGACAATCTGAAAAAATATTGCTTAAGGCAGCTAATATTATTGACTTCTAAACTCTGGGACCTGGTCCATGAACTGGGTCCATGACATCATTTACTTCCACATTCTTTAAATTTTAAAGGTCCGTTTTGGCCCAATACCCCTAAAAGTGGTTTCGTTCTCTCATTAGTTGTAATAGAATAACTTTTGCATAGATTATGATAGAGACATTTTTCCTATGATATAATATGTGCAGGAACCACCAAAATCAATTACAGCAACCTAAACCACACAGAACCTAAAAGGTACATTTTTAAATTTAAGCTTACAAAAAAAAAAAAAAAAAAGCGCCTTTTTTTTGGAGTGGTTTATTGTAACACAGACAACATATACAACTATTTTAATCACTATCAACAGTGTTTTATGAAAATTCAAAGTGTTTTCTTTAAAATGATACCAAACTTTTGCATTTACACCTCTGCATATAGATTTAGGAAGCTTTTAAATTTGGGTAGGCATACTCCAGGCGAAAACCCCCAAATAGCACTATAATTTAAGTTGAAATGGTCTTAAAAAATTAAAAGAAAACAGCATTTACCATCATTTGATAGATGTTTATAAAATAAAAAAAAATCATAGAAGGGCTAATAATTTTGACTTAAACTCTACAAAAAAGTCTGAAGAGACATTACTAGTGCAGCATCCTTGAGATTAAGGGGTTTACCTTCCAAACTATTGATTATTCTCTGATTAACTCATTGGAGTATTTAGTTTTTCATCAGGCGCAGAATGCTGTTAGCTGTGAAAGCAAATATAAAACATTCTTTCCACCTGCGTTGTTTTTCATTATTGCATGTTAATGGTTTGGAAAATATCCGTTTTGCTAACAGGATGTGGATGTCAGGCAGTGCAGTGCTATGAGATGTAAAATTGAGGTTTGAATTGATTTAGCTGTGTTGTACTAGTGTATATGCTGGTGGAGTCGTGAATGAAGAGGGTTGTTTCTGGAGAAGAGTGATGGAAGCTATTTATAGTCAAATCCTGAGGGGGGTTTTCCACCGTGTGTTGGTCTTGTGTGTGTGTGTGTGTGTGTGTGTGTGTGTGTGTGTGTGTGTGCGTGTGTGTGTGTGTGTGTGTGTGTGTGTGTGTGTGTGTATGTGTGATTTTAATTCAGCTCTCTGGAAAACAGATAATGGCTGCTCATCATACTTTTCTACACGTGTCTGTCAGAGTTTATGGCTAAGATAAGGAGTTGGGTTTGATTTTAGTATCTCTGCCAAACCAAAGTGTTGAAATGATCAAGACAGGCTCATTAATGGAAGGATCTCTGTAACAGATCACATCGGGCAGATAGTGCTACAGCCAAGGAAAAGATACCTTTCATGCTTTCTGAGCCTTAAAGGTGAATCCAGGTTCATATCTCTCTTTGATTCTTATCAGTGGCCCGATGGACAGACTTTTTGTTGTTGTTGTTGTTAATTTTGATACAGGGCAGGACAGTTTTATTTCATTTTATTTTATTTATGTATTTTTTTATTTAATTAATTTATTTTATTTTATTTATTTATTTATTCATTTATTTATTTATTTATTTTTTTATAAAATTTTAAAGTTTATTTTTAATTTTATTTTATGACAGTACGGCTTAATTATTTTAATAAGATTGGGTGCAATATGTGCTGTATCTGTATTTAGATCTTTGTTGGGGCGTCCTTTTAAGCTTTGTTACAGGTTGGTGCTAAGGATCTGAATAATAAAGCTAAAGAAAGATTAAGGAAGTTAACCATGTTGAAAGACCTGAGCCATATTAGTGTAGGAAATGACAAAGGAATGGTATTCATATACAGGATTGCCTCAGAATAGATCCTTAAAATAAACAAACGTGCAACCAAACAAACAAATAAATAAATAAATAAGATTAAATAAGTATAAAGTAAAAAAGTTGTAATTTAATTTAATTTAATTCATAATTAATTTTTTTATTTCATTTTATTTTTTCATTTTTTTAATTTTGGTGTTTTTGTTGTATTTAATTTAATTTAATTTAATTTAATTTAATTTAATTTAATTTAATAAATTAATTTTAATAAATTAATTTTATTTTTATTTTATGAAATAAAATGAATTAAAATGAAACAAAATGAAATTATTAAATTAAATTAAATTAAATTAAAATAAATTAAATTAAATTAAATTAAATTAAATTAAATTAAATTAAATTAAATTAAATTAAATTAAATTAAGCCAAAAGAAAAGTTCCAAGCCCTGAGTAACTGTTAATATACAAACTTGTGCTATATTTTTCCTCCAGAGTGCCCCAGAATAAATCTAACTTCTTACATGTTCCCTAGTGTTATTTTAAAGCACTGTGTATGTGCTTTCTTTCTGCAAACTAATCAGTCCTACACAAGGCAGCTACCTATTTCCCAGTTTAATCCATTTGTATGCCACTGATATATGTAAAACCTAAAATAGACAGTGTTTGCTTTATCTCCTAGAGACAGGTACTCCAGTCTCTCAGCGCGGCATTTCAAGCCCTTTTCAGAGCGGTGGAGAAGCAGGCACCTTGTAGCCATATGGAGCAGGAATGCCACTGAAGAGCCTCTTAATCTGCTCAACATGGATTGAATTTGAGAGCCTTGTTTTCAGACACAAACTAGGAGTCCAGTGCGGTTGCTCTGCCTTTGGCTGCACGAAGGAAAAATCGGTTCTGCCTGTCCAGAACCAATGAGACGAACACACATATATGTTTCTGAGTGGGATTAAAAGCGGCTACTGTATTGAGTTGCCTATATAGAAACCATTCAAGCCCTGCCAATAGTTCAAAGCCGCCTTTATCCCTGGCTAAACAGACCTTTCCAGGCCTAATAGCATTTTCCTAGCTTGTTTGTATCGTTCGCCAACATTATTTATGTTGTGACAGCTCATTCGGCACCTAATGCTTGGCTGTCAATACGCTTGATTTCCATGCTTGCTGTTGTTCCGTTTCAATGTGAGTCTTTCATTATTTTTAACAGCCTTTTATTGCATGCTCTGGGTCATCTTCCTCTTTTTTCCCTCGTCAGAAAGAAGGCTTGTCTGAGAAAACCTTGACAGAATATTGGATTTATTCAATATGACACCAATGTGAAGCCTTACAGTTTTCATTGCAGCGTGTAGTTCTGGTTTTGTCTTACAAAGCTCACGGATATTGTTTTTTTTTCAGCTAGAACAAACTCTTATTGGCTCATCTCATATGTTTGTTGACTGCAGATGACAGAGAGTTCCTATATCATAACGGAGCTCTGGTTTCTTTGTGTCTATAGAATCTCAGACCATGATCTATGCGAGCCCGAAGTTTTGTATCATTAGATTTTGGCAGCGCTTCACATCCGTGACCATCCCACTGAGCTTTTGGGAACATTCCAAGGATTAAAGCTCCTTCAGTAAACATATACACCCCGTCACTCATAGCTACAGCGGTTGAACAAACATATTTGAGGCGCATCTCGCTCTCATTTCAGATTGATATACTACAATAATGTGCTGGGCTATATATGAAATGTTCTCCATGCTGGAAGAGTTCAGTTAAGCTGCGGAATTTAGGAGATTCTACGAGTGATAAACGTATCAGTGTCTGAGGGGCTAGAAAAACAAAACCAGTCTTGTGTGCTCAATCCTGTCTTATTTAGCTGTATTTGCTGGTGTGTGCTTGCCAAGCTGCAATCCGCACGCAAGCCACATACTTTATGCATTGAGTTTTAAATACTGGATGTGGGAGACAAAGTTTTTATATATTATGTAGAGTATTGGAAGAAAACTGGTGGCTCATTGGTTAGCACTGACATCTTACAGCAAGATCACCGGTTCGAGTCCTGGCTGGGCTAGTTGGCATATCTGTTTGGAGTTTGCATGTTCTCCCCATGTTCATGTGGGTTTCCTGTGGGTGCTCTGGTTTCCCCCACAGACCAAAGACATGCGCTATAGGTGAACTGAGTAAACTGAATTGGCCGTGGTGTATGAGTGTGCATGTGAATGAGAGTGTATAGGTGTTTCTCAGTACTGGGTTGCAACTGGAAAAACATCTGCTGCGTAAAACATATGCTGGAATAGTTGGTGGTTCATTTCACTTTGGTAACCTCAATTAAATCAGAAACTAAGACGAAGGAAAATCAATGATTGAGCGAACATGAACTAACAACATTGTGGTTGATGTTCCAGGTTACAGTGCATTCATTTTAAGAATACAGTGTACCCTTGTTATTCACGGGAGTTGCGTTCCAAAAAAAATAGTTGAAATCCGCAAAGTAGTCCACTTTATTTTTTATAGATGTTTTGAGACTGTAAAACCCCTCACCACACACTTTATGCATTTTTCTCAGACAGGCATTACCATTTTCACACTTTTCTCTCTTGTTTAAACACTCTTAAAGTACAAACCTTCATAGAAAAATAAGTCCAATATTTTAGAATGAAACCAAAAATCAAAACCATTTGATCTTCATTTATTTATTCCTTTATGGCATTAGGTGGTATTGGGGGCGTTGGATGGTGGAGGGGTGTCGTGGACGAAAGAGAAAGTGAGGGCAGTTGAGGAGGGGGATCGGTAAAATGAGGTACCTTATCAGATTTGAGAGGTTCCGGATCCGGCGTGTTCCTGCACAAATTAAGCCCTTGTTTTAGTATATCATACTGTATATTTTAGATTTTTAGTAACATCAATTATTTAAATTAATAAATTTGTTAAAATAGACTTAATATTGTTTAATATTTAAATTTGTCACAATGTATTGTTATTATTCTTTAAAATGCAAAAAAATAAAAAAAGCCAAATGGATAAATAGTTTCACAGTGTTTAATATAGATTTATATTACATATAGATACAGAACAGTGTTTTAGATGGATATTTATTTTACATAAAAAATAAGATTAATGTTCAGACTTATCTACCATTTCAAGTGATTTAATGTTATTGATATATTGTTGTTTCTAAATTTAACATTGAAATTTAAATCAAATCATCTTTAAATGATTCATTACTTTTAAAACTTTTTTCTGTCTATGTTTTACAGTTTTCAGTTTTACACAAGTTGAATAAAACTCAAATCTCTCCCTGGACAGCATGCCAAACAAGCTTTATTACCAATCATCAGCTAAGCTACAACTCTTGAAGTATCTAAAAACAGCTGAAGCCCCAGAAATGCATAAGATCATCTTATTGTTTCAGCTATCCAAGCACCACTAACATGTTCTTGGGCAAATATAAAAATCAGCTTCCTTTTGAAATTTCATTTTGGTGTTTTTACTTGCCCAGAAATGATATACTTCATATACTTCAAGTGCTTCTCCGCTCTGCCAATCCTAACCTGTGTTTCCCAAGCACTTCACTGCATTCGTGTTGCTATGCTGCTGTTACTATGACAGAAAGGTGTCTGGGCTGTGAGGAGACTGTGAGCTGTTTTTGAAGGAGACTTTTAAAGGTGTTTTTAAGTGTAAAATAAATCTTAAGTATGCCCAGAATGTATCTATGAAGTTTCAGCTCAAAATACCCACAGATCATTTATTATACCTTATCAATTTTCCCCCATTTAAGTACCAGCAAAAACAAACCTTTTTTGTGTGTGTGCCTTTAAATGCAAATGAGTTTCTGCTTTTCATAAGAGACTCTTTATTCATTATTCTGACACTCCTGAAACAATAAAACAAGTGAATCTCAAACTGTCAAAATGTCAGGAATTACTAGTAATGGATGTTACATATTGAAACCAGAATCAGACAATGAACCAGGGCATTGATAGATGTTATTGGTTAAATCCATTAGTTGTTATGGAGTAAATATTTAGAGAATGATGCCTTTGTATACAGCCATCCTTCAGAAACGGCATTGAACAGACCCTTGTTGGTGAAGCAGTCCAGTGAAAAATGCATTTAGTCAAAGTCTAAAACCCTTTACTGACATTCGTTAGCATATTCCCTTTATAAATGAAATGTCAGGAGTCTATACAGACTCTATTGTTCATTAGTACATCCAGCAACCGTACATTTTGTTCACAATTGGTGTACCGTAAATTGCACCTTATACCCTTATTCACTACTCCCTACATTAGTTCACTCCTTAAAGTAGTGAATGAGAACAAGTGAGTTTGCACTTTCAGTGCACCGGAAGGAATGCCATTTTGTTTGTGCTTTGCTGGTTAATGAATCTCTTACACAGACTATTAGTAATGAAACAATGTATTTTGACTGTCATGTTTACGCTACTTTAATTAAACAATATTCTCTTTTGAAACTTACATCATGGGATTCAGCTGCGGATGCCATCTTGTGGTCTGATATGAAAATCATTCGTATTTTTAGCTGTTGAATCCATGGTTATTGTGGTGCATTATGAGATTGATTGAGTGCACTTCAGAATGTCCATTTCGGTTTTAAATACCACAAAAAATCTGCTCTGTTAAATAGCGCACTATTTAAAGATATAAGGGGCTAGTTTGGATACAGTACATGTTTCATTATGGTGGAACAAGTAAACAGAAATGACGGACTACTGCAGCAGCTCCATGGGTGGAAACATGCAGATTTAGGCGCAATCACAACGATCACGGTTTCTTCGTTGAGAGGCGGATCTTTTGAATGGTTTACTAACAGCCGCTGCTTATGCACTTTGTGCTTCTCGCGTTAGAACCGCCTGTTGCACCTTGTGTTTTTGCCGTTGCTAAACTCTGAGCAGTAACAGTGTGTTATGTCAGTAACGTCTTTTTCATTCTCCAATCAAATGAAAGCGGAAGCAGGGTTTTCATTGAGGTGACAGCAGTGTTTGTGTGGTCAAGAGAACTCCGGAGACTTTTAAGAGAAAGGTGATAGTTGTTTAAAGTGATCCAGAGCTGTATGACTTTACAAATCTTGAATATCGCAGTATTATTAAATATTACAATTATAACAATGTCTACAGCAACACTTGCGCACAGTATGCAGCTGATTCAGTTGTTGCCTTGTGACAAAAAAGTGCACCGTGCAGTGTGGTGTGCCTCATGTTTTTGGATTGTAAAAGTGTGTTAGGTGTGATCGGCCCCTAAGAGGCGGTAATATATAATAAGAACACCCCTTTATAAAACCTGGTTGCAGAAAAAAAGACTTATGAAATCATAATTAATCATATTAATTTTGTTAGCTCACATTGCTAATTGTTTGCCCTTGTCATTTAAAATTGTAATCTAAAAATGTACTTACTGTTTGTTTTCAGTTCAATTCTCAAATTAGATCTGTCTGAGGTATTGGGTGTGGCTAACATAACCATGTTCCTCTAACTGTCAGTGGAGGTATCTGTTATGTTGTAATAATTCTTCCCTAACTTGTTTCCCGATCTTTCAAAATGAAATGCCTGCTTTACTACATCCTATCAGTGCACAGTAGAAAAAACAAGCCACGCCCACTTTTAATTCTCATTTAATATTCCATTTCTTTAAAAAAAGAAAGCTTCCGGTTCATAAGTATGTTAACAAAACAGAGTTACTGGGTTGTCCTTTTTCAATTTTGGGAGGTTGATAAATGATTAACCACAGAACATTTGAAATTTTCCTGGTTTTCCTTTAAAGCTGTACAGAAGGACAGATGTTTGGAGAGCACTGGTGCAGATGAAGACCCGGTCTGGCCCGCTGTGCCACTAACATCAGCATAATCATGTCAGTGTCAGTGCAATAAGAGAGGACGAGCGGGACGCACCACACATGTCGCTCTTTGCCTCCTGTCTGTCCCCGAGCAGGTGGACCTTCACCAGGAATCAAATTAGTTTTGCAGAGTTCGCCACCCACAATCCCGTCGCATATGGCACACATATAAACAACGAGCTGAAAAGTCCCGTGTGACTTGACTTCCCTGCACGGCCCCATGTTGAGTGTTAGACGTGATGTTGCTCTTCTCCATTACTCCTTCTGTTTGTGCGCTGACATATAGATTTGATGCGAGTTCGCGTTACAGTCCTGAAGGGAATTCGAGTGTGAGAAAACAATACATGAGGAAATGAGCTTGTGTGGAGGAAGAGGAACTCTCGTTGCTGAAGTTTCTTTGATCGAGGCTGCGTTACTGGAATGCTGAGTAAGTGTTGATCATGTGTTTCAGAAGTAGTCTGTGGGGTTATAGGAAGCTTTTGCACTTTGGCCTCTGTAATTTATGTAGTGGTTTCTTTGTTCTGTTCAGTGCGTGATGCCGAATGTGTCTGGACCAGACAGAAGTGCCAGAGAAGGTCAGAATTGGGTAGGCTGTGCATTTAAAAGAGAATCAGAGAGGGCCTCAGAACTGATTTGCACATAGATTGGATTGGCGGATTTAATTTGGACTCCAGCCCATTTAGGTTAAAGCAATAGTCCAGCCAAAAATGAGAAAGTCTGTCATCATTTACTCATGGTTGTGTTATTTCAAAGCTGTATTATCTTGGAGATTTTTTTCTTTTTCTTTTTTTTTTGAATGACTTTTTATTTAATTTTTTAAATAAATAAAAACTTTTATTGACATATAATACATTAAATTGATTAAAAAAGTTAAGGTTTTTACATTGTTAAAAAATCTATTTCTATTAAACAATGTTTCTTTGAACTTTTTATGTGCTATAGACAATATCCAGAAAAAGATTCTCACAGTTTCCACAAAATTATAAAGCAATAAACCTGTTTTCAGCATTAGGAAGAAATGTTGCAATGTTTTTGTGTACTAGATTTTTTCGATTTTTGAAGGATCGTGTGAAACTAAAAACTGGATAAATTAATATTTAAAGGAGCCCTCAATATTTCTGGAGCAGGGGAGTTTTACAAGTTCCATAGTAAAGCTGTAATCAGACCATAAAAGTTAGACCTGACAGGGCTTGAGCCCCACAGAATTCGGGCCAGAGCCCAACAAGTACGTTTTGATTGACAGCTTTTTAAAAGTCTGAACCTGTTTACAGCCAGACATTATTCAAATGTGCACATGCACACAGCTCTTTTGCTTTTTTTTCAAGAATGAGTCGTTTATATTTGTTTTAACCTAGTTTATTCATAAAAAACGAATAGGCCATAAGTTGCGACAAAGAAATAAAATAAGTCTTTTGTAACATTGTAACATCTCAGCACTCTAAATAGGCCTAGGTACATACACTTAGCCTTTAAATTGGCCAACACACCAATAAAAAGAAGTCTTCCTTTACCAAATAAATTAAAATTAATTTTAAATTATGACGGGTATTTTGCAATAACAAAATTAAAATAAAGGGATTTGTTTCGCTACCTCTCTTCACAATTCAGCGTAAAGGCGACGGTGAATCTGAATCTTCAAAGAATAATGCCAACATTAGCCTATACACTCATTCTTCAGTCTTCATTTTGCATATATGAATTATTGATATTTAGTTACAATTTAAAAAATCTTTTACTCACCAAGATTAGGCTTTGTAAAAGTGTTTTTATGGAGGAACATTATTGAATCCACTGTAGATACCTTTGGCGCAGTCCTCACTGATGGTGCATCTAGTAGTATTGAACACCCTTTCACTGCTGCTGCAACAGGCGGGGATGTATTACTACTGATCTTGTAAATTTTGCAAGTTTTGGGTAGGAATATTTGTTCATCTTCCACCCACCAAGGATAACCATTCCATTTTCCATGACAGCAGTTTCAATGTAGCGAGTGACCTCGGCATTTTCCCTGTCAGCTTGCTATACATCTCCCACTCTTTTTGACTTCTTTATCATCATTTGATTTACCTTTGCAGGGATGGGTTTTGATGTCACAACAAACGATTTGATTATTTTCTTGCACTAATCGAAATGCATAGCATGACCATTTATTTACAGCGCAAGCTAAAGTGCAAGCCCGAACCCGGCCCGACCCAGTCTAAAATAATAGAACTTAAGCCCGAACCTGACGGGACCCGTTCTTCAGCTCTATTCCAGTTAAACAGTTGAGTTTTACCATTTTTGAATCCATTCAGCTGATCTCAGGATTTTGGATAAAGAACTTTTAGCTTAACTTAACATAAATCATGGGATCGTATCAGACCATTAGAGTTTCTAGAGTTTCTATACATTTTTTCTAAACTTCTTTAGTTATATTGTGTATGTATTTTTGAGTGATATGCAATATGTGAACTCAACTTAATGTAAAATGAGCATAAGCGTTTCTTTAAAAATCAGCAATGACATCACACAAACACAGTACGTAGCTCTTTAAAATCCATAAAAGATTTAACTGTGGTGTTCAATTTATTTCGCAATACTGTTTTTATTATATTTTTGATCAAATAAGTGTAACAATAAAATAATTCATAAAATCTTATTAACCCTAAACTTTTGAACAGTACTAGAGTAATTGTTTGAAATTGTCTTCATGGAGCACTAGTGTTGTCATTAGTTCAGTATATACAGTGTGAAATGGCAATGAACTTTACAGTAGCAGTGTTCCTTTAACATGTTTCAGATCCACCAGCCTCATTCCTCATTCACTATTTAAAGACGACATGTCAGACAGATATATTACTAATGACTAAACTCGCTAACCACCTTCCTGAATTAGTCATCACATACCAGAATAAACATAGACATACAAATCCAGCCAGAGATCATCAAAGCTGTTCAAATGTTTGTTGTGACTAACCTAGAGTGAGTCACTTTGTTTATAATTTACACTCTCATTACAGTGAGATTTACTGACTTCCTCTTTAACAGGGGTGGAGCTGCATTCCCAGCAGTTTTGGACGGGAAGTCTTGAAAGTTCCTTAGTATTTCCTTCCTGGACTTATACAATGCTTGGGTCTCTCTGTGTTTACACCAAAGCTTTAGTAGTATGTCAAAGCATCGCGCATGTACTTCTGCACACCAAGGCTGAATTTATTTGATCACAATGCATTAATATTTTTGATACATATATAACAGTTTCCATCTGACATTACTTTGGTCTCCAGTGTCAACTCATCCTTCTGGCTCTTGTGGAGCATTTGTTTCAGAATCTGGCATCAGAATCTTTTTTTCTTGGTTTGATTTCTTTGGCATTTATGAGCTTGATTGAAACTAAATTTGTATCTGAACTATGTTTTCAAGATGGACAAAACGTATTACAGACAGTTACAGTTCAATGTGTTCCTGCCACGACAAATACCACCGCACTTTATTTGCAAAATGCCCCCTTCATGTTTGTACTTACATTTTAGTTGAATGAATCTTCATTATATTAAACCAGTTTGCATCTCTGATTGATTTATAAAGGAATTATACTGCTTTTGTTTCGTTATTTAAGTTAATTTACAAGCAGCAGGGTGTTTACAGCCACTGTTTATTGATGCTCCCTGTCTGCATTGTCGCAAACTGCCGTTGCACATGAACACATTTTCGTAATTCCTTTGTCCTGTGGCAGCATCACACACGGCAGTAGTGGTCAATTTTCATATGTCACTCAATGTAGTCTCGGCCCGCTTGCAAACAAACTCTGGAGCAGTTTGCTTGTTGTGAGACAACAATCTGACCAAAAGGACCAACAAATAAAAGCCTTATTACACTAAGTAATTATGTAAACTGAAGCGGTTTTACAGTATGTATGTGTATATATATATATATATATATATATATATATATATATATATGGCTGATTCCAGCGTTATGGACGTGACATTTGCAGTAAAAAAATGAAACGTATATTCTCAGAGAAGGTATATGTTAACAGTATATTGAAATATATGTTTATATTTTTCTTACCCCTTAACCATGGAGTTCAGGCATCAAAAAAATATCAGTCTATGCAGGTGTTTTATATTTAAAATGACGGCAAAATGAATGCGTTACGGACGTGACAAAAAAAAGACATGAGTTTTGTGAGTTGACATACTTTGTGAAAATTCTGTGAATGAAAATGCAGAAGCCAAAAAAATATATAACAGTCAAAAGGATAAGGGTTGGCTCTGCATGGGACATATATAATTAATTGTATTTAGTTTTTCATTTTTGCATTAATGAGGAAAAACTATCGTTACGGACGTGACTTGTCTTCGTTACGGACGTGACTGCTCTGAAATTGACAGTTGACACATTACGAAAATCAGATAAATGCTTTCAAAACTTGACCAAAGACCTATTTGTGGATATCTGTTGGCTGTGTAAACCAATAAACTTTAACCTCTGAGACATCTGAATGGTAAGGTTGCACAATTAATCAAACTTAAATAGATATCACCTTGTTATATTTAATTCGTATTATGGCATGTGTGTTGTTAAAGGTTAACGCACGTTCGAATGTTCAAAACTCAATTCGGTAACAATGTTGCATGCTAACATGGTGCTTTTATACTCTGAATAATATAGAATTAATAATAAACATAATCAGCTATAATAGGCCTATGTTTATCGGGCTCCTAAAGTTAGTGTTTCCAGACAAACTTGAATTAAATCATTGCCCGGCTGTTGCGCAAGACCGTGTCTACGTGGAGAATATTTAAAATCTAGTTTTGTCACAGATATGGCAATATTATATTTGACAAAGTTTATTTTAGTTTATTCTAGTTAATGTGTTAGTTGATGGAATAAATAATTTAATTTCTCCACTCGCGCTTGCTTTCTTTTTCTCGTCGGCAGTCACTTCAGGACAGGTTGCAAAAAGTTCATACGCACCAGGGTGAGAGAGAAAACTTTAAAACTTAAGAAAGGTCTTGTGTAGGCTATGTTAAACAAGCATAGAAAAATAGTCATTGGTTGTAGGCATGTACGATGGATGACTATAATGTTTATATTTTAAGGCTATAGTTCATAACCGATTGTGTAAAATATTTAATTAAATATTTACAGCTGCAGGTCCTATCGATTTTCTAACAAATTTAATACTCATATAATGTAGTTAAAGCTTAGATCAATATCAAGATTTTATTCTTATTTTATTCTTATTAAAATAATTTTAATAAGCACTCAAGCGCATTTGCCGGGTGCTGGAAATCTTTGAAAATGTTTTCATTTTAATGTAGGCTATAGCCAATTTTCAAGCTTTGAAAGTGATTAGATTTTGGATAAAGGGCTTGGAAAATAAATTGTGTCGCTTTGATAATTTATCTTTATAAATAGTTATTTAATTAATGAAATAAAAAACATATTTATGCTCTGCATGAAATGAAAACTCCGCTGTGGCCTGACCCGCGGCGTGCGCATTTTGAGCAGTGGGAAAAGACCAAATGCATGGAGGTTATTGATTATGCGCCTTGCGCGCCTCGCGTTTTGTCATTGCGCGCTTTGTGCGCTCCAGAAGAAAAGCATGTTACCTCAGTGGCGTCTTTCATTCTTCAATCAAACGAAAGCAGAGGCGGGGTTTCCTTGGAGGTGACAGCAGTGTCAAAATGACTACGGCGAACTTTTTAATGACGGAGAGACTTGTGGTCGCTGTTTTAAGTCATCCAAAGTTGTATGACTTTACAAATCTTGAATTTCATAATGTTATTTAAAAAATTTAATTATGAAAACATTGACAGCAACACTCGCGCACAATAGACCAGCTGATTCAGTTGTTGTCTATAGTGACATTCAAAAGAGCACCGTGCTCCTTTTCTTCTTGTCAACATAAAATGCATTGCGGAGCGCCTCACGTCTCTGGAATGAAGAAGCGCGTTCGTTGTGATCGTGATCATTTTTGAGCAACACATATTTGCTAACTCGCATGACAGTAACACGTGCAAACACACGTGCTTACAGATGTTTTTTGCCAAAAAAGCAAAATGAAAGAAGGATATTCTGGCCACAGTTTGACACAGGAGTTGACGAACCAGCGCTGATCCTGGTCGTCTGTGCTGCCTGGAGCCGCGTCATAAACTCAACTAGGCATATTCATGATTTAGTGCAGACTACTATCAACAAACCACCCTTTTTTCCATTTCGAAAATAACAGTTATTAATAGTTCTTATATACATTTTAAATAGCCTAATCTACAAATCAAACAAAGACAAATATTTTATAACTTCGCACCAAACTGATGCTTTCATTTTACAGCTTATAAAACATGTATGCAAATTAATGCAGTATCACATGTAAATAACAAAATTGTTATATGCTTAGCCTATACTTTACAAAATGTATAGGTTCAAAGCCTTATGGTTCATTGTCATTATCTTTCACTATAGGCAGCGCGTGCGCACATGAACCGCAAGTAAGACGGAGGAAATAGGTTAAGTCATTATGGCCAATTATGGCAATATGTAAAATGTTGTTTTCTTATTAAACATTTGTTTCTGAAATTTTACTAAAGTGGTTTATAGTTAAATGAAATGTTCAGTTCTTGATATAACATATGGATGTTATGTAATGTAAGTCAGTAATTGTAATGCAGCATCATAATGAACAAATATGCGCTAGTCATTGGCTTATATTAATAAGGAGTTCAAAAATGGTCACGTCCGTAACGCAAAATTGTGGTTGTTTAGAGCAAAGACCTGAGATGAGTTGGCGATCATAATTAGTATGGACATATTTTGGCTTTGTATACAAAGTTTCATTTTATTTGTTATAATATTTATTCCACAATATAAACTTTTTCATTAAATCGTTACGGACGTGACACGTGACCGAAGCTGCGTGATGTCTTAAATATGTAGCTCATAAATCAAAAGGGCAATAATGTTATGAAAAAGTAAGGATAATTATTTATACTACAGACTCCAATCCTTCTGCAGAATGATTACTGTTAACATAAAGCATGGAAAAGGTGAGTCTTTAACCCCTTTTTTGAAAGCACGAAAAGTGGTTGGATGATAATGAAAATTAGCATTGGCACAATCCTCATATTTCATGGATAAACAAAACAATTTCCTTAAAAATTCAACAAGAGCACATCATAACAATAAAATATAGACCTTAATAAGCAAATTGAAATAGGTTTTGTTATTTTGGTCAAAAGTTTATTTTTTCATGATAAGGTTGACATTTTCATGGAATTGCTCATATATATATATTTTTTTTTTGTATTTTTTTTTTGTATTTTTAAAAAAGCAGCATGTTTTAACCAATAACAACAATAAAATAAAATGACTAATTGAAAGTATGGCTGAAACTGTCCAAAAGTATTTTAATGAGATCAATTATTCAGGGGAAAAAAAATACATTTAAAGAATAGTTAGGTTATTGTTAGATCACTTTCTCCATGCCAGATAAGTAAGATCTTGCCCCGGATGCCAGATTCTGTCAGAAAATGTCAGTTTCGCTGCGTGCAACAAGCCAGCAAAACCCAGTATTCAACTGAATTAACATCAATATAGTTGTTGACTGAGAAAGCCAGAGAGAAGCAAAAGCAGGAGATGAAGTAATGATGATAAAGAAAGAGTAGAGTTTATTGAATAATTTTAGTTGCGTATGATTCAATGCTCTGACCAGGATAAATCTGACAAGTGTTATTATACCACAAGCAACAGCAATGGAAAATGACTGCTTCACAACATTGTCGGTTAACAATACAGACCTTGAAATGGATACATTCTCTCATCTCTTACCTATGAAAACACGTGCTGCTAATAAGATTACAACAAGTCATAAGATTATAACAATATTGAAAAAAGGAAATAATAATAAAGCAATAATTATAGGAAAATAGTAATAAAAATATCAACAATAATCAAATCATTAATGCTCAATAAAATAATAATTATACATATGAGTAATGATCTTATGATTAAAGTACTTAAATGAAAAATAAATGAGTAAAAACAAATAAAATATAACACACAAACCAAATGAATGGTTTCTTTCTTAAAACAACACACACATAACTTTGCTTCGGAATTAACCCATCCCCCACACATGTACACAATTATTATAGCTACTATGGCACAACTATTTCATTTTCAGAGTTTATCCACCCTCCCCATTTTTATTTTTGTGTCCCTTTGTTATTGTTATTTGTTGTAAAAGTTGTGCAAAACTTGTAAGTGAATGTATTTGAATATTTATAAAGTATATAATAAAAAGAAACTGTTCAAAAGAAAATATTAAAACAGCCATCCAAAACGTTTAAAAATGTTGTTAAAAAGTCTTAATTTTTTGCTCAGAATGATAAAGTAAGACAATGACCGCTATAAAGTAACACACAATGAATGATAAAACTAATAAATCAATAAAATGAGGAGAGTCCCACACTGTAATAAATGTATATTATCAATTAGTCATAACAGCATATGTTTTTAGTTCATTGTAACTTGTTAAACGTGTTAATCATGTTCTAACTTAATTTTATAAGTTACACAAGCTGTTTTAGATCAGTTTAACATAATTTAAATTCAATAGACTCATGAGGTTAATTTGATTCAGCTTAAAAATATAAGGCAACCAGATTTTTTATAGTGCAGTGACATAAGCTCAAAACTTACTGACCTCAAAATCCTTGATTGGTGGTAATATTTTTTGTGGAAACTCATATTTTAAAGGTTTCATTGTTGAACAGAAGCTCAAAAGTCACTAGCACTTTCTAGTCAGTAGCTGCTCTCTCACAATAAGTTTGATCTATTTAATGTGTCTTCCTTATTGAAATGTCAAAACATAAAATAAAATAAATCAAACAAACCCCACTTCTTTGAAAGGTAGAATAAAGCATTTTCAGCTTACCCTCTTTTAATTGTACTTTATTTCAGTAATGATTGATTTGTAAGTGCTGTTTGTTTGAAAGCTTAAAAGGAAAACTCATTTGCATGTTGGACATATCCTTACTTGGCTGATGAATGGAAAGGTGCTGAAGTGCAACTAAACAGTTTTGGCAGCTGTAGGGTTTAGCTGTTTGGGTCACATATCCAGGAATCCAGCTGTAATTGGATGGAGTACGCCATGGATATCTCTGGACATGACATACACAGTATGTAGATGCATGCAGAGATACACTCTTACAGTATAAACAAGCCGTCTCTCTCTGCACGGCCACTTCCTTCCTGCTCTAATGAGGGTTTGATACAGGCCGGGCTGTGATCTCTCCTGCACATCTACTCATTAGAACATCAGATAATGTCTGTTCTGACCCTAAAAATAATTCATTTCAGCTTCCAAGTTACTGGCACAGCAAGTTTAGAAAAAACATTTGCTTTTTTTCACCTCATTTTGTGATGAAAATATCCAATGCTATATCAAGGGAATTTGTAACTTTTTGAGTTAGTGGTTAATTCTTATGATCTCATCTGTACAATTTAGTACGTTTTGCTCATCCCCAATGATGGTCGGGTTTAAGGGTGGGGTTTGGTGCCTATCTTCCTTTTAAAAATTGTACATTTTCTTATGAATGAACTTGTACTGTATGAATCTGAACAGGTTGCTGACAAAACATCAAACAGTTACATTTCCTTGTGAAATCAGGCTGAAATTTCTGTGTATATAAAAATTGGGGAACAAAATTTTTCTAGTGGGCGAGGCAGTTGCGCAGTAGGTAGTGCTGTCACCTCACTGCAAGAAGGTCGCTAGGTCGCTGGTTCGTACCTCGGCTCAGTTGGTGTTTCTGTGTGGAGTTTGCATGTTCTCCCTGCCTTCGTGTGGGTTTCCTCCGGGTGCTCCGGTTTCCCCCACATTCCAAAGACATGCGGTACAGGTGAATTGGGTAGGCTAAATTGTCCGTAGTGTATGAGTGTGTGTGTGTGTGAATGTTTGTGTGGATGTTTCCCAGAGATGGGTTGCGGCTGGAAGGGAATCCGCTGCGTAAAAACTTGCTGGATAAGTTGGCGGTTCATTCCGCTGTGGCGACCCCGGATAAATAAAGGGACTAAGCCGACAAGAAAATTAATGAATAAATACATTTTTCTAAAATCATGTAATGGTCAACCCAGGCTCATTCTGGTTATGTTCAGCAATGCGCTTCTTTGCAGTTTTGGTTTTCGTGAATCTGCCAGAGGCCGATGTGTATGCTTTTTAAGATCTCAAATTTCTCTCACGAGTGCCATTCGCGCCTGTTGTTCTCATTTAAATCGGCTGACTGACTGACTGACCGACCAACCGATACTCCCACCCACCCACTTCCCTAAACCCAACCGATAGTGTTTTGAAAATCAATCCAAAAAAAGAAAAGCCCTGATGGCAGCCTGATTTTTACCACATTTTCAGATTTTACTACATTCTCACTATGTTATTTACTTGTTTGTTTTGTTTTTGTCTTACCTGCCTTCTGCAACCGTTCTTCACCAGGCTCGAACCCTGTTGTCTCGGCCAACTCCTCTTTGTGTTCCTCTGACGTATGCATCAAGCCACTGGACAAGCTGGTTACAGGGATGTCAGCTTGTAGGCGCAAAAAGGAACGATGCCTTACTGCCCCGTAGCTTTCGTTTTAAAGAGAAAAATGCAGTCATGCGTTCCTCTGGCTACATAATTTGTGATATCCAGAAGTGAAGTTTATTCATAAACTAATTTCGAGAGGATCACGTGCTTATGATTTATCATGGCCGGTCTCGTATTTGCTAATCACTATCTTCCAATCATATGAGCCCTAAGCTACTAAATAACCACAGTTTTCAGTGTATTTTATCTTCGTTTGGAAGAAACTCCCCTTTCTCCCCTATTCTCCTCCTTTACGGGCTCTCTCCCGGGACAGCATGCCAAACAAGCTTTTTATAAATCATCAACTAAGTGTGAATTCTTGAAATGTATAGGACTACGTTTTTAGAATGAGCCTATGCTGGTAATGGTAATCACAATATTGAATGAGTTTGTGACATTATAAATATGCAATAATCTAGAAATCACATAGTAGGAAGGATTGTCTTTCTTGTGCTATGGCTCACAGGCTGGTCTCTTTGGCCTTTGTCTGGTCAGTATGCTGTTGGTGGATTTCAGTCACTCTAGAACAGCTCTCCGTCTTGCAAAGTCAATAAAAACTGGACAGTATGCTTCCAGTTAAGCAGGGCTTTTCAAATAATTAAAAAAAATTCTCATCAGGTGCTACTTTAACACCAGTAACTGAGCTGGTCACATCAAGTATGATAACAATAAATATATCTGTATCCATGTTAACCAAGCATAAATATCTGTTTATTTTTAGTTTATGCTTTATTCTGTCTTCTGTAAAACAAATCTGTAAAAAAAATTACAGTAAAAAAAACAAGCATAATTATATGTGGATGAGAAAGTCATATAATGAGCCAAAGCTTATCACTAACAACTTCCCCAAAAGCAGAGAAACACACTAATACTGTATATAGAAAATGCTCAGTGTCATTCACACAACTACTAAACACCATCATGGTGACCCGCATTAAATGAAAGTAATGTAATAAACATTTTTTACCAAAATCTAATGTGCATAACTCAAGAGAAAAAAAAAAATGAAAAGAACCACAGTAATGCTAACAAAAGTGTCATGCAGGCTGGGGCGGATTTAGTGATTTTGCGACCCTAAGCAATTCAAGCTATGGGGCCCAAAAGTTTGTACTATAATTCATTCTTAAATTTTATTTATTTATTTTTTTTTTTGCTGTTTATTTTCCAACACGATCTCACAGCAATTCATAACTTTTTGATTTAGTGGCTGATTTGTATGAATTCCAAAGATCTAATTTGGAAAATTTAGTACGATTTCGCCCAATGATGGTTGGGGTTAGGGGTGGGGTTGGTTGCCATGCCTTCTTTTTAATATCGTACATTTTTGTACGACTGAACTCGTAGGAATTCAAACAAGTTAGCCACTAAACTGACAAAACATAAAATACTTATGTTTCCTCGTGAGATCAGGTTGTTTTTTTTCTTATATCACTCAATCTGCATTTCTATATTTTGCCTTAATGCTAAATAATAATAATAACATATAATAATATTAATGATAATAATAATAATAATAATAATAATAATAATAATAATAATAATAATAATAATAATAATAATAATAATAATAATAAAATGTAAAGCATCTTGTAAAATGTTTTAAGGGATTTGTTTTCTTAAAATAAATTCGCTAAATTTGCATACTTTGTGTTTTTATAATTAAACTTTTTATTTTATTTTATTCAATTTTAAAACTAAATCTTTACCTAATTTGACTGCTGGACTGCTCTATGATTGAGGGTGGGGGACACATTTGCGCAGAAGTAATAAAAAGTAAACTTTTTTTTTAACCCTAAAAAGTATGATAGAAAATGATGCTATAAATAATTTATAGGTATAATTTATACTTCTAGGTGTTTATTTGGGTGCCCTCAGATTTCATGGTGACCTAAGCAACAGTTTACCTTGCTTATTGATTAAATTCACGCCTGCATGCAGGGAATTCTGGGAAAGTGGATTTATAGTTATTTACCATATATTATTAGGAAACTTATACTAAGCAGGTTACAGACTTTTAACATAGCATTTTTACATTTTTTAGCGTTGAAATCATTCCTCACATAGTACATCTGACCATGCAATCCAACTCATGTAACTTAATTTATGTAATCAAGCAGTGAATGCAGAGTTTGCATTGAGTATAGTGGAATTCAAAACAACATGAATTATTTACACCCCAGCATTTTTAAAGGAAGCAACACAAAGATGTTGAAACTATACTATAGCACTAGATAACTGAGGTACCTCTATTTTTATATGTCAGTTTGCTGGCCTGGCTTGCATAAATTCCATGTATTTTTTATCGTTATTATAATATTAAACTCAAAATATTTTTATTTTTTATTTTGAAATACATTTTGAAAAGAAGGCATAATATCAAGCAGTGAGCTTCTCCACTATGTTGCCTGTAGCTTTAAATTGCACAAGTCTTTTGTATGTCAATGGATTCTGAATTGCAATCAGAATTTTTATCAATTATTAGCTGAGAAAGAAATCGCTCTGAAAGCTGGTCTGAACTCTGCTGTTGTTTATCATTTAGGACAAGTTTTAAAACTCTATCTTTTCATTATTTTTATAATTATCATGCTCATGCTGTGTTTACACCAGACGCAGAAGGAGCGTCAAGCACGATTGATTTACATCATTAAGTCAATGCAAACGCGCCAGTAGACATCCTGCCCCGCAAATTGTGCAAATAGCGTGGCGCGAATTGAGTAATTTGCATGTTTGACGCTCATTTAGCGCAAATTGCTCAAGTTCAAAAATCTGAACTTTAGCTGACATTCGCACTGCGTTAACCAATCAGGAGCTTGCTCTTGTGGGGGCGTGATTGTGACATACGCCTGTTGATGGTGTCACGGGGGAAATCCTCCAGCCGACACTGACATCAGTTCATTAAACTGGGCTCAGCTCAGTCAGAAGCACCGCTGAAAGCCTCCATCATCCAGGTTAAGTTTCTGGAGGAGTTTATGAACTCACAGAGCTGGATGCACCTCTAAAAGGATCTAATAGACTCAGACACGGCCCTAAAAGTATCAACGCTGTTTTTCAGCCTTCATAAACACACAAACACTGTTATTTTCCTAATAAAATCCATTCCAATTAGTCATTTAGCAACAAAACTAAAGTCACCTGGCAGACAGAAGTCCTGCCCATTACGCAAATCCGCGTGATTGAAGTGGGGTTTGATGCACGAATGAAGCGAGTAAACTCAAATGTTCAGACGGCTATTTACACACAAATATCGCGATTTATCTGCACGTTCCGTGTTTGGTGTGAAAACAGCATTAGGGTTGAAGTGAACGTAATTTTCCTCTTTTCCAAATTTCTCATTAGCATTTTTGTAATGCTTCCAAATGTGCACAAGTCCTAATATTTGCTTAAAAACTAGTGTCAGGATAACCATAAATACCGTAAACCGTAAAGCAGTGTCTTCAAAAATGAAGAAATTGTAGATTGTTCCCTAGCTGTGATCTCCACTGCATATAAATGAGTTTATACATTTTTCACACGCATTATTCCCTTAAAGAAAACAATTTCTACATTTTATTAATTCTCCTTGTCCACAAATGTATAATGTATTAATTATTGAATGAATCATTTACATGTATTATTCATTTTAAGCAAACATTAATTATGTTTTATTTTTTTATTTTATTATTTTTTCCCTGTCTTTCTGTACTGTGTTTAGGTTTAATGATTTTTAAATACTTTATGAGCTGGACTCATTGGAGAAGGTTCGGTTCACAGCTCTATGAGATATTTAGTGATTGCACAACTATCCCAGCACAACTTGTCTCTTTCACCTTCATAGATTTGTATTTTTTTATTTTAGAAAGATGATTGATGCTTCTTTGTAGACTGGGTTTTGCCTCAAGCTTGTTAGAAATAAATTTGCTAGTCGTTCAGTAACTTCTTAAACAATTATTTATTATAAAGCTGGAATTACCGATACTTTTATAAAGAGCGTGTTTTACAGGTCACGGTTTGTGCGACACTTTATAGAATCTCGTTGATTGCTATAAACGCAAGTCACGCGCAATAATACCCTCTTTTTTATGCGTTATAAAAAAGCGCTCTTTCTCCATAGCCGAGTACGGGGGGAATGAATTAGCTACGCTTCAGCTATTGGTTTATTATCCACAAGCTCTTTTGTTGTGTGCCATTAATCTATGATTAGAAATCTAAACAGGCAATTAGGAGGCAATATTCCAGAAATCAAAATCCAATCTGCCACTAATCAAACACACCTTCGTAGTGGCCTGCTGAAATTGAATGGCAGTGGGCTGGAATACATTAGAACTAATGATGCCCCACTATCACTCGCTTTCTGTTTTATTCTCTTTTTCTGTCTGGGCGCATCTCTTTATAGCTAGTCCCATTGCTTTCGACCTGTCTCATTACTTTCAGTCTGTTTTCTCACTCCGTATCTCTTTTTGATGGACACGCCATGGATTTATGGAGAAACAGAGAGAAGTTGTCATTAAAATATGAGCAGTTCACACTGGAATGAGACGTCTTTCTATAAGTGCGTCTATAATCATTTCATCTTGTTTTTCATAAAAGGAACTCGCATCATGTTTATTGACCACCAAATTTGAATTTATGAAGGAACAAGAAACACTGCAAAGAATTCCATTCATTCATTCATTCATTCATTCATTCATTCATTCATTTTCCTTTAGCTTAGTCCCTTTATTCATCAGGGGTCACCACAGCAGAATAAACCAGCAACTTATCCAGCATAAGTTTTACACAGCGGATGCTCCTCCAGCTGCAACCCAGTACTCGGAATCATCCATACACACTCATTCACACACATACACTATAACTAATTAAGTTTATTCAATTCACCTATAGCTAATGTCTTTGGACTGAGGGGTACACCGGGGCACTTGGAGAAAACCCACGCAAACACAGGGAGAACATGCAAACACAGAAATGCCAACTGGCCCAGCGGGGACTCAAACCAGCGACCTTCTTGCTGTGAGGCAACAGTGCCAACCACGCCGCCTCGTGTCACCTTGTGTGATTATATATATATATACACATATATATTTCCCAGAGTTGGGTTGCGGCTGGAAGGGCATCCGCTATGTAAAAACTTGATTGATAAGTCGGCGGTTCATTCCGCTGTGGCGACCATGAATTAATAAAGGGACTTAGCCGACAAGAAAATGAATGAATGAATATATATATATATATATATATATATATATATATATATATATATATATATATATATATATATATATATATATATATATATTTTTTTTTTTTTTTTTTTTGGCCCTTAGAGTTCACTGACTGTACAGTAAATATCAGAGGTGGGACCAAGTCATTGTTTGGCAAGTCACAAGTAAGTCTCAATTCATTGCCCTCAAGTCCCGAGTCAAGTCCCGAGTCAAGACAGGCAAGTCCCGAGTCAAGTCCCAAGTCAAAGGCAACAAGTCTCGAGTCAAGTCCAAAGTCCTATAGTTTGATTTTCGAGTCTTTTCGAGTCTTTTTAACAGAAAAAAAAAATTTAAACAGATTATGTATGGCTGTAAGATCTGTATTTATTAAACAAACCTTTTTTAATGAAAGAACATTGCTCAGATATATAAAAATACAAATGTAATTTTCTGAAAAAGTGCTAAACAGTGCTGCGTCTCGTCTACACAGCCTATTGCACAAGAATGAGTTCCACCAAAAAAAGAGTCCATTTTGCTTCACATCCCACAGAAATTGCAGGTCTCCTGCTGTCTAATTCATTAAGTTTAGTTGTGCTATGTTATGTCTTCAGTGATCAACTTGTGATTAACTAAAACTACATAAACAACCTCAATGAGGCAGCAGTAGACCAACAACTCCTGTATGCTGCAAAGTAAAATTGAGTGAACTTGGTATTTTGTCAATTGAATCTCGTGTGTGCTAAAGAGATGGAGATGCAAATCTGTCTAGCAGCAATGTAAAATGGTAGCACATATTCTAAATGAAGTAGGCTACTTCATACAAACAATAACCTTGTTTTCTTCACATAACAATAAAGAACTTTGTGTGATGCTCGTGCACCGATTTCCTCTGTGGACAAAACTGCTTGCGAGCTCTCAAAAATACGCTGCTCACGCGCAAATTTTCTCGCTCTCAAATATGCACTGCTCACGCACACATTTTCCTGTGCGCTCTCAGAGATTATATACAGAATTTGGGTCTTGTGTTTCCTCTTCCTTTTGTGCTTTTTGATATGATTTATATTGAGGCACTATTTATTAACTATAACCAAAATACTAAAATAGACTTACATATTCAATTTTTTATCTAATAAACCACAACATTTTGGCTGTATGTTTTATGATGAGATATTTCCAGTTTCAAACACTTAAAGACACAGAGAATAGAGGTTGGATGTAAAGAATGCATTTTGTTTTACAAACATTTATTAAACATCCAAAAGGTGCACCATACTAATCAAATAAAAAACATTTAAACAAAAATATAACTAACGCAAGCAGAAATGTAACTGTGATAAAAATAAGGAAAAACTAGATTTGGTATTATAGCCTACTGTACTATTCACTCTTTAAATAAATCTCACTATCAATCCCATTTTATCATGGTAACTAAAATAAAGTGAACTAGTCTCTGCTGTCTTCCACATTATTGATGAGATTGTGGAGGACATTTTCCATGTCATCCTCTTCATTTTGAGGAAAAGCTGTTCCACAGGGCCCCTGAACACATCTATTGGCATGGACAGGGTTTTGAACAGTACTATAGTAAAGTACTTTAATTAATCTGTTGGGGTAATATTATAGTTGCTATGGTAACACAAGTGTAATATAAACATATGACCCAGTGCTGTAGTTTTTTTACAGTATTGGGTATATTATACTACAATTCACTACACTTTACTGTAGTAAAACTACACTCTGTATTTCATTTTATTAGTTCAATATTCTTAATACTACAGTATGCTGAAGCATTCATTAACAACTTGTAAATAATACTAGGCTTAAACAGGCAGTATACTCTCAAAAACACTAGTATTTATTATAGAATTTACCTTAACCTCATAGTTTTTCGTGTATTGTTACTAAATAGTTTAGCAATATACAAACCATATCAACATTCTGGAATAATCAATTTATCAGGAGGATCTCTGGAGAGCAAAAGCAGGAAAATAATGAAGCGCCAGTGTGGACAAAACTCAAGCAAACGCAGAGAGACTGAATACGCGCGTGAGAGACCAGCAAATCAGATTGAAGTACCTGCCCACTGGTGAAAGTAATGTTAGAGCCAATCAGATTTTTCTTTCTTTTCATAAAGAACGGGGTTCGAATCCTACTTAGGCACTTGTAAACAATCATTTTAGAACATTTTGTCAAAAATCCCTACTGAAAAAACAGCTTAAACCAGCCTAGGCTGGTTGGCTGGTTTTAGAGGGGTTTTGGCCATTTCCAGGCTGGTTTCCAGCCATTTTCAGCCTGGTCTTAGCTGGTCAGGCTGGGAGATGACCAGCTAAAACCAGCTATGTCCAGCTTAAACCAGGCTGGTCAAGCTTGTTTTAGCTGGATTTTGCTGGTCAGTTTCCAGCCTGACCAGCTAAGACCAGGCTGGAAATGACCAAAACCCCTCTAAAACCAGCCTGGTTGACCAGCTAAAACCAGCTTAACAGCCTAGGCTGGTTTAAGCTGAATTTTTCTGCAGGGATATTGTTGTTTAACCATTTATTAGAGCCACAAAGTATCTAAAACTTGTTTCCATGTTTGAATAGCCAATAAATGTGCTAAATAAATTAAAATAGAAATACCCACAGTGAAACAGTTATATAAATTTAAATATTAGTTTAAATACATTCATAGTGGTTTTAAATATATTTTAATATGTAAAGTAGAGAAGTTCACATTCAACAAACTGAATAAAACAAGTCTTCGTCTTTAGTTTATTTAAAAACAATTACAAATGGAGTAATTCAACTCACAATTAAATGATCTCATTGAGTGATGGAATAATAAAGGTAAAACTTTAATTAAATGATCAGTCAAGTGTTTCCAAATGAAATCTGTTAAAATAAGAGTCCTACAAAACAGGAACAAAGACACTCATGAAACAAAATGTGATTGTTAATTGTATTTTTTATTAGATGGTTGGTTTTAAGTACTTTAAAAATAGTAGATAATCCTTAAATATAGAGGGGGGAAATACAGAAAAACAAACAAACAGAAATTCAACAATATAGATGCATTACATTACAATCTCACAATAAAAATTTTATTAAAAACCATATAGAGGACTAAAATATTGCTAAGAGGCATAACATCAACAATAATACAAATACCTTTAAGGTTTTAAATACTAAATAAAATTAATAGTATTAATCCAAAATATGAAAAATGTAACACTTTACAATAAGGTTGTATTAATTAATTAAGTTTATGCATGTACTAATGTGAACAAACAATGCAGTGCAGTTCCTTACAGTATTCATTATTTTATGCTTTAATTAATGGAAATAAAATTATTGGTTAATTCTTGTTAACTCACAGTGCATTAACATAAATGTTAACAAGCATAACTTTAAATTGTAATAATGCAATAGTAAATGTTAAACTATAATTTATAAAGGTTTAGAAATATATTTCATTATTAGTTAATGTTAGTACATAGATCAACTAAAGAAACCTTATTGCAAAATGTCACCAGAAAATAACAAAAAACTTTTTTTTTACAGTTTTAATAGCTTTAAAAATAAATTATATATCTAGTTATTATGGCATGTAATTAATGTTACTACTAATTAAATAGTTAGAAAATACTGTCAGAGGATGGGCAAAACACAAAGATAAAACATAATATGCGCATTGACACAAACGACCAAGTGCAAAAACATAAATTACAGCCATGTTCATTCATAATTATATGATATAAATCACGAGAGGGTAAATTTGGTTTAAAAAAAACTGAAGTTCATTGATATACACAACGGTAAAACAATGCTTTTGCACAACAGTAACACATTGCGAGTAGTAAAGTCTCTTACCTTTGACAGATGTTGTAAATCCGCTGAATAAAACAAAAGGAGCAGACCATGGATGTGTTTATTTCACTCTCTGAGTCAGAATGAAAATGGCATCTTCAAATTTCCCGCTGGTGCAAAAACACGGAAGTGCGCCACAAAGCGCTAGTGGTCGAAAGTATGCGTGCATGCTCTCTGTCACACACGCACACACACGCAGAGATAGGGCGTTCTGTGTCAACATACTTTTTATCTTTGGGCTTTTTATAGAAAGTAGCAAGTCTTTACAAGTCAATAGGCGCAAGTCCAAGTGAAAGTCCGAGTCATTTATGTTCAAGTCCAAGTCGAGTTGCAAGTCTTTTCATATTTTGTCAAGTCGAGTCTGAAGTCATCAAATTCATGACTCGAGTCTGACTCGAGTCCAAGTCACATGACTCGAGTCCACACCTCTGGTAAATATGCTCACATATTACAAGTGAGAGAATTCTATCTCTGATTATCTATTAAACATCTACGTTGCACAACCGAAAATAAAACATACATGCCTAAAATTTACTTTTCTATTAAAAAAGTTCAATTAAATAACTTGCACTTTGGAAACTAAATAAATTATTTTCTGTGCTTTTTATATAAATAAGCAGTATCTCTTCTAAATAAAGTAACTTGTATCCTGTAAATAATACTTTAAAAAGTGCATTTTGTATATTCTAATGTAAATAATAATTTTAATGTAATGGTAACTTTGCCATCTCAAAGTATCTGTGGCTTCCAATCATTATCAGCGTAGTGCAAAGTAAGGCTCAAAAATGGGTTTATCATCCTACTTGCGCAGAGATCAGATGTGGCTGCAAAATGGCCACAGAAGTATAATCAGCTTCAGCCTTTAACATAGCGGGGTCATGTGACTCTACATGCAGTAGGCAAAGTAATTGAAAAAATCATCCTTGAAAAAATTTGAGCAATTATAGGCTTTGAATGTCGATTTCGATTACTTTTCGATTAAACGCCCAGCCCTAGTATATTACTTCTTTTGCACAATAAATTTCAAAGAAAGCGTAAGCTAACATTTTATTCAGGATACCCAGTGATAGCCACGTTCATTAGTATGCTGAAACGTACCTACAAATGCCTTGTATCATAACACACAAGCAACAAGAGATGATGCTGTGGAGCTTTTCTCCTCCACTGCCTCCAAAGCCCAAAGGATCAGATCTAGTTTCTTCATGTAGCTTGTGCTTTTAGGGCTCATATGGATCCTGAGAGAATATTGCTTACAGATGGGCCTTTCACAGAAGGTATGAATAGCCGCACCATCTCAGCAACCCCGTCAGTACCGGGTGGGTTTCTAATGGGTCCTCCGGCCTCTCCTCAATTTCACGGCACCGTCTCTGTGACGCCGTGACATGCAGATGCTTGACGGTGGTTTCTTCATGCGCACACGCAACAGCTCTGCAATGCATTAGTCAATGAGCCATGAAACGCCACCCACTTTTTTGCATTGGTGAAATATAGTTCCAGGTGCTGAGAGCCTCTTGACGTGTGTAAGTAATGTTTTAGCGATGAGATGGATGACTACAAGACCGGTTCACAATGGCTGTTCATTATAAATCTCTGAATGTCATGCATCAGGCTTCATAAATATAGAAACATAACAGCCTTAAACAGGTCAAGGCAGAATAGATTGCATCGAGGCTGGAGCTGTGTGTGTGTCATGCATTGGATATATGACACAGTCTTTATCTCACTGCACAACATAAGCCATACTGTAAATCAAAGGGTCTCCATGACAGCATGTCCTTCGTTTTCCTGAAGCTTTTGTGTCAGAGAGGAAACTCATTCCTTTTGTGTGGCCGCTTTCTACAAACACACAATCAGAAAGTCTATCGCTGATTTCATCTCTTCGCATTAGGTGAAGATAAGAACGTGATAGACAGAAAGTGAGAATGGAGCGGTTTCTCATTGGCAAGCAGTGTTCAAGGGTTAAAGCATTACAAAAGCAATGGCAATTAAAGTAATATAACTTTTAGCTCTGTAATCGAATGCATAACTAATACAGTTTTGGTTATATTGTATACTGGAAAAAGAGATTGGCTGACTTTAATTTTAAATAAGTGAGTAAACCTGGTGCTTTTAATGTGATTAGTTGACTTAACTTAATAAAAAATGAGTAAACATGTTGCCCTAAAAGGTAACATTTCATTTTGATGGTCCATTTGAGAATTAGTAGACTGTCTGCTTAATATCTGTTGATATGCTGCTTCAACAGACATTTAACTGACTATAAGAAACTTTGCAAGTACATGTCAAGTTACACTAACTCTAACCCCAACCTCAACCCCAACCTAACAGTCTACTTATAATCTAATGAGAATTAATTGGCATGTTGATGCAATGTACTATTACTTAAATTGAACAAAAGGACCATCAAAATAAAGGGTGACCCCCTAAAATTATTGAGTTAATCTGCATAATTATAATAATCAAGGTGAGTCAACTTAAAAGTTCCAAGTTACATTACAAGCTTACTCACTACTTTCCCTACTTGAAATGATCAAGTTAAGTCCTGCTCACACTGTGGCATTTCAGCAATGATTTGATCTCTTATTTTATCACTACGGTTTGTTACACATCCTTCCCTGTGATATGATTATTATCTCTAACCTCAGTGTGATACTGCTGGGTGAAAACAAACACAGAGAAAAGTTCCAGTGTAGTAACAGTTTAAACTATGTTTAATTTTTAATTAATTTTAATAATTAATTTTTATTTTGCACTGAAATCATTGAAGGACATTCAATCAGTGCTAATCATCCAAGAGAAGTTTTTGATTCTTGACAGAAAACACTGTATCTAACCAGTACGTGATGTGTGGTGTGAACTTGAATGAAAAGAAAGTATAAGAATAGCAATCTAAGAAGATATACTGTATACAGAATAAGAAAAACAGGTTGAACAGTACAGTAGACTGTATAGATGCTCTATTGTGTTCTCTATACTGGATCTCAGCCATATGTAAGTTTGATTTGTTTGTCTACTTTTTTAAAAGGTCATTGTATTGTCCTCATTTAAAATGCCTACTTGTATGTTGGTGCCAATAGCCTAGTAGTTAAGTGCGCCGAAATATGGCTCCATGGTGCTCACGGTGACCTGAGTTCAATTCCCGGCTCAAGATCCTTTGCCGACCCTACCCCTCTCTCTGCTCCCAATACTTTTCTGGCAACCTCTTCTTTCCTTTCCCTAAAAGGTGAAAAACCCCTAAAAAATAATTATATATAATTAAAAATGCCTACTCGTATATCTGTGGTAATTAAGAATTAAATGAATGCAAAACACACTTAAAATTACAATCATAATGTAACTAATTACTATTAAATTGTATTTACTTTTACTTTTTGTTTGTGTGTGTGTGTGTGTGTTTCTTTTAGTATAGATATACTGTATTGTTTTTCCTCACTTGGTTTATTGCATGGCTAATTGCGAAATCTGTTGGTTTCAGGTGTGATGTGGTGAAAGTGATAAACTAGGGGTTTTGTATTGCTGTTTTGACCTAATGGAGACAGGTCAAAACATTCCCCTCAATAAATAGTTTGTTTTGTTTTTGAGAGAACAATAATGGCAGTGTACCATTTTTTATTTATATATTTATTACTTTTCACTCTTTCTAGGGAGGACACTCTGAAACGATCATCGGTTACTGAGACTTTTGAACTTACATGACTTTAATTGTAAATTGTAAATTATATTGTAATCAATATCAGTAGCATGTTTTCATCCAAAGATGCAAATTAAATTTCAGTTTTCAATCAATAAAAGACGTACAAATAAAGCAGTATTTCTATCCAACGAGTCAAAGCAAACAAAATTGTCACTTTCTGATTAACTGGTGCCAAAAATCTAAAGTAAAAATGGAATTTACTGTGGGATGAGAAGCTGCGTTAATCTGTTCCTCATTTAGTGAATTACTTGCTCCGCAGAAGACAAATACTGACATGCAATGAACGCATGGCATTTGAAGGTGTGAGACGTAGAGCACAGACTCTTTTGAATATTCTGGAGATAATTAATAATATATTGACACTAATACTGAAACAACTGAGGTGTTTTAGAAGGACCAAAACAACATTTCAGATGTTTTACAATGTGCTCCGCCTGCTGGTTTGTCCATTCACACGCATTTTTATCACACACATTACATTATCACACGTCTTTTTTAATGCCCATACTGGAGTTTGTTTGGTAATAGTGTTTCCATCATAGTTTATGCACATGTTTTCTTATTGAATAAAAAGTTTACCCTACTCAGTTTTTTATGTTGTAATGTGCATTTTCAAAATTGATGCACATCTTGGTGTTTCCATCAACTGTTTTTTTATGCGCTTCTCCAAAATGCCCATAAAAAATAGGTGGATGAAAACATATGCTATATATGTTTTCTCTACCAATAAAAGGTTAAATACAGCAACTATTAACACATAAAAAAACTTGGCCAACTTTGTTAAAATGTCTATGAGGGCCCACACAGTCTGTGTGAGTGTTTTTTTCAGACTGGTCCCCAGGCCTGATATTTGATCTGCTAACAGCTGGACTGTCAGTAGCAGAGGCAGCAAACAGGACAGAGAGTGACAGGGGGAAGTCAAACACATGTCTTTCCTGCCCTGCCCATGGCCGCAGCCCGGAGACCCTGCATGAACTGATCTGTTGGCACAGGCTCCAAGCGCCTCTCCCTGGAGAGACCACATTGCTGACAAGCAGCCAGAAAACTGTATTTGCGGTGCGTGCTGTTGTTGATGTACGTCCATATGGGCTGTTGCCCTCCAAAACCCTGGATAGCAATAGCCTGATGTTGCTCCATGGAGTGACACTGCACTTTACTCCCTCATTCTCAAACAGACAGCTCCAGTACAAAGCCATGGCTCCTCTTGTAGCCTGCTGTAATGTTAGAATTTTCCCACTAATTTGTGTTTTGTTTTGTTTTGTATTTTAATTTAGTTTAGTTTAGTTTTAGTTTGTTTTAGTTTTATTGTTTTGTTTTGTTTTATTTTATTTTATTTTATTTTATTTTTTTATTTTTTTATTTTTTTGTTTTTTATTAGTTTTATTTTACTCTTTTTATTTTGTTTTGTTTTTTTATTTTATTTATTTTTATTTAATTTTTATAAATTTTTTGTTGATTTTTTATTCTATTTCTATTTTATTTTGTTTTGTTTTTTGTTTTGTTTCATTTAATTTTATTTTATTTTAGTTTTTGTTTTGTTTTTTGTTTGTTTTTTGTTGTTTTTTTTTTATTTAGTTTAGTTTAGTTTAGTTTTAGTTTGTTTTAGTTTTATTGTTTTGTTTTATTCTATTTTATTTTTATTTTGTTTTATTTTATTAGTTTTATTTTACTCTATTTTTATTTTGTTTTGTTTTTTATTTTACTTATTTTTATTTTTATTTAATTTTTATTAATTTTTTGTTGATTTTTTTATTCTATTTCTATTTTATTTTGTTTTGTTTTTTATTTTGTTTCATTTAATTTTTAGTTTATTTTAGTTTTAGTTTTGTTTTTTGTTTGTTTTTTATTGTTTTGTTTTTATTCTATTTTTATTTTATTTTGTTTTGTTTTGTTTTATTTTTAATTTTTATTATATTTCTATTTTGTTTTGTTTTTATTCTAATTTAGTTTTGTTTAGTTTAGTTATTTTATTTATTTTTATTTTACTTATTTTTATTTTTATTTAATTTTTATTAATTTTTTGTTGATTTTTTTATTCTATTTCTATTTTATTTTGTTTTGTTTTTTATTTTGTTTCATTTAATTTTTAGTTTATTTTAGTTTTAGTTTTGTTTTTTGTTTGTTTTTTATTGTTTTGTTTTTATTCTATTTTTATTTTATTTTATTTTATTTTATTTTATTTTATTTTATTTTATTTTATTTTATTTTTTTGTTTTATTTTATTTTATTTATTATTTGCCTAATTGAAATGCAATATTTAGGGTGGTTTGTCTAATTTGAGCTAAACTCCTTTTTATGTTGTTTGTTTTTATAACTGTATTTTTTAATGTAATTTCTTATTTATTTTTGCGTGTATTTATGTCTTTATTTATTTTAAAGTTTTTCAAAAGGTTTCACCTACAGCAAACTCCCATTTTCCTTTTGTCCTTTTAGATTTAAGTGTTGTTGTTTCTTATTGTTATGTTGTTTTGCCCGCTGCTTCATCCTTACTCTGCTTACCAAGTTTTATAGGCAAACAGGAGTGAAATACGCTTTGGCTGGGTTGTCGGGATTGCATTCCAGAAAGGGAGCGCTGACCGTAAGCCGAATTATATGAGTGAAAGTGTGAGAGTGCGGGCGACTGTGTGCTTTTTCAAGCCCCGCTGTAAAGCCACGCCATGCCAAAAATCTTTCAGAAGGGTGTAACTTGGATACATGACTAATTCTTTCCAGATGTTTAAAATTACTGTCGCAAAAATATTTTTCATCTAGCCAGACTGGCGGGGGGTTAATGAATCACGCAGATTGTGTATTTTTTATTCATTATGCAAACAACGCTTGAAAACTTGCGCCAGGCAAAAACTTGTGTAAATACTAGTTTCTTTTCTCTGAGAGGCACTCCTTTGAGGTTCCCCATTTTTGTTTGCAGTCTAGACCTGGAAATCTGGAACAATAGAACAAAAGGGGTGGCCAAGGGTGCCAGAAAACAGCTTCCCAAAGCAAAAAACAGCCAAATATTGAGGAATGTTTAAAATAAGGCCCCCGTGTTGGGACACAATGAGAGGATGGAGATTTGGCACTCGATCACTCAAGAGCACAAAGAGATTAACAGAGCCATTACAGCCCGCTAGCCTCTCCACTGCGCCTTTTCTCTTTCATCCCTCGTTCTTCCATCCCTTTTTTAGTAAAGCTTATCTGCCAACCGTCGTCTCCAAATGCTTTTGACTGTCCGTTACTACGAGTCTCTCTGGAATGCAACTACCCGCCCCTTCCTTGCTGTCTTCCCGCATCATTCTGCCCCATTGGGATGCATCTATCCGTTGGCTTAGACCTGGCAGAAGCACAGCTGCTCCTAATGGTGCATACTGCATGTTTTGACTGCACTGTTTGATTTTCCACTGCAGTTTAGAAGCGCTTCGAAATAGGTGGCGTTATAGGCATGTCATTATAGTTATGATGCCTACTGCTATCACATCCTTGTAAACAATAACACAAGCAAATGCTTATCAATGGAGTTTGGAATGGTTTGATTAAATTGAATGAAATAAAATCAATGGAATGATTCATTTTTATTTTTGCTCGCCCAATCAAGATCTTCTTGGATTTGCTCCACAGCTGCCAATCAGAGGATATTCTGTAGTTCCTCCAATGCCATCCGCTTGTTAAGTCATGACGTATGGAATACTGTTTCCGTATCCAAGCCGCTACTCGTTTGAATTGAGAAAATATTTGTTTATAGGGATGTGACAAGATCTCGGGCTACGAGATCTTGTGAGGCGAAATCGCGGCGAGATTTCTTGTTCTTGTGAGTTGTGATCTGAGGTTATAATGGAGCATAATGGTGAATTTAACACTGAAGATTTGAAGCAGGATTGGATTTAAACCTAGCAACCCGGGCTTCCTCTGTGTTGTCCGTCACTTATTTGCTTGGGCAAGTGTGACGTAATCGCCTTTTTTCACCGCTAAGTTCAAAGTTTGCCGGATCCAAAAGCAGACGCTGCTACAACTGCTGCTACACAAATTAACCACAACTCATTAAAATAGAAGTAAAATAACATCATTAAAAGTTGATTTTAAAAAGCACCTAAATTGTTTAGCATTTTGTAATATTTTTTATTATTATTATTATTTTATTTTTGTTTTTTTCAGTTGCATCAAAATCTGTTTTCCATTTATATATTACCAAATGTTGAGCTAATATTAAAAAATTATATATAAACATTATTTTCCATTAATATATTAGCAAATTATTTTGCAGTGTTTGCATGTCCTTCACTGCATAGAATGTAATTAAATAGAAGTAAAATAACATTCATTATAGGTTGTCTAAAAAAAAAATCACCTGAATAGTTTTGCAGTTTTTGCAATTTTGTTTTTTGTTTTTTTTCATTTGAATAAAAGACCATTTTCCATTCAGATATTTTATCATTGTAGATTTCTTGAAAATAGGGTAAAAATCTCATCTCATCTTGTTCTCATGAACCCAATTTCGTGTCTTGTCTCGTTTCGTGGAGAGAGCGCCTTGTCATACTCCTATTTGTTTATAAATTTTATATAAAACCATGGTGTACACAACAGTCTCTGCACTTGCTGCATCGCAGACACCAATATTTTAACAATTTATAAAAAAACTAAATCACTTTCTGGCCATTTGATATTAGGCATGGAAATATATGTATATTGTGATCCTGATTTTCAAAAGTCTTAAATCGCTTTGTAAACGTTTATTATTACCATTTGATGAGTCTCCTCATACAGTTTGATAGAGCGATAGGACCCGGAAGCTGCTTTGCGTGATGTCACACTTAACAAGTGGATTATTCAGTTGTGTTCATTCAATGATCCTTTGGTGGCTGATACCAAAATCTACTGAGTCTGGTGTCTTATGTCGCAAGTTTAGCGATGCATGTACCCAGCAGACACACAGTCATAAGATGGTAATATTAAGTTAGATTTGGGTGATCATGTTATTTAGGTGACCAAGAACAATGTTTTTTTGACGTCTAATAATATTTTGGTGATTTTAGGTTATGTCGAAAAGTGACCAAAATCCAATGTTGAGCCGACATCTTAAACCAATACCATATTGACCCCAAATACTAACATTTATTAGTCAGGTATAACAACCAAAATCTAAGATCTGATAGACGTCATATTGGTAACATCCAAGCAATGTGAAGCTGTAAGACGTTGATATTTTGTTGTTTTTAGGTTGCATTGGAAAGTAACTAAAATATAATGTCTGTCTGATGTTGTACATTGACATCGACCTGATGTCGAGTTTTGACGTCAAAACGATTTTTATTTCCCAAGAAAATGCAACATCCCACGACATTGGGGTAAAATGTCAATCTGACATCATGTTGACTTTCCGTGCCTGCTGGGTAGTTTTACACACCACTTTTTAGTATGGGTACAGCTCAATTTAGAATTTAAAGTCTGCGTGAACTTGACTTTTATTTGATTATGTTAATGAACTTTCAACTAAAAATGAAAATTGAGTAGGGGGCGGAGCTTTTTTTTTGTGCATCATTCCCTCATAGCAAACTAATGGTGAGAGTGTTGTGGTTAAGAATATTGAGGCTGAAATCATCAAACTGACATCAACAAAGAAGAACCGCCACTCCAAATGCAAAAGCAAACTTTTTTAAATGGATTAAGTTAATTGTTCACCTAAAAAATAAAAATGTACACTAGCAAAATAAACTTTGCGCATTGGATATCACATAGACTGTAAGCAGACGTAATACTAAAAAGGTCCCAGTTACTACCCGCTGTACACTTTTTTTAAAACCCCCAAAATAGTGAGCAGGGAAACATTTATAACAGAAAAATCTGAATGTGCTTGGCCAAAAACTAAGGCTAAAAACGCTTTGTTATTGTGATGAAGTAATTTTGTAAGACTTTTTCAGGAATTAATTCATTAATTCAACAACTTGAACTATACTTATTTAAAAAAAAATTCTGACAGTAAAATTTTATTGGCAGTGAAAAAGAGGCATTGCTTCACCAGCGTTAATATGACCACACAGTAGCACTGTTGCAAGTAGCAGGAGCAAGTGTCGTAGAACATGGAAACTACATACACTAAAAAATTATAACAAAAAGTCATGACAACATATGTATTTATGTTACTTTAACTTATTTTAATAATATAATCAGGTTTCAGCTCATTTTTGTAGTTATTCAAGGTTTAACTTAATATTTTGCATCCTTAAATGCAGAGTAAAAGTTCCACAAGTAGGCTGCACTTTGACTGGAGCTGCTCTCTCTTGTCACTGATTGTGTGTCCCCTCTATCCAATTACCCTCCTCCATTTGACTTCCACTCTCCATCCCCGGGCAGCCCAATGGAGTAGATCCTGTGCCCTCTTCTCAGTTATTTGTTTTCCAAATTGTCTGATTTATTTGCTCAATTTTGCACAAGTACAGCGCAGTGAACTAAAAGCTAATTTCGGCTCGCTGTCACATCCTGGCATGGCGAGTGTGACTCTCGGTCATGAAGATGGATGCGGGAAAAGTAGCAGGTTGATGGGAAACTCTTATGACCCAAGGTTATACAAACGCTCTTGGCAGAGGGATTAATTGTGTAAGATCTTAGCGATGATTGCTGTCGTGAGGTCTGACTGAAATCCTGTTAGCCGGGGCGAGAGATGCATTACTGACGGTGAGGCTGCGGCCCAGGTGATGCATGGCGGCTGTAATGAACAAAGTGGAAGCGCGAAAAACTAATCTCCTCTGTATCTTGCTGACCTTCTCCAGAGTGATATTAAGTTAGTTGATGATGCTTCGCTCCCTGTGTGAACGGTTATGAGACTATTAATCCGACACAAATGAAACGGAAGAAAATGTGTCTCATTCGGTGAGTCGCAGAATGAAAGGCTAGTTTACAGTATACACTTTGTAAACAGCCTGCAAAACTTTCGCTTAGATTTACACTGTTAACGATCAAGCATTGGCGTTTGTTTTAGTCCTTATTTAATTTGTTAAATTGTATGGAAAACCAAACCATAATTAGAAAAAAATATTAAGAATATTTTAGCAAAGTTGGCCTAAGCAACATGCGTAGGTCTACAAAGTTGCACAAGTCATGCGCAGCAGCTCTTTAGCTCCTGCAACAACATCTTCTCCACTGGCACACATTCACACCACAAGCGCAGGCTGGAGAGAGTAGAGCTGAAACGGTGCATTAAAATCTGTGGATCTTATTAATACATTTACTGGGTAAAATTGCTACTTTTTACTGTCATTAATGTGTTTTTGGTCATTAACAATGCACTGTCGCTTTAATTGAGCGTGAGCAGTCGAAAAAATAGACCAAGCAGCAAACTGACACTCTGCTTACACTTCTTGCTGAAGCGATACTTTTGCATGAGGTATGAAAGCTCTAATCTGTTAACCAAAACACAAAAAAAGTCTGTGCTGCTCACGTTCTGCTCGCGCGTGTGGTGTGAAAGAGGTGATAGCAAAAAATGGGGACTTTTTATAATGAACCAAACTATAAAGCAGATTGACAGCCCATTCCAAAAAAACAAACAATGCAGTATACATACTTCGTCCTTGTTGCATTATTTATTAAGATAATTAATCTACACTCATTTTCGTAGTTAAAGCAACGGAGTATTGTAGTTGAGAAAATCTGTTATAACGGCCCACGTATTAAAAAATTGTCTGGTTTAAATCGACTTAGGCTCATAATTACAGTTCGTTTCGTACCCGGTTGGGCTCGGACACAAGATGCACAGGCTTGGGTAGGGTCGGGTTTCATTTTTTGGGCCTGATCTAAGCTCTAATGAAGGCCAATGACTTTTATTTTTAATTTAAGATGACGATTCAATTCAGTCCGATGATTTTAAATGTGTTTCAAAAAATTGAGCCAATTGTTTATGTTGGTCACACATTTTCTAGCAGCAGGACATGTGTTTTTGCACACGTTTGTTGTGTTCAGACAACAATAAAATCTTGCGTGATGCAAAGTTTTTATCAATAGCCAAGGTTAGTAGTAGATTGTGATTGTGTATTAAAAAAGAATTTAAAAAAATCAGACTATGCGTAAGATATTATTTACTGCCTTTATAATATAGAAAGTAGTTGTTACCTCACAGCAAGAAGGTCGCTAGTTCAAGTCCCGGCTGGATTAGTTGGCATTTCTGTGTTGAGTTTGCATGTTCTTCCCGTGTTGGCGTAGGTTTACTCTGGGTACTCAGGTTTCCCCCATAGTCCAAAGACATGTGCCATAGGTGAAAAGGATAAACAAAATGCTAGAGTAAATGCGAGAGTGTATGGAAGTTTCTCAGTGCTGGGTTATGGCTGGAAGGGCATCTGCTGCATAAAACATATGCTGTAATATTTGGCAGGTTATTCCACTGTGGAAACCCCTGATAAATAAGGGACTAAGCTGAAGGAAATGAATGAATATAGAAGGTGAACACACACACACACACATATATATATATATATATATATATATATATATATATATATATATATATATATATATATATATATATATATATATATATATATATATATATATATATATATTTATAGATATATAGATATATAGATATATAATATGAGTAATACTGTATATTTGAATTTGTAGTATTCTAGAAAATATGTATCTGATTGGCTTAACGCATTTTGCATATTTCTACGCATTAAAGGAGAAAAAAATGATCACACCCTTAGAACAAAATTAGACAGGCATTAGAAGGTTGTTGTGTTTGATATGTGTAGTGTGGAGAGCTCAAACGCCACGCTCTCTACTTTTGCACAGGCGGGTGGTCTTTTTTATCCTGTGTGAATCAGGGGACATGCCTGATAGCAGAGTGACTCCACTATTCAGAAGCTTTTTAATTGCCAATCATTTTTTCTCATTTGCCTATCTGCTCTATTTGGTTCACCTTATCTTCTCCAGCTCTGTCTCAATTTGCAATTGTGGAAGACTGATGCTTATCTCGCACACCTCAGAATCGCTCTTTACCAGAAAAAAAGGATGAAATTAAAACCCACCTGGCATTTCTTCTGCGTAAGAACTCAAGCTGTGCAATTACCAAACCTTTAATTATGTGTAGATTCAACACAAGAGGTTTTGAAACATGATATAATGCTCATAAAAGGCCTCTAATCTACGGAAATCTAGGTGAACTGCTTCCTCGTTTTTTCCCTCAAACTTGTTTTTAAAAAAAGTCCTTTGTTAACAATTGGTACTCGGCATGTTGCTAAGAAACACACGATTCTCTCACAGCATTGATGCTTTGCTCAATGCTCAGAGACTCTCGTGTGTTAAAGCTTTTTCTACATGCGTAACTAAGAAAGAAGTGTAAAGAAACCTATGATTAATGTATTAGACAAGCTTCACATGTTTATAATTAGCGTCAATCTAAAGTCTTTCTGGAAATTGTGGGTGTTCTTTCTCTCTAAAATTAGACCACATTAAACGATACTCATTTTTTAAGGCTGCCTAGAAACTACTTTGTGATTTCTGAGAGACATGCAAAGCAAGTGAACACACAAACGCGACGCTAGGTTCAGGAGTTCACCTGTGTAATAGCTGTCATGGAGGCAAAGCTGCTATCTGTGGCTGCAGATTTCCCCCCATGCGGCGTGGATCATCCATGATAAAGACACCACTGAATGATGCTGAGACGGCTGGCAAAATCCTCAACCTGCCCTAGGGCTATATCTCTGTCCGGCTGACTGAGGAGACTTTCTTTCTTTTTTTACACACACTAAAAATTGGACACAGGAGTTCTGAGGGATTTCTTTCTTTGTGGGTTTTTACCCCATCATTTTAGGGGAATTCATGCTGGAGAAACAAACTTCATGGATGGTTGGTGAGCAAGAATCTGTTTCACATTCAGTATGATTCCTGAAAGGTATTGATGTCATGGTCAAAAGTTTGTTTTTGTACTGTAAACAACTTGGATCTGGTCCAGTTCTTCTCCCATAGGTCTCATTTTGCTTTTGTATATTTCTATAAGGGTTCCCATTTGGGTGAGTAGTGGCATTGTGCTTATCATAAGGTTTAAAATGTGTGGAGACTTTGTAGCAAAACAGATTTTTTATGCTATACTGTATATATGTACTCACCAGTCACTTGCTAGTACACTTTAAAACCCAAAAGGTTAAGGTAACTCAAATCATTTGAGGAAACCAATTGCAACACACCATTTAAGTTCAACAACTAATCCTAATTTGTACTGTGAACTTAATCCCTTTGAGTAAACAAAGCAAATTGAGCACAGTAAAACCCAATAAATGAAGAGAACTCAAACCAACTGAGTACTGTAAAACCGAATAAGTTAAGGCAACTCAAGCAGTTTGAGAAAACCGATTGCTACAAACTGTTAGAGTTAAACTAATCTATATGAGTACTGTGTACTTACTCCATTTAAGTTGAAGTAATGAGGTAATTAATTAACTCAATACCTTCAACACTGAGTTCAAAACTCTTTACAAATGAGTAGGATTGACCTTCAGTCAATGTTGAGTTAACTTCACTCATTTCATTTGATAAAGTTGACTGTTGGGTTTTACAGTGTACCAGTTTTGACCGCCCAGACTTAACTGCTATTGATTCAAGTCGAGACTGGAAACATTCTTTAGAGATTTTCATCCATATTAACATGATAGCATCTCAAAGCTGCTGCAGATTTGTTGGCTGAACATCCATGATGTAAATCTTTGGTTTCACCACATCCCAATGGTGCTTTATTGGATTGGAGATCCAGTGACTATGCAGGATATTTGAGAATAGTGAACTCATTGACGTGTTCAAGAGACCCGTTTGAGATCATTTGATTTTTGTGGAATGGTTTGTTATCCAGCCGTCACAAGATAGACCCACTGTGACCATAAAGGGGTGGACATGTTCCACCATAATGCTGTGGTATTTAAGTAATGTTGGTAAAAATTGCAAAATGTGTGCCAAGAATATATCTCCATTCCAATAAGCTTTCACCAGCAGCCTGAACTGTATATACAGAACAGGTTGGATCTACTTTCATGTTATTTATGCCAAATTCTGACCCTGGCCTAAGAATGTGACAGCGGAAATCAAGACTCATAGAACCAGGCAATCTTTTATTAAATTTTCTTGAGTCTGATCATATTTTAGCATATACTTTTTAGTTTTTAGTGGAGGTCATGTGTGGTCTTTTGCTTACTGTAGTTCATCTGCTTCAAGGTTAAATGTGTAGATTTGCAGTTTCTGTCTGACACCTACAACCATGCTTTATTTAAAGTAAGTTTCTGTAAATAGAATTTGATTCACATTGATTCAAGTGACTCAAAACTTTTACGAGTTCCTTTTTTTCTCAAACGAAGATATTTTTAAAAACCTGAAACCATTGACATCTATAGTAAGAAAAACAAACTGGACGAAATATCGCTGAAATGTTGGCTAAAAGAGGAGGCGAACAGACAGCTAATGCTAACGCTTCACCGAGGAAGGATGAGCTAACACCTGCTTCTTTGAAGAAGATAATTACACCCACCATTCGCACGGAAGTGTCAACATTTGAACTGAACGACTGAATGTTTATCCAAGCTTCATTCTGCTGTGTCCACGTTGCAATCAAACCTTTCATTACAAGCTTAGAAGATTGTGGACACTTAATGACTCGGGCGACCGCTTGACAGCGATCAAGGCACTATGCAATGCATTAAAAAAAGAAAACGGCTTCCTTAAACTCAAAGTGGATGATTTTGATAACCGCTTGCATATGCAAAATCTGAAGAACATTTGAATACCAGAGGGATTAGAGGGTCAAAGTCCAGTTATGTTCATGATATCACTCTTTATTAAAACTTTCGGACATAATGCCTTTGAGAAACCTCTACAAATTGACCGCGCTCATCACGTCAGCCAAAAAACTCATCCGAATGCATATACTAGGCATATGCTTGTCCATCTCCACCATTATCAAATCAAAGAACTTAATTTGAAAGTCGCGAACGAGGCTCTTTGGAATTCAACAGTGTGGCCATTCTCATTTTCCTGGACATGTCTGCTGAGGTGGCGAGGCAGTACTCCGAGTTCAAAGCTTCACTTTGCAGTGCTAGCGTAACCTATGGCATGCTAAATCTTGCTAAACTATGCATCGATTGCACAGGACAGCTGCATTTCATCCAAACCCCACAGGTTACGATGGAATTCTTCACTGCTAACATCAAGAATGCAGTAAATCAGGTTTGAAGGACAAAACTGATCCAAATTAAGAACTGTAGAAAAGCAAACGCGATAAAAGTCAATGATTACAAGTTTCCAACATCTTTTAAAATATGTTCTGACAGAAACAAGAAACTCAAACCAGTTTGGAACAAGTGAAGAGTGAATAAATTATGACGGAATCAGTTGAGCTGGTAACCTAATACATAACATAGATAAGTTTATTGCATAACAAGCCAAATATGCACTATATGTGTTATCTTTGGATACAGGAGAGAGATACGGCAATTTACTGTATCCATCTTTTGACACTTATTTGCCTTAAACAGCGTTCTTTTGAGCTTCTGAAATCGGTAGATCCCACAAAGTGATGGTTGGCCTCTCTGAAGATGCTCCCAAGAGTTTCCTCCTCCTCTAAGCTGAGGGTTTTATGGGATGACCTTTTCTAGACAGCATCTATGTGGTTTGATGTAGCTTCCATTTCACGATAATTCAACCAATAATGTCTCCAGAGGCATCATAGATATATTCCAACCCGTTTCTTTGCTTTTGAAATATTTATCTTCTTTTGGAATTTGTTTTAGTCTTCACAGCTTTCGATTTCGCACTCCCTAGATCTTAAAAATCGAGCAAGTGTAAATGCTATGATTTACAGAGAGTGGACATTTTCAAGAACTTATGAGTTTCTATAATATCATGAATACTAAAAATAGGGGTTTGCATATTTGCTCCTCCAGGCTGCCAGTATATATGCAACCAACAGAGCCAAGATTCATTTCTTATTAACTAAATGTCATTAAAAACAGATATATTCAGTGTCCATTTCTCAAGTAACATCACAGTTCCCATTTAAAAATCCATGTTGAAAAGAGGCATATTTATCTGTGCTTTCACATGGGTGCTAATAGGCTCTTAAAAAGTCTCTCATTACTTTCTCATATTGAATTCTGTTCAAGTCCGCTTCTGGGCTGTCAGAAAGTTAATCAAAGCTTTGTTTCTGTGCGGTGCGCCTGCATAATCCATGTGGCGCTCCACTATTAGGAGTGAGGCACTTCAGATGAGATGTTTTGATCCTCATCAATCATCGCTTTCTATCCATTCAAATACTGACGCTCGTGTCCTAGGCCAATTAAAGGAACAATTAAAAGGAAATCCCTCCAGAAGGAAGAAAAAGTTTCTCTCGCCTTCAGTTTCTCTTGGAAGAAGGTGCTTCTGATGCTGGACGGGCAGTCGCTCTGGCTGCCAACGCAGAGAAATGATACTGACACATGAAAGGCTTGCAGTCAATGATTAGCGAGACGGGCTACGGATCAATTTGGCCTGCCGCAGACTTTAAAGCCTTTCGCTATGCTAATCAATGAAAAACTGCCTGCTCGTTAATGCATTCAAAGATTGATGGAAAACAAATGGCTGCCTTTAACATCGTCCCTCATCAGCCCTCCTGTGGTGCTGCCACACAGACACACTCACGCATGTTTTCATTTTTATTAGGTCGTCCCATAGACATAATGATTTTTACACTGTACAGACTGTATGTTCTGTACTCTTAACCCTGCCACTTAATCTAGCCATCAGAAAACATTCTGCATTTTTACATATTCATAATACTTAATTATGCATGATTTATAAGCCATTTTCTTCAGAGATCAATATCATTACAACAACAAAACAAATAACCCCACAAAATATTACTGGTATTACTTTGGAGATTTAGTCCCCATAATGTGATGAATACCAGGACCACACAGACACACATTGTTTTCCCCCATAACTGATTGTACCTGTATTGTTTTCTGTGTCATTTGTAGTGTTTTACTGTTGCCTCATCTACATTTGCTTTATATTTTCATTTACTATAGTAGCGTAGCTTCAGGACACATTTTATTTTTGATTGTTTGTTTGTTTGTTGGTGGTTTATTTGCCATCTTGGCTGATGACATGAGGTCTCAAGAGGGTTCTTGTTCTTGTTTCTGAAGCTTTAGCTGAGTTGAGCTGTCTTTTATCATTGTACCCAGAAGATTCAACTCTCAAATTTAATTTCATTTAACTGCTGCCTAATTTAATTTTATTGTATTATTTTTAATCAATTTAGATTTTAATTTAATTTAATTTAATTGCTGCCTAAGTTAATTGTATTATTTTTAATTAATTTTGATTTTATTTTATTTATATTATTATTATTATTAGTAGTAGTAGTAGTAGTGTTTTATTTTACTTTTTATTTTATCTTTATTAAATCTTTTTATTTAATTTTATTTCAGAATGGTTTATATACCATACAGAATATAGTATAAAACAATATAAAAGTGAAAAACATAAAATTTTTTGAAGACCATTGAGTAAGATTTAAAAAGAAATTGAAAAAGATTCTTAGTAATATATATATGAGTTTTTTTTATAACATAATATAATTTTTACATGATATAGAATTAATAAAAGAGTGGGTCACACTTTGCATAAAGGTTTCATTAGTTAATGCAAAGGGCGAGGCAGTTGCGCAGTAGGTAGTGCTGTCGCCTCACAGCAAGAAGGTCACTGGTTCGAACCTCGGCTCAGTTGTCATTTCTGTGTGGAGTTTGCATGTTCTCCCTGCCTTCGCGTGGGTTTCCTCAGGGTGCTCTGGTTTCCCCCACAGTCCAAAGACATGTGGTACAGGTGAATTGGGTAGGCAAAATTGTCCGTAGTGTATGAGTGTGTGTGTGTGAATGTGTGTGTGGATGTTTCCGAGAGATGGGTTGCGGCTGGAAGGGCGTCCACTGCGTAAAAACTTGCTGGATAAGTTGACGGTTCATTCCGCTGTGGCGACCCCAGATTAATAAAGGGACTAAGCCGACAAGAAAATGAATGAATGAGTTAATGTATTTACTAACATGAACGATAAACAATGCTTGTAAAGCATTTATTAATCAACATTCAACATTTACTTATGCATTGTTAACATCCAGTTTCATGCTTGTTAACAATAGTTAATGCACCATGAGTTAAATAGTGAACAACTGTATTTTCATTAACTAACATTAAAGGTGCAGTAGATGATCTGAATAAATGCTAACCGTTAGCATAACTTCTTTAAAATAGTCTCTTCACTGCCATCCAAAGCCACGCCTCATAATATCATGAACGTGCACCGTAAAGATGACAGTAGACAACTCACTAGTTCATGTCATTCTCCAGTTAGAAAACTTTATAGTACTCTATAATAGTACAATTATGAACAAAAACTGTATTATATCTAGCATGTTGTGTAGCAAACAAAACATAATGTGCAGTATTTTTAATGCTCGCAGTGAACGCTGTTCTTACTTTCTTACACACTTTGTCCTAAAGTGACTACCGTATGCTTAGTGGTTGGCTGGTGGCGTGCAGGAATTACACTTATTACTAACCCATACTTGCATGCTATTTCAGACAGAATATTCAAAGTAGCATGGTAAACAATATAAGGAGCGTGACATTCTCATTGTTTTAAAATGAAGCAGTGGGAATATAAAACCAACTTTAGCTCAGTAAAGCAGGCTAGGCGGAATACCTCTATTTACTTTTGTTTTGTTGTTAAACTAAATAAAAATCCACATTACTGATGCTGTAAAAGGTCCCTTATGAATCAGAAAATAGTCACATGAATCTTCCGCTGGAAGATTTCAGTGGCTGAACAACACTTCTGTGCATATAACCCTTCATAACAACAAAATCTACATACTGTAAGCTTTGCGTGACTAAAAGGGTTTTAAAACATTACATTACCTGTCTAAAGTCATCCTTCCTCCAGCGTGCAAAAGTAACTCCAGTATTATTCAGGATTTTAAAGTTTTGATTCATCAAGTGTTTTTACCGGTGCCACTCTCTCTCTCACGTTTACAAGTGAATGCGTGCACACACAAACAACAGATCTGGATGAATGGGTGCACAGATGTACAAATCTACATTTGTTGACAGACAATTTGGGCTACTTATCAGAATAATGGGAATTATCGTTCCAACATTCTTTAATTGGATGAACATTTTATAGTTTTATGCCTTACCCAGAATATAAAAATACATATCAATACATTTAGATCCTTTACTTCAATCTGTACTATTGGAAAGTGAAGAGACTTTCAAGCAGCACAATAAAAAGGTTTCTGAAGACCTACTGCACTTTTAACTACTACTATATGAACAAATATTGTAATAAATGTATTGTTCATTGTTAGTTTGTTAATAAATGCATTAACTGATAGTAACTAATGCAACCTCATTGTAAAGTGTGTTAGAATTAGAAAGTTAAAGCAAAGTTATTTGTGATATGAAAGAATAGAATATAAAGTGTTGGTGTTAGATAACCACAAACTTTTTTTTATTAATTTTTTTCCAACTTGTTTTGATTTTGAGATGGACATCGCTGAAAAACTGTGTGAGTGTGTCACTTTGATTTGCTTCAGTGAGCTGATTCAAGAACAGATGTTGCTACTGTCAGGCTGAATCAAATCATTAACTCACCCAATTCACGAGTCTTATCGCTTTAAAACGAGACCAAACCAGAACACACTGCACTGAATCATGCAAGTCCTAACTTTATGTGCCTGCTCAAGTCAGTTATTGAGAATACAATTGCTTTCTTACAACTCCAAATAATTATCAAAGTGTAAATCCTTCCTCATCTATTATTCAAATCTTAAAAAGCTTTTCTAGAACGCCCAGCTAATCCCACAGCTGTGACCTCTGACCTTGAACCACTGCCCTTTGCCTGTCCCGCAGGAGCAGAGCCCCAGTAACCAGACCTCTTTGGCCATGATGCAGGAGCCACAGGAGGTGGTGGAGGAGACCGTGACCATAGAGGAGGACCCCGGCACACCCACCTCGCATGTGTCTGTGGTCACCTCTGAGGACGGGACAACACGCCGCACAGAGACTAAGGTATTCATCCTTATAAGTGACACATTCAGAAGGGATGTATGATTTAAAAATACAGTTGTTTATATATTATGTTTATGATAGGTGATGGTAATAAGGATGGCAATACACAAAAGTGCTCATTCTGGATATCTGACAAGCATGTTCTTTAAAGAGAATCGTCCCCCTCTTATGCTGGGTTCATTCCAAATGCAAATTTAAGTATTTACAGATGAATTCAAAATGATTAGCCCTCCTATAATTGTATTTCTTTTTCAAATATTTTCCAAATGCTGTTTAACAGAGCAAGGATTTTTTTACAGTATTTCCTACAATGTTTTCTCTTCTGGAGAAAGACTTATTTGTTTTATTTTGGCTAGAATAAAAGCAGTTTTTAATTTTTTAAAAACCATTTTAAGGTCAACATTATTAGCATACTTAAACTATATATTTTTGATGGTCTACAGAACAAACAATTCTTATACACTAGCTATGTTTCCATCCGAAAATGTGAATTAAATTTATGCGTAAAATTTGAATATCTCATAAAAGGCGTTCGAATAAAGCAGCGTTTCCATCCAACGAGTCAAAGAGAACAAAATAGTCACTTCCTGATTAACTGGCGCCAAATATCAACAGTAAAAAGAAAATTTGCTGGGGTTGGAGGAGCTGAGCAAAACTTTTCTTTATTTAATAAATTACTTCTCAAAAGACAATGCCAACACGCAATGAACACTTGGTGGCGTTGAAGCCATAAGACGCAGAGCACAGACGCTCTTGACAGTTCTGGAGGTTATTAAAAATATAACACTAATACTGAAATGGTTAAGGCGTTTCAGAATGACCAAAGCAACATTTCAGATGTTTTACAATGTGCTCAGCCTGCTGGTTTGCCCATTCACACATTTTTATCATCACAAAATCACTTCAATTTCATGACTTTTTTTTAATGCTCATGGTGGAATTTGTTTGTTAAAAGTGTTTCCATCATAGTTTATGCCATGTTTTCTTATCAAATAAAACATTTATGAACATTTTCAAAATTGATGCAAATCTTGTCGTTTCCAACAACCGATTTTTTTCTTGCGCATATTCAAAATGTGCATAAAAATAGATAAAAACATAGCTACAGACTTGCCTAATTACACTAAAGCAGGTCGCACACCAGAAGCGCCACTCGGCGCCGCGACACGGCGCGCACAGGACAGTTTAAAGTATCGCACACCAGACGCGCACATTCGAATGATATTTAACATGAAACTAATCAGATGGCGCTCTGTGGCGCGGCTGAAAAATGAACTGCGTCCTGAGCCGTCGCGGGGCGCCGCCGACTCGCGGCGCCGGTGTGTGCATCCTGATAGAAACCTATGTTTAGAATTCTAAAATGCATGGCGCTGCGTGGCGCTGCGCGGCACGCCGCCGAGCGCCGCTTCTGGTGTGCGACCTGCTTAACTTGTCTAATTAACGTAGTTAAGCCTTTAAATTGGACTTAATTTAATACTAGCTTAAGCTTAAGCTGAATACTAGTATGTTGAAAAATATCTAGTAAAATATTATGTACTGTCATCATGACAAAGATAGAATAAATCAGTTATTAGAAATGAGTTATTAAAACTATTATGTTTAGAAATATGTTGAAAACAATCTTTAATCCGTTAAACAGACATTGGGGAAAAAACATACAGGGTAGCTAATAATTCTGACTTCAAATGTATGCAAGAAAATTACATACAGTTTCAATGCAAACTTGTAATCCGTGATGGTGTGATGATTTTGGAGTGAACTCACAGAATTTGCCTCAATAGCTGTGTACTTTCAAAAATTCCACTCGATGTAAAAAAACATCTTGAGTAAATTAGAGCGAGTGACACGATGATAATGTTCTATGTATGTTGGGTCCCAGCATAAGAGATGAGGTATTTGATACTAAACGCAACATAAATGTTATGTTAGAATTTACTCAAGTTATTCATGCATTGTATGTACAATTATAGTACAAATTATTAATATTAGGGATATTTTACATAATAGAAAAATGTGTGGTTACACTCAAAAAAAGATGTTTGTTCAAACTGCGTATTTAAAAATGAGCTGAAATGACATCTCTTGAGTTTTTTGGAGGGACAAATTATTTGTTTGACGGTATATTCAATCAAAAGTTAATTTATAACACAAATTGCTTGTATGGAACCCAGGATTTTACATTTCAGTGTATATAAATCAGTGTTATTTTAGTATTAGTACTGTCCTGTTTTAATGTTTGTTTATTTTGCTATTGTTTATGTTTGTCATTTTAGTTTTAGTAATTGTTTGTGCCTTTTTTACGTTTTTATTAGTTTTGTTTTTAAATAGTTCTGAATAAAACTATTTTAGTAAAAAAAAAAAATTGTTATTTTTAAAATAACGCTAAACTTTAATTGTTTTAGTTAGTTCACAAGTCAATATTTATTTATTTTTAATATATTATTTTCTAATATTTTTGTCTCACCTCTTTTAGTTATTTTAGTTAATGGATTTTCAAACAATTAAAATAACAACACTAGCAAAAAGCCTTTTGTCCAGATTAGTGGGCCATGTTGGTTTAGGTTACAGTACTGTTAGTCAATTGCTTCCAGATCAATCTGGTGTTCTATTTTACCCAATCACCTGTTTAGTGATGAGACAAAGGGATTAACATGACATACCGGTACTTATTTATCATTTACAGCTCAGCTCTTTTATACCAGAGTTACTAATAAATGACTTGAATGTGTTAGACTTCAAAAACCTGAACAGTTTTACTCCTAAAATTCAATAAAAACCTTTCTATGTAATAACAATAGGGCTGTATAGATCCATCTGTTTGCAGGTATGTTGTACTTTTGAAAGTCACACACTCTTGATACGCCTTTGCTTTTGTTTTGTTGTTCCTAAAAGGACAATGTGACTAATATGAAGGTGAGTTAAAATCTCTCCCTCACATACGCTTTCTCACACACGCCTCTTGTCAGTCACCATTATTTGTGCCCATTGAAGCTCAACAATGCACAGCATTGCAGCGCTGGTGTGAAATCACTGCATAAAGCTTCGATTGGCTGAGCAGTCACCTCTTAACACCCTTTACTGCTACAGTCTTGCCCATACATCTACTCACCCCTTGCAAATTCTTATAAATATTTTACCTTTTTTTAAAATAATAGCAAGGAATTTTTTTTTGTTTAAATGTATTATTATTTCTGTTATTATTATTGTTTAATGCATTCCTGATGAGGCTATGGTTATGTCAACTGAATGAGCAGAGTTAATGAGAAGATGCGGTTTTGCCATAATGTTAGATGCGGTATGTCACACTGCTAATTAGCGACTATGACAGGTGCGCTGATGGCTTGTCATGGAAATGTTGACACTGAATGTTACTCACTGTGTGCACACAGAACTTTTGTTTTGAATACACGTGAACTAAACAGAGATTACCATGCACATAAACACTGCATTTTTTGAACTGAGGAAAAACTTACTGTGCTGAGGAAAAACATACTGTACTGTATGTAAATATGCTGTAGCTAGTCACTGAATGATATTAAAGGAGTCACAAAATGCAGATTTTTAAGTGTATGTAATTATTTATTAAGGTTATTTTATGAAGTTTCATTGAAAAAAAAACATTTAACAGGTTATTTATTTGTTACTTACAGTTGAAGACTAAATAACTATACAATCTTCTGTGAAATTGAAATACATTTTCAAATATTTTCCAAGTGACGTTAATTTAGGAATATTTTCTCAACACATTTTAAAGCTTAACCGTTTTAATCCCTGATTTGTAATGACTAATTTATTTTGTCTTTGCCATAATGACAGTATAAACTAAATTACTAGTTTTTTTGCAAGATACCATTGTTCAGATGGAAAAAAGCACAATTTTAAGCCGTAGGTTAACTAGGCAAGTATTTAGACAAGTCATTGGACAACAGTGGTTTGTTCTGTAGCCAGTCGAAGAAAACAATTTCTTAAGGGGGCTAATAATATTGACCTCAGCCGTTTTTCATTCATTCATTTTTCTTTGGCTTAGTCCCTTTATTCATCAGGGGTTGCCAAAGCAGAATGAACCGCCAACTTATCCAGCATAACTTTTACGCAGCGCATGCCCTCTTAGCAGTTTTTACAATATTATTTTGTATTCTGAAGTAGGACTGTGCACTTTGGCGAAAATATTTAATTGCGATATTGTTTTAACAGATATTGTGCTTTTTTTTAAATTTGCGATTTAATTTTGTAGTCAAGCTTCAGCTCAATAATTTGTATAAAATGCAGTGAGTGTTAGTTAAAAAAGCAATTGAAAAGATATTAACTTTCTTAAACAAATATTCAAATTTTTTAATATTTAGAAATGAAACCCTCATTTTCTCTAGAGCAAACAGTAAACAAATAAAATGACCTTACCTTTCTGTAAAACTATTTGAACTCAAATTAGGGAGATAAAGTGTAGCTTATTATAAAAACAAAAATCTATTTAATTGTAAAAATACAGAACACTCAACAAACTAACATGGCTGAAACAACTCTGAAATTGTACTTTGCTGTTGCTTGCTACTGGATAGAGTGTCACTGGAGACTCTTTCAGTTGACTTTAGCAAGACACTCATTGCTCAGTTGGATAGCAAGACTATCACACACAGATGGCAGTCACGCATTTGCTATGATCAGAGGAAATTACATATTTCAATATATATATACAATATATATATATATATTTCATATCACAGCCTCTTGTGATTAGGTAATCGCAATGTTTCAAATCGCGATTGCGATTCGATTTCGATTAATCGCACAGCTCTATTGTGAAGCAATGAGAAATTCTTCATGCAGACAAGTTCACGACTCGTGTTTAGAATAGATCTCTTAAACTAGCCGACATATTATAACTTTAATTTAAAATCAATTTTAAAATCTGTTCGATGCAGGCTTAAATGCCATGTATAAATTTGTAAGTTAATTCTTTTGTTTCATAGATTTAGTAGGACTATTTCAGGAACGATTTTTTTCATTTCATAATAAATTGTTATAGTATAACTTATAAAGTGAATTTGTAATTCAAATTATGTTCAGAGCTCCTAGTTTAAAATAGGCTAACAGTCAGTTAAATTATAGTATAAGATAACACACACACAGCTGCCTAAATAAATAGGCTATAAAATACACAGTTGATCACTTATTGAAAGCCTATTAAAATTTAATTAAAAAAACTGTACTGAAAGGAAAAAGCACAAGACAGAATGCCGCTATGGAAGAGAAACGTATTTTATCAAAGTGAGTTAATTTTAGACAATTATTTAAGATTTTTTAGTTTCAAAAAAATTTTTTTGAGTAAGCCTACTGGAGAAATTTTATGTCGGTGCGGGATCTGAGCTTAGCTCAGCTCCACTCACATGCTCTGGCTGCTACAGTATATCAATTCAGTATGTTCACTATGTTACAAACTGCCCCCTGCTGGCCATGTATTTCTTGCATTGGACCATGTTGTGCTGTGTCGCGCATTACCGCAGTATCGTGCAACACCACTTTAGATCCATCGTGCATTCTGAGTAGCTGTATCTGTAATATCTGTATCACAAATTGCATACTTGTGCACTATTCCATGCCATTTTGTGATATTTAATGTAATGGATTTACACTAAAAATAAAATTAAAAACTAGAATCATAAAAGAACAAGTGCACTTTTAACAGCTGGATGATACACTTATTCAATCATTAAAAAATAAGAGCATAACACACACGGCAGAAGGGGCAGAGCTAAAAGTTGGATTACTTTATTTATTTTGGATTGTGCAAGCAAAACTATTTGGAAGTATTTTTGGTAGTAAATTGGTAGTAATTTATTTGGTCATTTTAAAATTTTTCCTTGATTTGGCAACCTTTAAATGATGCCTGGAAAACGGTTTTAATTTCTGTTTACTAAAAAAAATCGTTAGTGTTTTATTTGGGACGACACTAAACTCAACACTCATTTGATTGTATAAGTGCATAACATAAGTCTATAGCATATACCTGCACAGTGTATAGAGGGTCATTTGGCATGCAACTACTGTGACAAATTTACTTACTCTGTTAAACATCAATTTTATTTGCAAAAACTTCAAAGGAGATCTAATAATTTTGTCTGTATTTATTTAACCAGGAATGTCAGGAATGAGATCCAAACCCTTCATTTGTTCGGTCCCTATCCCAATCATAAACCCCATCCCATTCTGGTTGCAAACTCAAATTTATATCTGCCTTTATGCAGTAAACAACTGATGGATAAAATGAAGTTGTCCTATTTTTCTTTTTTAACAATCTGTTTCGCTCGGATATGCATAACAATATTAAAGTTCTTCTGTTACATCACAACTTAAAATTTATGTTAATGCATTTCTTCAGGCCAGAACAAATTGCACAACAAAAGCGTATTATGATCGCTCTTATATTTCAAAAAATGCTAAACATCTTACCCTCCCAAGGGGAATGTAAACAGAAAAAGGATTATGTAGAGTGTACAAAACATATCAGTGTGCACACAAAAACAAACAGCTACCGATACAGTATTCAAGCATTAACCAATGTGCAGATAGAAACGGCTCCGTTTTGACAGCTGATAGATAGTGAGAGGAAGAGAAGCGTAAAGTAAGATATTGCTGCTGCTGCTGCACTGTCTCCCATCATTAAAACCACTCACACACCACCAAACCTATGAAACACACTATGAAATAACATCAGCAAATGTGAGGTGCATGTGTGCACACGTGTGGATTATAGTCTCACAAATGCAGTTCTGCTAACACACACATACTGTATGTTTTATACCAAAGATGGTGGCTTCATGTTTATTCAATTCAGTTCAATTCCTCTTTATTTACAATGTAGATTCTAAGCCAATGTAAACGCTAAAGCAGCTTAACATAGATGAGGAATGATCATGTTTATCATAACATCATGTTTTCCACAACATCAGATCTAATGTTCATATTATGCTGAACTAGATAGATAGAAAGATAGAAAGATAGATAGATAGATATATAGATAGATAGATAGATAGATAGATAGATAGATAGATAGATAGATAGATAGATAGATAGATAGATAGATAGATAGATAGATAGATAGATAGATAGATAGATAGATAGATAGATAGATTTTATTAGATGCCATTTAATTAGATGCTGTTTAATTTGCAGAAGATTGTGGAATTATATGCAGCATAGATGGATTCCACTTCCATGTTTTCAGTGAATGTCCATTGGTGGAAATAAATGCCTTTGCTAAGGTTATTTTGGAATAGTGAAATTATTTTAATGTTTAAAGTGTATTGACATATAAATTTACAGTAAATTAGTTGATTGGTAACTAGAAATGCCTCAGATTGGTTTAAATGTAAGTGAGCTTGCATGTAGGAGCCTCAGATGTGTTTGTGTGTAAATGAAAGGGTTAGTTCACTTAAAAATTGAAGTTCTGTTAACTTTTGATGGCGTTTAAGTCTGTTATTAACTCATGATGTACTCTAAAACTTATAATGCTTGATCTGTCAAAACTAAGTGAAAAGAGTACAGAGATGTTTTAAAAAGTCTAATAATTAATAATCAGCTTCATGTACCATTTTGCAGTAACTAGCTGCTAAGAAGAGTCTTCATTCCAGTATATAAGAACAAATGCCATTCTGTATTAATTCAGCATGGATCACAGTATTTATTTTTCAAATACTGAGTGAATCTGTATTTTAAGGGACAGATGGCAATCCTATGAGCATAAGATATGGTCACAACATCTAGATTGACCTTTATGCATCATCGCCTTATGCCCTTGTACATGCTTTTACAGGTAACCCTGTTCTTGATCCACACTTAAAGTAGCCTGCTACTGTACCTGTTAATTACTGGTAATGTTACGACTTCTCAATCTTAGAGAAAAGATCACTCGAGTGGTAGATATACACTTTAGATAGTATGCATGCTAGATAAAAGTGATAGATCTAAGAGACAAACATATACAGAAAGCCGGTACTTAAACCTTTGTACAGTTATCACCTCTAAATGGTGCAAACTGGTGCCTCTATAGAGGGAACTAAAGTATATTAGTTCATAAGTGCTATGTATTAGTCTATATATTACCATGTATTTTGAAAAGATATCACCCCTGTGAGACATTTTGTATATTCTTTCTTAGAATGTACCAGAAAATAGCAAATTCACCAGTATTTTTGAAAAGGTTATGTTTACACATGATCTCCTAATGGTAGCTTGCCAGTAATATAGCAGTAAAGACTGTATATGTGAAGGAGACTCGTGTGTTTCTTTCTTCCATTTCTGTCGATTTCCTTCTCTTGGAAATTGCCCAGCAAGACGAATATTCTATTAAATGCAGAAATTACTCTTTTGTCAGAGACAAAATGAGACAATAAAAAACAATAATATTTTGTCCCAAAGGCATTCTTGTGTTATCCTGTTTAGCCAGATAATTTATATTCACAAAATTAATTCTCTGGCCCAGTTTGTGTTTTGGTCTTTTCTGGACTATTAACAAAACTTCATGGGGAAAAGGCCTACTTTTTAAACAAGCTTTTATTTAGCTCATTCCCTTTCACTGTTATAAGACTTGACATTTCCATTTTCATACAGCTGTCTGTACCTGTCTGACTCATTCCTCCTGAACTGACATGCTTTCACTATAGGTCACCAAGGTGGTTAAAACCATCACACGCCGAACCTTCCAGCCGGTGATCCTGACCGAGTCCAAACCATCCACTCCTGTTCCTCCATCTACACCAACACCATCTGAGACCAAACCAGTAAAGAGTGTTTCTGCTTGATGTGTCTCCTCCATCCTTCATCTCACTAACTCTATAACTCATGGCTGGTGTGGCAGCGCTCTGTTAAACTAAACACCAGCGAGATCATAAAACCCTTATAGAACTGTAAAATCTGACCATGACGCCTGCATGCACCTTTTTAAACGGCCCACATTAGTAAACACAGTCGTGCCTGTAGATAGACACCTTTCATTAGAGGCAGCAGTAGCCTTGGTGGTTAAACTCAGTCTAAATATAAACCTCTGTGTCTTTTAACCTTTTTGAATGTATTTAAACTAGCCTGTGTGGCACACACAGTTTCAAAAAGGCTTCTTAAATTCAACAAGGTAATTTTTGAGTAAATCTTTTTTTTTTTTAAAGATTTATTTTTGTCCTTTTTGCCTTTATTAGATAGGACAGTATTCAGACAGGAAGCAAAGTTGGACAGAGAGAGAGAGGGGTAGGAAACATCCTCGAGCCAGGATTTGAACACAGGACACCCTGACGTGCTACTGACCCATATGTTAATGCGCTAACCATTAGGCTATAGCGCCGACAGAATAAATTCTGAGAGTAAAGTTGTGATCCACATCCGTTATCAGTGTTGGGAGCATTACAAGAATAACGTGAGTTACATAATAATATTCATTCATTCATTTTCTTGTCGGCTTAGTCCCTTTATTAATCCGGGGTCGCCACAGCGGAATGAACCGCCAACTTATCCAGCAAGTTTTTTACGGATGAGTTGCGGATGCCCTTCCAGCCGCAACCCATCTCTGGGAAACATCCACACACACACACACTCATACACTATGGACAATTTAGCCTACCCAATTCACCTGTACCACATGTCTTTGGACTGTGGGGGAAACCGGAGCACCCGGAGGAAACCCAGGCGAAGGCAGGGAGAACATGCAAACTCCACACAGAAAAGCCAACTTAATAATATTACTTTTCTAAGTAAAGAGTAGAGTAGCACATTACTTTTCAAAATTAAGTAATAATATTTTAAGTTACTTTAAGGTTTAATTAATTCACTTTAAAAAAAATTGCTGAAGTAAAATGAGAGAATGCAGGAACAGACAGTTGGCTGAAAGTAAGATGGCAGAACCTTACATTTCTGCAATGGAAAATTCTCTTTATTTTGAACTCATGGAGTAAAAGACATGAGGATTATCTGAATGGACAGTTATTTTACTTTTAAAAAAGAGAAAAAGTACAAAAGTACTATAGCAAACACATTGCTTTAAACTGTCATTAATCTCTATATACGGCATGTAGAGCTCTGGGGTCAGGAAGCTCTCTAAAGATAACATTACTCTATATTATTTTTTTTTTGTGTGTGTGTTTTAAGATAAATGAAGGTTATACAGTGGGTTGTTGTTTGCAGAGCTCCTCTTTTTCTAAAAAAAATAAAATAAAAATCTGCAAGTTCTGAAAAAGATGAGTGTGACACTGACAACAAGGTGTGGATCTAAATGCAGGTTTAGTGGCGATGTCAGGTAAGCAGTGGTCAATACAGGGGCAAACAGATGTATAAGGGCAATCCAGAGTCGTAGTCAAAATAACAGGCAGATAGTCACAAGGCAAAACAAGACAAAGAAAAACACATTGTAGTGTCACTAAAACAGTAGACAAGACTCAGCAAAAACTGTTTGTTAGTGTGCTGTATTTATAGTGCAGTAATCAGTGCAAAAACAGCTTCGGCTGTGAGTGTCTAATCAATGGTGACTTGGAGCAGGTGAATGTGTGTGTTGCATGACTGGGATCTTTAGTCCATAAACCGGCAGATTTCTAGTTCATGTAAATGTGAGGGTTTACCAGCGATCTCTAGTTGTTAGATCGCTGGTGATCGTGACAGTAACTTAAAACTTAAAGCTCTCCAAAACACTGTCCGCAGTGAGATTTTTTTTTTGACCAAAACAGTAACTACCATCCATACCATCTAGGAAAAAATATAACAGTAACTACTATCCATACCATCCAACAACTTTACTCTATTAAAAATTTTAATAAAAGTCTAACTTTTCAAGGTTAAAAGTTGTTAGAAGAAAGATCAAGTTCCCATAATGCAATTCTAAAGCATAAATGAACAGGGAGAAAAGTAAATAAATAAAAACATAAATAAAAAAAGAAAAACTGTTAATTTGCAGATATTTTTCAGATACTCAAACTAATGATAAAAATGTAGGCTCAAAATAATAATATATGTCCTTTTTAATCTTCATACTTTGCTCATTCTTACTTTGCTTGTTATTAGTACGTTTTTAGCCTAAAATATTTCCAAAAATATAATAATTACATTATGTATGTTTCAAGTCGTTAAAAAACACAATATTTTTAATTTCCTTCAAAAATATTTGAGAAAATCAATACACAATATGATTAAAAACATTTGTATTTTTGAGCAACTTTTTAAAATAATGTTGAATTAATTGTATTATGCGTAAGTTGCTGAGGCACAGTATTGCCAATAAAAACACTGCAATTAAATCTAACGGAATTAAACAAATAAAATACTTTTCTGATTCTGGAGTACTCGTGGCTAAAACTGCTGTTTTATCTTTAATACCTGATTCTGCACAACTATCCAAATATAATTTAGAAGAGTTGAATACAAACACCCTTCCTTATTGTCCAAAACTCATTTGTTAAAGCATGATTTCTGCATTTCACTACCATCCGTTGGGGGGTGTTTTAACATTCTCCAATAACCTCACGTGTGGGTGTTAAGGGGTGTTCACACTGACAGTGATTTGTGGCGACAGAGCAACCTAAACTCTTTTATATTAGGCAGCATGAGCAATACAGACAACTGGCGATGCAACAAAGTAGCAACACTGGCAACAAACCAGTAGGAGTGCAGACAATCATTACAGCTACACATGTAATTCACCTCATGAATACAGTTGGATTTTGCAATCGGGTGCAAATGCCAAGCACAGCAGTTTGGCGACCTCCTCCATTTAAATTAGCATCAGTGTGATCACTGCTTTGATCCTAATGATGTTTGCTAAGATGAATTGCAGTTCCCCCAATAGCTGTAATAGCTGCAGTATCTGAGTGATTCTATAATTGCAGGTACATTTGGTTTCTAAAGATGTCATTATTGCTGTTATTTATTTAAATGATATTTGTGGTTATTATTTATTAACATACTGATTTTCATGGATCGCAATATCTGACAAGCCATAATAGTATGTCATAAAATCCTTTTACTGTATCCAACTGAAAATCATGCTTCCCTGCTGTCTAAATTAGTCAGTACAGTATACATATAGTTATATATTATTATATATTTACAGTTGAAGTCAGAATTATTAAGCCCCCTGTATTATTAGCCCCCCTGTTTTTTTCCCGCAATTTCTGTTTAATGGAAAGAGAATATTTTCCACACATTTATAAACATAATAGTTTTAATAACTCATTTCTGATAATTGATTTATTTTATCTTTGCCATGATGACAGTACATAATAAATGTCTTGAAAAATATCTAGTAAAATAGTATTTACTGTCATCATGGCAAAGATAAAATAAGTTATTAGAAATTAATTATATATATATATATTTTTTTTTTTTATTAAAATGTACCAATTATTAAAAGCCTTACATACATTTTCTTAATTTGTTTATAATTTTTGTTATTTTTTAAAACTGTTGTATTTGTAATTTATTAATGTACTAATTGTCAGGGATCACAATATCTCACAATGGTAACAGTAGGCCATATAAGCCTTATACACATGTCTAAATATACTGACTAAATGTCTAAACTAGTCAGTATATTTGTTTGTATGAATATATATTTTTTATTTTAGAATGTTTTTATAAATTATGCCAGTTATGTTTTAAAAAGCCCTAAATAATTTCCTAATTTGTTCAATCATAAAATAGTGTTTATCAATTCTGTTACAACAAAGGGGCATAGCCAGGGGGGTTGGAAGTTTCAGAAGACCCACCTCTCACTCACTCACTCACAAAGGAATTTGCAACAGTATCTGGATGCAGCCTTTATGATGCCAGCTGAGATTGCATCGCCCAGAGATGACTGAGTCTGCAGCCAGACCCCTCTCGATTTTTTTTTCCATACATGAGCCTATTAGTCTTATTTTGACTGCTGTGCCATCGTACATTGTGAAAATAACCGAAATAGTCTTTAAGGAGCAAGTGGAATCCACTGTTGGGTGTTGTGACTTCAGATAATTATTTTTGGCTGATGTGAACAATTATTTTACATGAGTCCAACATCCAGCTGTGCAAGAAAACATACAATCTGACGAAAGAGAAGTCTTCTTTTCCTACTGTATTGTTTTTAGAAAACATTTTACAAGTAGCTTTTATTCTAAATATTGGACCTTGTTTTTGAAAGAAATAATGAACAATAAAAAGCTGTGGAGCACCAAAAGCAGCCCATATTAAAATCAATTTGAATACTATTTTGTCTATTGTTGTTACTGGCCAGTTTGCTATTTGCCTATTAAATTACAGTAGGCTACAGTTTTTAATTTAAAACTTTTTTTCTAATGATATATGATGCAATAATTGTATTTAAAAAAATAAATATTGTTTCACAATTTTTTATTCTACATTTTTAGGAAATATTTTTGGTTCATCAAAGTGTGGTTATGATGACCATCTGACAAGCTAATCCAGCTAAAAATAGTGCTTAAATGTCACTAAAATACAGTATTAAAACCTTATAATTGAATAGAAAATGAGGCGTATAACTGCAAAAAGGTCCATTTTTTGAGAAAAAAGAACCAGGCTGGCTACTGGCCTTCAATATGGTACTTTCCCTTTAAATAGGTGGAATTATCTCCCACATCTAGATAAGATACAGGAAATGATGTCACTTCCCCTCACTGATATCTGAAGCAATGAAAGGTACTGTATGTGTGCTCTTTTTTCATGAAAATTACTACTTTTTTAACATCAAGAGTTATTTGGTCAAAACTGTTACCACAATATCAAAAAGGACATAAGACTTTGTCACTGAACACACAGATGTTTAATAGTATTTTAAACAGTGCCATGTGCTGTTAGCATGTTTGCTAGAAAGTGTCAATTTTGGCTAAAAGGTTCCAAAATGTTGCCATGGTAGAGTAACATTGTTGACAGTGTTTAACAGAGTTGACAGTGGTATAAAATGCTGAAGTAACAAGTTGATTTATTAAATTTGCAAATGTTTTCAATCAAATTGTATCTCAAATTATAGAATCACATGTACTGTAAAGATGTAATGTAGACCTACAGTAAATGCTTCCCTTGTGATGCTACAGTACCTTCTGTCAACTGGCCATGTGGCTTGCAAGGGCTCATGCACAAATCCAAACAGTCATGGTTCATCTCCAATGACGATTCATTTTTATCAAGCTCATTAATTTCCGAGATGAATTTACAGCCATGGACAAAATAGCCAATTAATTGCTCTGCGGAATTCAGTGAGCAGCAAATTGGTTTCTGTATCAGCGCTGAACCTTCAGGAGCGGCAGCACTCCATCCTCTTGACAGGCAGACATTTTGCAGAGTACGCCATTGGATTAGCACTCAGAAGGGAATAGAGATTTAGAGAAGTCGAGTCATAAAGACATCAGTGATGGACAGAGAACTACTGGAGATCTTCTTGTGTAGTTTCGTGTCATTTGTTTTGTTGATTGATTTGCTGTTGTCATGAACTTTAGCAGATGTAGTAATGGCTACTGTTGTAAGGTCTGTCAAAAGTCTTCCTTTAGTAACATTTAGCTTTAGTTTGTTTGTGTGCAGGAAAAGTGCAGCATCTATTCTTATTTTTCAGTTACACTAAAAAAGTTTAAATACAAGTTATCCACAATGTATGTTGTCCTGACAACATGTTTTTCGTGTTACTTTCAATTAAAACAAGTTAACCCTGCTATTAAGCTTGCTATTTGAAATCGGTTTATTTGTAAGTTGCAGTAACTCATTCTTTACAATGTTTGCACTTGAAATAGTAACCAAATATCCCAACAAATGAATTAACTGATTTTATACAAATACAAAATCCTATTTATTGTGTACTATTTACTGTAGTGTGGAACTATGCGATTTCGAATACAGATTAAGTTTAGTTTAGTTTTGTGTTTTGTTTTGTGTTTTGTTTAATTGTTTTTTGTTTTGTTTTGTGTTTAGTTTGGTGTTTTGTTTAGTTGTTTTTTGTTTTGTTTTGTGTTTAGTTTGGTGTTTTGTTTAGTTGTTTTTGTTTTGTTTTGTTTTGTTTTGTTTTGTTTTAAAAAATATCACTAAACCATACAGTGGGGAAAATAAGTATTGAACAAGTCATGCTTTTTTCCTGGGAATAATATTTCTGAAGGAGCTGTTGACATGGAATTGAACTAGATTTTGTTAAAAAAAAACAAAAAAACAACACAAATATTAAAAAATCTGAAAAATTAGTTATGTGGAGTAACAATGAAATGGTCCAAGGAGAAAACACTGGACTACTGAAACATTTATTACTTTATACAAAAGGCTTTTTTGGTGATGGCAAAAAACTTTTTCCCTATGGCATTTCACTGTATAATGCATAACCTAATTTATAAAGTAATTAGATTTATTTTCTTTGCATATGTGAAATTTTTTGGTTGTTGTCAGCATCCAGTGACAATTTCAGGTCAACAGCACTTTAGAAATATGTTTTCTAGAAAAATGGTGACATGTTCAATACTTATTTTCCCACAGTATACTGTATACAGTACTTTAATATATACCAATGAAAAGCATTTATTTAATGCAAGCTCTTAGCTAACAATCACAGGTTACAATTTTTTTTGTACATGAATATTAATGAATAGTAAGTAAATAAGAACTCATACCCATACTCACAGTTTTCATATTTTCATATTTGAGTGACAGCAGCCCTGTTTATTTATTCACTTATTTATTTTTTTATTTGAAAAAATGTATTGCAATAACAACAGGCAGTTACAACAAATACAAATACAAACAGGTAGAAGTATAGTTCAAATAGTACATATATATTTTGCAACAAGAGAAATAAATTTAAAAAAAAAGTGTGCACATGAAAACATAATACAAATTAATGCAAAATATTAAATAAAGAGAGTGTTTTAAGCTACCCTGTTCCACTGTATCGCTAAATTATTAGCATTTAAAATGCTTTCGACTAAACATAGCCTCAGTGCCATATTACAAGAACTGGAAAAGAAGTTCATTGCTACTAGAGGAGTCTGACTTGTATCAAGCTTTTTTATGAACAGAAACATTGTAACAAATGCAATCAAGAACTTCGTTGAATCATGTCCTCATGTTTTCAGTTCCAGCTGTTTCAATACTGATGAATGCAAGACATTTAAAGGGACTTGAGGGAGAAAAAAGTAAAATCTTCAGTCCAAATTTCCCTGCTTCTCAGCAAGCTCACAGTGTGACGCCCACTTCCCTGCTGATATTAGACCACTAAGTCAGTGTGCTGCATTTCACTCATAAATGCCTGTGGTTGTTTTGGCTGCTATGATATAAGCAATCGGACATAATGGCTGCATTTTGAATGGCGTTCATACCACATAATGCCCCGCGTAAGGCATGTTAGACAGGAAACAAATTATACCAGATATTCATAAAATACACCAATAAGTTCTGTTTTCCTCTGCTAATTCTCTCCCTTTTTTCCCTATTCTCCCAGGTCACTAAAATGGTCAAGACGGTGACGACACGAACAGTTCGGCAGGTGCCATTGGGTCCTGATGGCCTTCCTGTTCCAGAAGGATCGTCTCCACTGGGAAGCTACACTGACTCTATTGATCGTCGCTACATGAAGAACGGCGAGCGCTTTATCACACCCCAGGCCACCTCCACACTTACGCGCTCATACAATAATTACAGTGACTCCTACAACGACACCCCAGACACTCAGTTCCGCCATTACACTCTTCACGATGGATATGGAGACATGCCTGACAATTATGGAAGTCTCTCTCGTGGGGTCAATTACAGGCCCTATCGGCCCTACATGCCCACAGGTGGATACCGCCCGGAGAACAGCTACACCCTTCCTATCCGCAAGGATGACTACGGCCACGTGGCACAGCCTCAAGTCCCAATGGGAAGTAGCACTGTTGATCTCAATCGTTCTCAGCCGGAGCGCTTCCAGCCTGAACCCTATGGCCTGGAGGATGACCGCCGCAGTCTTGGGCCTGAAGATGAAGAGCCATACGACCTGGAGCCGGATTATTCTACTGCTAACCGGCGCACATTGCCCGGACGCACCATTCGAGAGCCACTGCGTAACGGCCCCCGTGTCAGGTGAGAATCAGGAGGCTGATTTGGTTTGTTTGCTTGTGCTGCAACTGGCTTTTGTCCATGATTGTGAGCAGCTTTGAGGTGATTGCCTATTGAAGGGATTTGAATTCTCATGCTCTTGGGAAGCACATGCTGTAGATGCAGGAACATAATTAGAGGTATTGCTCAGCCGAGGGAGCGTTCATTTATTAATTTTTTCATTCATTCGGTTTGCAAAGATATACAGGAACATTGATGAATAGCATTATTTTGTTATTTTGCTGTGTACATTTATTCGGTGCATAATTAAAATGCACAGTATCTTTGAATATTAATGCTATTTTAATATTAATATTATTAATATTAGACTAAATTATAAATACAACTTTTATTTTTTTATCTTGTTTTTTCTTGTTTTGGTCTTGTTTTGTTTCGGTCTAGTTTTGATCTTGTTTTTTGTTTTAGTCTCATTTTTTTGTTTTGTTTTGTCGTGTTTGTTTTGTTCTTTTTTTGTCTTTTTATCTTGCTTTTTTTGTTTTGTCTTGTTTTGATCATGTTTTTTTGTCATGTTTTTGTTTTGATCTTGTTTTTTCGTCTTGTTTTGTTTTTGTTTTGTGTTGTTTTGATCTTGTTTTGATCTTGTTTTTTTATCATGTTTTCGTCATTTTTGTGTGTTTTTTTGGTCTTTGTTTTGATCTTGTTTTTTTGATCTTGTTTTGTTTTGTCTTGATTTGATCTTGTTTTTTGTTTTGTTTTCGTTTTTGATCTTGTTTTTTTGTTTGTTTTGTTTTGGTTGTGTTTTGTTTTGTCGTGTTTTGTTGTCATGTTATTGTTTTGTTTTATCTTTGTTTTGTTGTTGTTTTTTGGTATTTTTATCTTGTTTTTTGTTTTGTCTTGTTTTGTTTTTTGTGTTTGTTTGTTTTGTTTTTTGCCTTTTGTCTTGGTGTAGTTGTTTTTTCAGTTTAGTTTTGTTTTGTTGGATGAATGGATGGATGGATGGATGGATGGATGGATGAAAAAATCTTATTAGCATGTGTTTGTGTTGGAGTTTTGTGACCTTCTCTTTTCACTTTGAATTTGTTACTGGAAGCTATTTTCTGCCAATTTTAAATAAACTATTTAACATATACAAGTAAAAAAAGAAAAAAAAGAAATGAAAACAGATTTAGCAGTTTCATAATAAAAAAACCTTATTGAAATTTGAGAATTAAACAAAATTAATTTTCTATTATGAAATTGTTTGTCTGGTTTATAGCTTCTTGTTCATAATTTACATGATTTTAAATGGACAGAAAATGCCTTTCATGTGTTATGACAATTTAACTTAAAAAAATTAAGGTTTGCACAGAAAATGCAAAGTGACAGCTGACATACAGCAGAGAAAAACATATTCTAAAGAGCTGTTTTTCTTGACAAGCAATTTCTGTCTTTATTGTCAGATGAAGTACATTTTCTTTAGGGAGGAAAGCAGTGAGATATTGTTATCGTAAAACATATTTCTCATGTCCAGTCAGCATCAGAGCTCTCCTCATTATGAGAATATGCAGCAGTTTTAACATGGATTGCCTGTTGCAGGAACACATAGTTTTTGTTATTTTGAATACTACACATGTACAGTATGCAATTAACCTACACAACATTCTTGGTCACTTCCTGTTTTCAGTCCATAACATATTTGTGTCCATCCGTGCCAGAATTACAGTGCAATTAGCAATGATGTCACCGCTCTTACTCCGAATGTCAAAGTTTCGCATTTCACATCCATCATTAGCATTCCCATAATAACAGATGCTGACAACAATCTCGATAATGAATGTGTAAAACGCATATGTTAATTAGAGCTTATTGCCTAGCAGTTTTGGAAGCCCGCAATTATAAAACAGCCAAAATTGCGGCGTTTAGCAGAGAAATGGTTGCCAGTGGCGTGTTTGCATGGATTAGACAGTCGGACTCGAGGTCTCCTCTTTATCTGTGTTTCTGTATCTCAGCGGAGCTGTTGTTGTCAGGGTGATTTATAGTCTCTGGTGAACAGTGCCAGACAAAGGGGGCGTCTCGTCTCCAGCCGTATCTCTAATGGTTCATCTCTCCTTGGCTGATCCTCCCTGCACCTGCCACCAGAGCCGAAGCAGAGCAGCCATAAGGTCATCGTGCAGAAACCTCCCCGGAGGCCACCGGGAACCTCTGTGCTCAGGACAGTTTATATAGGCACACAAAGAGGAAAACATCCCTTTCTTATTGTTCAAGATTGTGCATGACGACTGAAAATCTTTAAAGGGTTAGTTCACCCAAAATTCAAAGTTCTGTAGTTAATTACTCACCCTCATGTTTTGCCAGTTCTCTACAACCTTCATTCACCTTCAGAATGAATGTCTAGTTTAACTCTGTTTTTATTGATGAAAATTAGTCAGAGAAATGCAGTATTAAAATATAAAAAATCATTAAGACATTAATTGCTCAAATGTATCAGCTAAAATGCAATTCGTTTGCACTTTCTTAGTACAATCATAAAGCATCAAAACAATATTTACACTGTAAAAAATAATATTGCTGTCTTAAATTTTTGGGTCACACTTTATTATGAGTTAATAATAATTCTACTTGATTATAAGTAGACTGTTAGAAGTGTGGGTGCTCTGAATCAGGCTCAGGCACGATTTACTTGCCCGGCCCTGGCCCAGTTGGAAGAGGTGTGCCAGAGCGCGGTTCACTTGGGCTTAGGCGCGGTATGCTTGTGTGTGAGTGCAAAACACGCCCGAACCCGAAACTGAAAGCATGACTGTTTCATATGGATTTAGTAATCATTCTTACTGTTTAATGAACTGTTGTACTTTATTAAAGACCCAAACCCTCACTGCACGACAGCTGCACCCTCAGCAAACCTCCTAATTCCTGCAGCACGAGAACTTTATGATTGTTTATGAGCGTCAAAAGTGGCTGATCTGTTCGGCAAAATAACGGCTTAAACAATATACCTAAAGAAATGTCCACTGTGGTGAGCATACAGCGCATCATCGATGACGTAAGCGTGCCCAGGCCCGAATGTAATGTGAGCTAATATGTACTTGCAAAGTTTCCTATATAGTCAGTTAAATGTCTGTTGAAGGAGTTAAATGTACAGGAGTTGTCATCCATGGACAACTGCGATCCAGAGAATTTCCAAAAAAGGAACTAAAAATATTGTAAAAAAAGACATAATGGTTTTAATGGTTATTTGATTGCAATCATGCTAATCCCCAAAAACACTTAAGCACCCAAAAAAACTTTCCAAAACTGTACCTGGCAAGATAAATTAAATTTGAGGATAAAGTAAATCCAAAATGAAACGATTTGTTGATTCTAATTTTATTGACCTGACTTTTTATGGGAATTAAAACTCATAACTTAACAATTTAACTCTTTGTAGTCACTTTTTACATATGTAGTTTACTGATGCAAAAAAATTATATAACTTGATATACCCCATGGTTATTTATTTATTTATTTTTACCCTATAGTCGATCATTGTTTTCCAAGTATGATATCTATGAAAACTCGAGAGTCATTGAAAGCACACGTAAACTACCTTTTTAATAAAAAAGAAATGGGAATCAAAACAGTGCCATTAATTTGTATGTTAAAAACATAAAATAAAGATCTACCAGTGCCTGTAATGATGCAACTATAATGAACTTCGCAAACTAACAAGTGTGTTTATGCATTCTGTCCTTTTTTTCTTGATCTTGTGGTCTCATACCCTGCTTTTGAGTTGTTTATATGTTCTTGGTTTGCACAGCGTTCTTATTTTAGTTTTTTTTTAACATTAAAACTTTTTTAATTGAAACCAAACCTGACGAGTATAAACGCAAATAAATTTACTATTCAAAGTATCTTATCATTTATCAAAACCAAATATTTATTAATTAAAAGTACTGATACTAGTATACTATATAGTAAATTATATAGTAAAACATTAGCGAAACCATTAAGCATCAACCATCCAACTTTCAAATGTAAACAGAAAACTAAACATGTTTGTTTTATAAAACATTTGAACCTCGACAATGCTATATTTTTCTATGTTTTGCAGTTCAGCTTGAAGCCAATGCAATAATCGCTTAATTCACGTAAGTTTCTTTAGATGTGGTACACTTTAAAAATGACGTTTGCTGTTTGTTAAAACTACTGTAATTTTTTAAAGGAGCTGAAATAACACAATTCTTTTAAACTTAATTTCTCTTAAGTTTCTTTTGACAATGTAATTGTTTCATGTTCAATTTACTTAAAATTGTAAAAACTAATAAGTTAACTTTATTCATTCCTGTTACATCAACACAAATTAATTGTGTGGAAATTTGCATTTTTGACACTGTACTGAAGCATTTTGGGGCATTTTTACGAAGCACTGTGACTTGCGGTATAACAACAAATGCACAAAATTGTTCGCTGTTTGTTTTAAAATGAGCTGAAACTACAAAATTCTTGAGTTTTTTGGGGACAACTTAATTGTTTTAAGCTCAGTGCACCTAATTTTGTAAGAATTATTGAGTTAACTTAATTCCTTCATGTTCTCCCAACACAAATTCATTAAATGGAATGCATTTTGTATAGTGTACTGGCGCATTTTGGGGCATTTTTACAAAGCACTGTGACTTGCGGCATATCAACAAGTGCAACTGTGATTTGTTTTATTGAGATTTATATTTTTATGTACAAATAATTTCATCAGATGCCGTTTTTGTCAAATGAAGTGAAAGATTTGTGCCGTTTTTTTCCTCATTTGCCTCCCGAAACCACAAGTAATTGCTCATTATAATAAGTGAATGGTTATTCAGATGAGTGCTATCTCAGTGCTGTGAGACTCTTGGAGTAATATGACTCTTACAAATATGCTAATATTTCCCGCTCTTTCTATTCAGAGGCATAGGCGTTTATCCAAAAAATCAAGAAATAAATAATTCAGAGGAGGAAATGACAGGGGAACAAAATGGTTGTAGTAATGGGCACATAAATGTGTTTTTTGCTGGCAACAAACAAACAAACACACACTCACAAACACATTTTGGAACGTGCAGAACATTTGGCTCATTATGGAGGTGTCGAAGCTGCTGTAATAACTTGAGAGCAGCACATCTACTGCAAGAGAATCACGAGCAGTCAACGTGCTTTCTTGTGTAATGAATACACTCCAACATACAATAGCAGCAATTTAAATGCAAATCTTGACATTCCCAACGCTCTGTCCACAGGGTTTAGCTTGCATCTGAACTGTCTAAATAATTTCTATTCGCAAAGACCTCAGTGTGCGTGTGCGTGTGCGTGTGCGTGAGTGTGTGTGTGAGTGTGTGTGTGAGTGTGTGTGTGAGTGTGTGTGTGAGTGTGTGTGTGAGTGTGTGTGTGAGTGTGTAAGAGAGAGGAAAAACGAAAGTGATAAAACTACCTGTACAATGGCTGTACAATGTGTTAATAATGAATCATTTTGAGCCCTGTCGTTGTCTCAAAGTGATCTTTTCTGTTGGTCATATCCATGTTCAATCTGCACTTGACACTATGGTAGCGATTTTTTCTAATGAGTTCTGGCAGAAGCTTGTAGGCTGAAATTCATTTCGGGCTTGAATTCATTAAAACTGTATTATTTTTCTCTTCTGGGGCAAAAAAAGAAAAATTTTACAATCTTGTCCATATAATTAATTTTATACTTTCACAATTTAATTTCATTTTTATTTTAATTAAATTTAATTTTGGCCATAAAATTATTCGGTTTTTATTTTTTTATATTTATTTTTTTTATGAAAAGTAAATAAAAGAAAATAATAATAATAAAATAAAAGCAGTGATGATAGAATACTAGACCTCCAATTTATGAACAGTCTGGTTAATAAACTAATGATACATTCTGGATTGTGACTTAATCAATCATTTCAATTAAAAAATTATTGATTTAATAGATGGAATTTGTCAAGGGGCGCCATTAGCGGAATGAACTTTTTCTGTATAAGGTTTACGTAGTGGGTACCCTTCCAGCCACAACCCACATACACTCTTGCATTCACACACATTACAGACGACTTAGCTTAACTTACCCAATTCACCTATACCACATGTCTTTAGACTGAGAGGGAAGCCGGAGCACACGGAGGAAACCAACACCAATACGGGTAGAACATGCAAACTCCACACAGAAATGCCAACTGACTTGGGTGGGACTCGAAGCAGAGGTCTACTTGCTGTGAGGTGATAGTTAAAACCACTGACCCACCGTGCTGCTGACAATTATTTTATTTACTGATATTTTGAAGTCAACATGAAACAGTAGTTGTGATAGCCTTTTCTCTCCCGATTATAAATCGTAATTATGAATCGTTAAATGGTTGTAGTTTGCTATTGATTGGTCATATTTGAGTGAGGGGTTGCCCCACCCTCTTCTTGCATCAGAAAACAGATGTTGTTTTTTGGGTTATTAATATTGGGTTCGTGGTAGAGACTTTATAGTTGCAACCGAGTTGCTTGGTGATTCACAAAACATTACAGATCAGACATTTATATTCATAAAACCTCAGTGTTGTCAGAGCATTCATTTTGTCACAGGTATCATTTTTATTTGTTCTGTATTTGTTTGCATGTTTTAACTCGTGCCAGTTTGACTCATGCAGGACCTCAGATTATGTTAAAATTCTTGTTTAATGTTCTACTGAAAAAATGATCTATAAAGTAGTCAACATTCGAAGTGGATAATTTTTATTTTTTTCCAAAACTACCCTAAAACAAAAATGGGTGTTGTTCAATAGTTTTATGGTGACTTTAATTAAAGGTGATGAACCACTTTAAATGTTGATTACTGTATATTGGCCTGAGAGTGAGTAAATTAAAGGCAACTTTTCACTTTTTTTTTCATGTTCATTTACTCATCCTCGATTTGTTTAAAACTAGTTTGAGTTTTTTTTTTCTTTTGAGCACAAAGAAAGATTTACTGAAGAATGTTTAGATAAAACAGGCATTGATTTCCATAGTATTTTTGAGCTCATTTTATGGATGTGAGTGGCTGCATCTTGTTTTGTGTTTAACATAAGAAATTCATAAAAGTGTAAGAAAACAGTAGAGGAGATTTTCATTTTTGGGGAGAAAAAGACTTCATGGTGACAGTAGAAGTTACTGTTAAAAAAATAAATGCTGGCTGCCTGGCATCGGTGCAGCAAAACAGCTGCTTTTGGTTTTTTGGACACAGCATATGTCTTTTTTTTTTTTTGGTTTTCTTTTTTTTTCCCCAGTTGTATTCGGTAGTCCAGATAAGCCAGCAGCCGGAACTCAGCGGACAGCAGCCTAATTACTTCTCTTAATCTGTGCCTGGTGAGATATTGCAACAGCACTGAGATTACACTCCATTCTCGGTTACATAAATCGAGTAATACCATTTGGTGTTTGTTGACCTGGTATTTTTAACCTCAAGCTCAGCTTTGTATGGGGAAAAAAATGTTACTCTTAAAAAAAGATGCACCTATTTTGGTGGAATCATAAAAATCTGAGTGCCAGTAAAAACCATTCTCTTGCTGTTTCCAGAATGTCTTGGAACAGTTTAAAACTTTTGTCAGTTAGTTAGTTTTCTGGGTGTACATCAATTTAAATACACTAGGGCTGCACAATATTGGGAAAAATCTGAAATTGCAATTATTTAGTTTTGCTACATTATGAAAATACTGTAATTTCACCAGATGAATTCAATAACTCTATTTGAGGAGATTTCATTCATTTAAATCAACTGGAATAATGCAGTCTTTTTCTATGCTGTGCATAAATTATAATAAGTTATAAGCAAATATAAATATAACACATTAAAAATAAAGTGAAATAAACTTTGCTTTATGGTTTTCTGGAGAGATAACAGTATTTAAGTACAGAAATTGAACTATCGAACAAAAAATAATACGTCATCATTGTATAAATATTTTAAAAATAATCATATTTTCAAGAGTTCACATTTAGCTCATAAGATCCTGAGCTCATAAGATCCTCACGCCAGGGGCTCCCTCCCATTTGCAAGGCGAGAGGGGAGTTTGAGCTCAGTTAGATCTCGAGAACTCCCTTGCTGTAGTAGCTAATGAACAGATAGTGATTGCTCTTAAGAGATAACTGCTTAGTGAGAGCATGTCTATGATGCCGATTTGATTTGGTCAATTAACTTAAGTTGCATGTTTTTAAACGGTGGGAAAAAAACGGAACCCGGGGGAAACCCACGTGAGCAAGGGGAGAACATGTAAACTCCGCACAGAAACATTGACTGTCTTGGTAAGGATTAGAACCAGTGACGTTCTTGCTGTGAGGCAACGGTGCTAACCTCTGGGCCACCGTGTCACCCATCTCCTCTTTCTAGGAAAGGAGGAGAAGTAGGGGTGAAGGGGGGGATTCTTCAAAATAAAGATGATTGTTATATGGAAGTTGGGGTATTTATAGTGGCTCAGGAATCATCTTATTGGTGAATTATAAATTGAATAATGCAGGACCGGCTGCGGGCATATGATCCTCTCGAAATTAGTTCATAAATAAACTTCACTCAATAATATGTTTATATTTTAATCTTTAATAAACAATCAAATCCTGTGATGTGACTATTGGGGATACACTCATTGAGTCAGTACTCAAAGGATATATTGTTCAGCACTATCATACACACACTTTCAAACACAAGTGAAGTCTGTGTGCTCTCTCAGTATTAGTGGTTCTGGTTAATTATTTGAATCAGTATGGGAAGTCTTGCAAAGAAGAGTATTTAAAGAAATAAGGCATCCTGAGTGCAAGCCATGTTAATGCTAATTTGTGCTTAACGGGTCTGGTACTGGTCACCATTTAGACATTGCGTCAGGTAATGATTACTTCATGATTCTGACGTTGAATGACATTTGAATGGCATTTCCAAAGCATATAAAATGCTTCCAAATTGACCATGTGGTCGATAACTGCTCTCTTACTTTAACTGCAATAATAAAATAAATGGTGATGGTAATGAATGGTGACCAGGGCGAAATGTGACAGTACAAACCAACACTAAACTAAGAAAGTTCAAAAGTCTGGTAGAAGGTATTTCACTTATAGTGGAGACTATGGCCATTACAATTCTTCTCATTTTTATTATTATTTATTTCTCACAAATGGATTGTCTCCTTATGCTGTTTCTGATTATGTTTGACTACATGAATAGGAGCGATGGCATAATTGGTCAAATTTTAATTGAAAATACTGCTAATACAAATGCATAAACTAAGCTGTCTGACAAATAACAAATTAACACGATTAAATTAAGAAAAACTTCTCAGCATAATTACTTTTTGCACTTTTAATATCAAGCTGCTTATTTGAATAGATTTTCTGTTTTAGTTGTGTAACACAAACTTAATTGAAATTCCTTCATTTAACCTGCTAAATGCAAAAGAATGTGGAAAACGCACACATTTGATTAAGGAGAACAAAAGAAAAAATGTTTAATTAAAGAAAACTTCCATTCATTTTTTTAACAGATTGTTCAGTAATTTTAACTAACCAAATCAAACAGGCTGTTTTTAAATGTTATATTACATTTATGTATAGTTACTATGGTTCAAAACTTTGGGATATTTAAGACCTTTGTTAATTATAAGCTGGATATATTTGATTAAACATACACAGGGTGTCCCTGGGGTTTAAAAAAAATCTTTAAACCTCTTAAAATATCACAAAAATGTTGTGTAGTAGGTGTTAAATCATTTTGAACAGGTCGTAATTTTCTTATGCCCAATCTAGCCAACCCTTAGTCCCTTGGCCCTGACAGAATCTGCTGAAATTTTTTGCTATTTCTGTGGAGAATTTTGTAAAAATAAAAATCTGCAGATTTATGAGGAATTGTTTAGAAGTATCATAATACTTAATATATGAAATAAAAAATATATACAGTTGAAGTCAGAATTATTAGCCCCCCCTGAATTATTAGACCGCTTGTTTATTTTTTCCCCAATTTCTGTTTTACGAAGAGAAGATTTCCACATTTCCAAACATAAGTTTTAATAACTCATTTCTAATAATATATTTATTTTATCTTCGCAATGATGACAATAAATAAAATTTGTATTAATTCTTTTTGCCTGTATGAGTCTAAAATTTCAATTATAATGTTCTTAAAAGGGTGTTTTAAAAGGTTTTAAATTTGATTTGAAGAAACCTGCAGAAACCTTAATACAGTAAAAAAAAATGCAATAGTGTGAACTGTTATAGTTTAAAATGCGTATAATCTGTCGTGTTAAATTTTAAATGTAATATTTACAGTAGTCCTTAGTAAATTTTAAAAGCATTTGACAAGATGGACTGTACCCTGTGTTAGTTTCATACAGATCACAAAACCAAAAAAAACTTTGTTTTCAATTGCATTTAGTTTAGTTTTTAAAGTACAGATTTCAAGCTTTATTTGATATATTTCTAATGTCTGTGAAGCAAGTATTCTATGAGATTCCAGTGTGTTTTTTGATCACAAAAATCACCGTAAAAGCACACGTCTGGTCCGAGCTTCTCCCTCGAAAAAATGGTTTGCTTCTGTAGGCGGGGCTTCATTTGTCATATTGACCGTTACAATTTTCCAATTAAAATCTTTACGAGCAACATGCCTTGTGCATTCAGTAGTGTTTGTTTTCACGCAGCAGATATCTTTCAAGCAGCACTTAACAATATGGCCAATTTAGTTTATCTATAGCACATGTGTTTAGACTGTGACGGAAACCTGAGCACCCGAAGGAAACCCACGCAAACATGGGGAGAACATGCAGACTCCAAAGGCCAACTGGTCCAGCTGGGACTCGAACGAGCGACCTTCTTGCTGTGTGGCTAGACTGCCAACCAGTGAGCCACCGTGCCGCTATTTAATATTATTGTTTTATGTATATTAAGATACTTTTAGCATCTGTAATCTCACATTTTTCCATTTATGCATCCTTTACTTGGTTTCATCTTCTTTTTAAAAAAGCTCCAATCTTTGTGTCTATAAGTAGAGACCCAGTCTTGTTCACCTGCTTCTTTTTCTGTGCGTTCATTTAATGCGCATTAAACTCTCTTTCCTCTGGGGCCAATCAGCTGATGTGTTCCTCATGTACCATCATAGAGTTAATGTCCCATTTTATGGCCATATCATCTTTTTACGATGTCAGATGCATGAACTGTTCATTTAAAGCTCTGCCATGTTACAGTAACAGCTTGCCAACATCTCCTCACTCTCTGCAACGTGCCCCCAAATCACCTCCAAAGTTGCGGTGCATAATTAACATAAAACTCTCATTAAAAGTGCATCCCTCACAACCGCCAACATTCTCAGCTGCAGCCCGTTTTGTCAAGTCACACATCAAAGACTTTCTTCACACTGTGCATAAATCCGATTTGTTTTTGTTTTATTTTTTCCAGTTCTCAACACTGACTTTCTGCGCTGTCATTATGCAATAGATCAAAAATGATCCATTTGTTCAGATTTATGAAGTATTTGCAAGTAGCTTTATCTTACTGTTCAGAATAGGAGGATGTCATTTTCCACACATTCTAAAATGTGTCAAGTAATCAATTAATCATTAAGGTTAATAAAGTGTGACCTGTCTATTTCAGTGGCACATTGTTTATCAATATATATATATATATATATATATATATATATATATATATATATATATATATATATATATATATATATATATATATATAATATTTTATGTTTTATGTTATTATTTATTTTTTTTTTTAAAGCACAAATTTTAAGGAACAAAATCATTTTCAAATGGTGGTGCAGTGGGTAGCACAGTCGCCTCACAACAAGAAGGCCGCTGGTTCAAGCCCCGGCTAAATCAGTTGATATATCTGTGTGCAGTTTGCATGTTCTCCTGATGTTCGTGTGGGTTTCCTCCAGGTGCTCCGGTTTCCCCCACAGTCCAAAGATATGCGGTACAGGTGTATGAGTGTGTCTGAGTGTGAATGGGTTTCCCAGTGATGGGTTGCGGCTAGAAGGGCATTCACTGTGTAAAACAGTGACCCCAGATTAATAAAGGGACTAAGCTGAAGGAAAATTAACGATTGAATAATTTTCAAATAATTTTAGAGATTTTCTGATTGGTACTAATGGGTCCAAAGTGTGCCAAGAAAATATCCCCCACAATATTGCATCACTTGCCTGAACCATTGATACAAGGCAGTATGGATCCATGCTTTCATGTTTTTGATGCCAAATTCTGACCCTACCATCCGATTGCTACAGCAGAAATCAAGACTCATCAGACCAGGCAAAGCTTTTCTAATCTTCTATTTTCCAATTTTGGTGAGCCTGTCTGAATTGTAGCCTCAGTTTCCTGCTCTTAGCTGACAGGAGTAGCACCCGGTGCGGTCTTCTGCTGCTCCAGCTCATCCACCTCAAGGTTGGACATGTTGTGCGTTCAGAGATGTTCTTCTGTATACCTCATTTGTCACAAGTGATTATTTGAGTTACTGTCGCTTTTCTATCAGCTCGAACCAGTCTGGCCACTCTCCTCTGACCTCTGGCATCAACAACCATTCAAACAACATTCAAAGTCACTTAAATCCCCTTTCTTCCCCATTGTGATGTTCAGTTTGGACTGCAGCAGATTGTTTTGACCATGTCCACATGCCTAAATGCATTTGAGTTGCTGCCATGTGATTGGCTGTTTAGAAATGTGCGTTAACAAGCAGTTGTACCTAATAAAGTAACCAGTGGGTGCATATGCCTGACAAGATTTTTTAAATAGATTAATTATTATTGTCTAACTAATGAATGCCATTCTAAAGGACTTGTAAATCAAACTGTAGAAGAACCTTTTTTTTGTTAAAGAAACAAATAAAAAGTCAACATGACACATTGCTGTTTAAAAATCTTCATTCAAGACATTGTGCATTCAATTCAAAAAAATAAAACATATTATGAAAGTAAATTACAATTTTATTTGATATTTGAAAAGAACATACACACTTGATCACATAACTTACTGGATTTGCTATCCCAAGCATTTTTCCTATTCTGGATCTGTATTGAGAAAACAGGCGACCGAAGGATCTCAAGAGCCACGATATTCCACTCCAGCAGTGCTTGTCCTCTACTGATCATAAGTTGGAAATGACATGTCTGGGGCTACGCTGTACACATCAGGGAGGTTACATCAATCTCAGATAGGAGTCTCAGCATGCTTCATTATCAGTCTGTCCAAAACAGAGGCGTCCCTGTGGTGCTACTTCTAAATTGGCATAGAAATATTAAACCCCCGTGTCGTTCACTCACCATCGCTCTTTCTCTTTCCCCATTTCCAGCTCATTTTCTGTCCTCGTCTCGCTCTGGGTGGCAAAAACAAGGTGTACCAGAAATCCAAAGCACTAGGGATTGTATGTGCAAATACACTGTAATCATTCATCATCGAGGCATTGCTTGGATCTCAATCTGTGGCTTTGTTTATAATGGTGGTCAATTACTTGTTGATAGTCTTTTAAATGAATACACCTCATCAATGGTCAATTAAACATGCGCATCACTAACATATTTTGGGGCACATGTGTATTAAGTCATGGTCACAGTGGAGTTTGAGCATACAAAACTCTGTCATACAAAGTAGTGAGACAAAACAAGCAATTGCTCCATATTTTACATTCCTGTATGAAGTAGTCAAAATTTGGTCATATTATTTAAACTTAGAATAAGGGTTTACCATAGATTATCAAGATCGTTAATCATTAACTTTAATAATATCTTAATTATGTAAAGTAGCTCATTGGCAGACATGACTGTAAGTCGGTAGTTCTCAAATAAGCAGTAAAAACTTCAATATATTATTTTATGCTATTGTGTTGTATTTTCAAACACAGTTATATACAGGGGTTAAACAATGATATTGAAAAACTGGCCAATTTATCCAAAAATGTATCCAAAAAATAAAACCACATCTGCCTAACTCACTGCAGAATTAAAAGTGCACCTCAAACCACCAAAACTGTTCACCGGTATCTCCACAGGGTCAATATATAAACATATATATATATATATATATATATATATATATATATATATATATATATATATATATATATATATATATATAGCTGAGCTGCTATAGCCAAACCTTTTGTCACTCTTACCAATGCCAAAAATTGGTTTTAGTGGTGCCAGCAGCAAATTTTGGGCTTTGGAGAATGAAAAACATGTTTTCTTGTCAGATGAGTCTACCTTCCCTGTCTTTCCCACATCTTGAGAGTTACGGTGTGGAGAAGCCCCAAAGAAGTGTACCACATAGACTGTTGCATGCCCAGAGTGAAGCATGGGGGTGGATTAGTGATAATTTGGGCTGCTATATCAATGCATTTCCAAGGCTCAGTTCTTGTGTTTGGTGGTGTGTCACTGCCAAGGACTACTGAACCATTTTGAAGGAGCATGTGAACCAAGGGGTTCAAACTTTGTATCCTAAAGGCACTGTTGGGTATCAAGATGATAATACACCAATACACACAGCATACCCGTCAACATTTGGATGTGAAAATAAGAGATATGCTAATAAGGGATACCCCCCCCCCCCCAACACACACACACACACACACACAAATCAAAATACTAAAATAGCATAGTATACATTAGCAGCAAATAAATTAGCAAACAGTTCAGCTTATTAAAAGTAATAGTTATTATAAAAAAGTAGAATTAAGTTATCAAATCTCATTAATCTTTTTCTTCACTGTATAACTTACACATTCTTATTAAAGAGCATCAAATCAATCTCATTATAATGAAAGCATTCGACTGCTTGAAAGCTAGCTTATTCGTAAAAGTTTATGCTCATTGAGGACAAAATTAGTTGTGTTTGGGGAAAAAAAGCCCCCACCAAGATCGACATCTTTAGATGTTATTATTATTAATTAGGTGTATATGTCTGTTCAAGTATGCACCCAAAACCCAGACTTTCGTTCCGTTTCAAATCGTGTGTACAGAATCTGTTTGGGAAACTGTGTCTATTTATCACTATGGAGCATGACAGTTACGCACAGCTATATGACTATTTTGAGGATTGCATAGGAGGGGCGTCGACATCTTTAATGAAAAGGAAAGGGAATCCCGCTGTTTTTATATTTATTTTAAAGTGTATACTAAACAAAGCAAAACCACAGAACAAACTCCCATTTAAGAGCAAGGGGCAGCCCCTGGTTGATCGGCATTATGGGTTTCGTATACGGAGGATTGGCTCTTTAATTTTTATCGCAACCCTTCAAAGAAAGACAGAAAATACAAAAGAAATGCAGGAAATATTTTTAGAAATGTAAAATATGGGAAAATATGGGTGAAAGAGTGTTTTGATAAAAATGAAAGTGAATATGAAAGTAAACATCTCTTATGGCCTGTGCAGTCACCTGATCATAATATTGTTGAGCCACATTGGTGTCAGGAAATATTTTCCACTACCAGCATCACATAGTGACCTGGTCACTATTCTGCAAGTTGAATGGTTCAAAATCCTTCTAGCCACTGTGCAGGACTTGTATTTGTCATTCCCAAGATGAATTGATGCTGTAACCCAGCAAAAAAGAGCATACACGAATGTTCTCATTAGAAGTTCACATCAGCCATTTAAAGCTCAAGGGTTTGTGTGATGCCCCAGAGAAATGCAAATCTCTTGTTGCCAACTGTTGAGCAGCGGGTCAGTTTTCTTTTGGAAATGAGATGTTTCGACCTCACATACAGCACATTTTGGTCAGTTTCGGCTCCGTTTAATGAAGTGATACAGCAGTTAATTTTCTGGGTGCCTGAAGTACCTGAAAATGTTCCCACTGAGCATTTGTTTTGAAATAGTATTTTCAATCTACAGGGCTTTTTGGTTGGCTAAATGGTTCTTTTCCTTGTTGTGCTACAGCTTTTTTCATTTCCTCTTTGGGCTTTTATGTCTTTCCTCTGCAAAGGTGATGAAGTTTACCTTGTAAAGATACATTTACACTTTCTAAGAGCACAGAAGCAGCAGAATGAGGAATTGTAGACTGTCGATTGTAAAATTGTGACCTGAATAAGCTCTGCATTCATGACTGCTGTATCTTCCTCAAAGTAATAGCGGTGTCAGTTTACTGTGAGTGTTTCAGAAATGCACATCGATTGTTTCATTTCCTATTCCTGCATATTGATTGCTTGTGTGTGTGACTGGAAAAGGATTCTCCCGGTAAAAGTGCTGCTGTATTAGGATTACTCATGGAAGGGAATCCATCCATCGCTCCCTGTCCATCTGTCTCTCTTTCTCTCTGCCTCTTTGTTTCCAGTCTGTTCTATATTTGTTCTGGGCCCTGCAGGCTCTGTGTTTTCCCTCACGCTGAATCCCATCCATCATTAATTAAAGAAAGAGAGAACGTCACCGGCTCCTGACAGACACGATTAATAGGAAAGTGGCAGCAGTTTTTCTCATTGTCGAGTACTATGGATTCTTTGACTTCATGGTTAATAACTCAAACAATCACTTGCTTTTCTGTGTCCCATTTCTTACCCTCATCCTTCATATTAAGCTTGTATCACATATTTAGCCTTAGACAGGTCTTTTGAAATAATATCAAGGTTATCCTGTTTTGGCATGATTTTATATACAGTACACAGAAAATGTGTATTATGTGAGTAAAAAGGCAAAAGTTTTTATATTTAAAAAAAAAGGCTAATTATGTATGAATGTTTCATACATAATTGTTTTTCAGTGATGTGTTGCAGCTGGAAGGGCATCCGCTGTGTAAAACATTTACTGGGTGTTTTAAGTTGTCAGTTCATTCTGCTGTGGCGACCCCTGATGAATAAAGAGACAAAGCCGAAGGAAAATAAATGATTGAATGTTTGATTTAGTAACATTCATTTTTTTATTTATGTTTAACTGAAACCACATAATTACTTTGACCTTCTAATTTAAATATATGAAATAATAAGTGATTTTTTTTAAAAAACATTTTCAAAATTATTACTGGGAAATAATACTGTGGTTTGAACAATAGTGGCAATATGTAAATATTTAAAATGACAATATATTTGAAAGTATTTTGAGACAACTCTTAGATCCTTAATTGGTGTCTCTTAATGCATTTATAAATGTGCTGGGCAAGATTTTCTGGGATAGAAACTGTCACTGTAATTGCTGAAGTACAGAGGAAAAAATTGCATGACACCTATTTTGATGCTTGAAACCTCCTTTTTTTTTAGTCTTTATACAATATTTATTCTTACTGTAAAAAACTGCATCCTAAGTAGAGCTGCACGATATTGAAAAATTAAATTCTATTTTCTGTACATTGCAGTACAATTGCACAAGATGACTTGAGAAACTCTGTTAAAGAATTCATATACACTGTAAAAAGTGATTAGTTACATTACTTACAAAATAGTAAACCTCTTGTCCTAAAAGCAACAAGTTAACTTCAAAAACTAAGTAAAACTGTTGTAACTTGGAATGGTTGAGTTAAATTTAATGTTGTAATTATGCAAATTATTCATTTACTTAATCATTTTAACCTAATGGGTTTACTCACTTTTTAAGTAAAGTCTTTTAATTATTTTAAAAGTGATGGGTTTACTCATTTCTTTAGATATTAGTGATCTGAACATGATGCTGCAAACCTTGCAATGTATATGTTGCTAAAAATGATAAATAAAACGATATATAGTGCAGTCCTAGTTCCAAATATAAAAAAATATTAAAAATTATCTTAAAATTACAATTTACAAAAATCTATTTAAAAAATTGCCCTAAAAAAAATACAGTTTCAGACATGTACCTTAAAATCTGTTCAAATGAAATCTAAAATGAAAATGAACTGCATGTCTGCTTTATGCTCGTTGGATGACTGTTAAAACTCTCTTCCTCTTTGTTTATTTTTAAACAGAGGCTATGAGGATCCCATAGAGGCCGAATTAATTGATGAAAGACACCCCTACATTCATGGCATGTACCCCGCACCTCTTGCCCAACCCGAGAGGGGCAGCATGGCCAGTCTGGACCGCATGGGTGGCCGTCGCTCACCCTCCATCGACAGCATCCGCAAAGACCCTCGCTGGAGAGACCCCGACCTGCCTGAAGTCATCGCCATGCTGGGTCACCCAATCGACCCGGTCAAGTCCAACGCCGCCGCTTACCTGCAGCATCTCTGCTACGAGAACGACAAGATCAAAAAGGATGTCCGGCAGCTAAAGGGCATCCCAGTGCTGGTGAGTCTGCTGGACCACCCGAAAGCTGAAGTCCATCGCAAGGCCTGCGGAGCTCTGAGAAACATCTCTTATGGGAAAGACCACGATAACAAGGTGGCCATCAAGAGCTGCGATGGGATTCCTGCTCTCATCCGACTGCTGAGGAAAACCAATGACATGGAAGTTCGGGAGCTCATCACAGGTATGATGTCTACATCCACTCTATTCAGTGCTGGAGTTTAATGTTGTGAACATGAACACAAACATTGTAAAATAAGTTATACACAGATATGGCTACTTAGAAGGCGCGAGTGATTAAAAAAAAAAATCGCACATTTTTGCAGTAAAGTGATTCAGTGCACAACATAGGCTAACACAGGAAATACTTGACCAGCAGGGGGGCAGTTATGTAACAGTGAGCATACTGAACTGATACAGTATACTGAGCACGTGAGCTACCTGTAAGCAGTGTGAAAAGGACATTCTTTTGGCAGCTGTTTGTGTTATCTTATACTATATAGTTTAACTGTTTAAAATGCCGATTTTGGAGTGTCTATTTAGGCTAAGTGCAAATAGCGCACCTCGTTGGAAATATTTTTAGTACATCAAAAAAGACATTCGACTAGCTAATCTAGCAAAACTATTTCACTAAAATGCACTGTTTAAATCTCAAAGTAAATAGAAACTGAGGCGTTTAACTGCAAAAAGGTCCACTTCTTAAGAAAAAATGAATTACCCCTTTCACCAGGCTGGCTATGGGCCTGTAAATTGTTAAAGCTTTTGTTTGTTTTATATTGGTTTAATGTCTTTCTGTTGTATTCATATGCTAATACAATTATGTATGCATTGTCTCCTAAATATATCAATAAATAAAGAAACCCAGCTGAATCGAGCGTTCTAGCACACAAATGCTGGCATCTAAACACGCATGACAACTAAGTCAATGGAAAAGCGGTTGTTCCTTGCGCCACCTTGTGGTTACTGGGTAAAGCACAGAAATGTTTTTTTGTTTTGTTTTGTTTTTAATGAAAACGCAGCCTTTACAGCTTCAGTAAAGCGCGTGACTGCGGTTAACAAATTGCAGTATTGCGCGTGCAGAAACACGCATTCTCAGTAGCCATATCTGTAGTTGATTTGTTTTGCTTTTTTATGGGTTCCCGGACGTTTTTTGGGCTACCCTGGCCAATTAGTACAAAATAATAATATATTTGGGAAGAAAATATATGAGGGAAGGAAACCAATCAGCTACAGTACATTAAAGGGTTCCTATTTTACACCTTTTACAAGATGTAAGATTAGTCTTTGGTGTCTCCAGAATGTGTCTGCACAGTTTCAGCTTAAAATATCCATCCTATTAATTATTATAAATTGCAAAATATGCCCAATATGGGCTCTGAGTAAAGTGTAGCTGTTTTTGTAGCCTGTGCCTTTAAATGCAACAACACGTTACAGTGGGCCTCAAAATCACTGGGATTTGGATTCTATTTTAACGTCAGGAAATTTAAAAGAGAATTGTTGTTATTTATATCATCCCAGTATGAATGTGGACACACTATACTTACACACGCTTCTGTCCACACAGCTTCTAAAAGTTGATTTTGCATCAAGGGTGTCCTTTAAAGGCTGGTTTATGCTTCCGCAGCGAGTGATCGCCGTGACCCACGACGCATGCCTTGCGCAAAGGGCTATGCGACCAAGCAAAGGCTGCGCTGGAGCATAGACTTGTGCTCAATGCAGAAGTATAAATCAGCCTTTAGTGTAAGACATGTCTGTCTAGTTAAATAGATTTTTGAGTTGATTGAACTGACCATGTTTTTTTTTTTTTTTTTTTTTTTTTTTTTACAATTTTTCAAATTGAATTTGAATTAAATTAAGTTGAATGATTTCAGCCATAGCGTCTGTGCAAACATAAATACTTTAGTACAATTTACAATAACTATTCTTGTAAATAAAGCACATGTGATTAAATATTGTTTGTTTTTCACACCATTTTTCCTGTTAATTTGTTGGTGAAATTTCTTTCAAAATTGTAAAACACTGACCCCAAAATATTACTACAAATACACTTTTAAATGCTGTAACTGTTTTTATTCTTCTTTATACAGTATAATTATGCTTTTAATCTGTTATGCTTACGTAGACTGCATTTATATGAGCATAAACGCATTAAAAAGCATTACAATTGCCAAATCTTTAGCCTAATTCAAGATAATTCTTTTCTATTCAATATTCTTTTGTATTCAATATTTAAGAGTTTTTAATAATAACCAATATTTTTTTTAAATTCTATATTGTTGTTATTATTATTATTATTATTATTATTATTATTATTTATTTATTTTATTTTTTCTTTTCATTTTTTTTCTTTTTATTTTTATTTCCAGCTTTATCAGTCTTTGCCTCATGTGACTGCCTGACCAATATAAGTATTATTCAGGCCAGTGACAAAAATAGCTCTCTACCTTTTTAGCTTGTTCATCCTAAATCTTCTATGATTCATTCATTGTTGTCTTTCTCATTTCATCTAGTCCCGCTTGGCAATAATCCTTCAAATGCTAGCCAAAGGCCTCTCGCCAAGTCTTACATGTTTAAATATCAGATGAGTCCAGATTGATGTTGACTGAATTCAGGTCAGTCTTTGGAGCAGGGTCTTGACCTGCTAAATGTCACCATAAGAACACTGTGGGGTTTATGGGTGTCCCCCGGGACCTTAATTCTTTGACCTGATCGCCATGACCCGACTTACATTTACTATGATGTGGAAAATGCCAAAGAGGTCAGGCTGTAGGCCAGACACAAAAACAACAGGGCTGAAGTCATGTTTGCGTACATACACCGAACTTTTTAATAACTGGAATGGATAGAAAAAGAGGCATTTTCAAAATCGAAAATAATAATAACAGTTATAACTATACTAAAAATAGACTTTTTATGACAAATTGAAAAAAAATTATGTTTTTAAGTATGCTCACCAAAGCTAAATTCATTTGCTCCTAAAATGCTGTAAAACATTCATATTTTGAAATAAATTAAAATTTAAATAAACTTTTTTTTCCATTTTAATATATTTTGTTTAAAGGGCACCTATGATTAAATCAACTTTTGTAAGCTCTTTGGACTGAACTGTGTGTAGGTATAGTGTGTTCGATGTTATAATGGAGTGATATAAAACCAATAAGTCTCCTTATTAAAATTTCTTAACGTTATTATTGGGACCCAAATCACTGCAATTTTTAGGCCCACCGCAACGTGATATAGGAGTGCAGTTGTCCCTGGCCACCGAACTGGTTGACAGGTACCATGTTTCTATAATAACATGTATACACAGAAAATTTTCTTTTACAAATAAACTGGGATTAAAATAACTGTTACAACTCTCTGTGATTTTAATTAGTTTTATAAATTTAAAATGTTTTTTAAAAAGAGTTTGTTTGTAATAAAGACACTAAAATTGCTGTGTAATTCTTAACTGCTATAATCACCACGGCCGCATGGTATCAGTAAACATGCATATATATGTGTGTGTGTACAGCAAACAGCATTTGTGTGAGACTCATCATTTCAGAAAGGCTTGAATAAACTTCACCACAAATATATCAAATAAACGTACTTGATATTTTGGTAACACTTTACAATAAGGTTCATTAGTTAATGCATTTACTAAGATGAACTAATCATCAACACATGTAAAGCATTTATTAATCATAATTGAACATATACTAATTCATTATTAACATTCAAGTCCATGCTTGTTGACATTAGTTAATGCACCATGAGTTAACATGAACTAACAATGAACTACTGTATTTTCATTAACTAACAATTAATAACATGAATAAATATTGTAGTAAATGTATTATTCATTGTTCTTCATGTTATTAAACGCATTAATTAACATTAACTAATGAACCTTATTGTAAAGTGTGACCGGTATTTTTGACTAATGAGCTGTATTTCAGCTTCATCCGAGTCTGTCTCTGTCACTCTGCTGTTTGTGGAAACGTGGAAACGTTGGGCGGAGAAGTGGTTCATTTGGATTTAAAGCTACAGGCTAAACAGCTACAATGTATTCAGACAACAAAGTGTGTGTATTTTGGAGGCTATAATAAATAATCTGATGGGTATTTTGAGCTGAAACTTCATAGACACATTCAGGGGACACCAAAGACTTATCTTACATCTTGTAAAAGGCGTAAAATAAATGCCCTTTAAAGACTAATTTTAAAGGAAAAACTGAACTTAGAAATCAAAAATGTTTTACAATCGATGTTGAAAACATTTTTACTGTTTAATATTTAATATGGATTATTATATGGTTTAATAAACATTTATCAGGATTCATTAAAAAATTCAAAAAGCATTTAAGTAAAATAGACATATTTTGTACGTTTTTTTAATGTTATTTTGTCTTTACTGTTATTTTGTTACTGTACATTGAGGTGTACAGTAACAAAACGTACAAGTAACAATTTCTTTTGTCAGTTTAATAATAATAATAATAATAATAATAATGATAATTATAAGAATAAAAATAAAAATTAAGATAAAAATAACATAGACTTTTTACAGGTTAACAAAAAAATATAGAATTGCTCAACATGCTCACCAAAGCTTTTTCACCAAATTTTACTCTTTAATTTCTAATTAAATTATTATATGGTTTAATAAACGTTTTATTAGGATTCATTAAAAAATTCAAGGAGCATTAATATAAAATAGACCTATTTTGTAACATTTTACTAGTCTTTACTGTTACTTTTGTTTCTGTAACTGTTTCTTTTTTCAATGTAATAATAATTACAATAATAATAATAATAATAATAATAATAATGATAATGATAATAATCTTTTTAATGAAAAGTTAACAAAACTTTTTTTAATAATTTCATTTAAATTAAAAAACGTATTTTGTAACATTTTACATGTCTTTATTGTTACTTTTGAACCTGTTACTTTTTTTATTTAATCTTCAAAATAAAAAATCGTATTATGATAAAACTATTTAAAGAAAGAAAGAAAGAAAGAAAGAAAGAAAGAAAGAAAGAAAGAAAGAAAGAAAGAAAGAAAGAAAGAAAGAAAGAAAAAAAGAAAAAAAGAAAGAAAGCAAGAAAGAAAGAAAAAATCTTAGGGCTGTAGAATCCACTGAAAGAGAAAGTCTTTCTGTCAATGACGTTGACTGATGGTTCTCCAGACCAGACATTCAGCATTTTTTTTAACAGACCACAAAAAAGGTGTCTGGTGTGTGAAACACCTGAGTGAATCCTTGTGCTGCTGGAGTGTGAAAGCGTACTGACGTATACAGTACATCAGCTCTGCAGCCTCCATGATTAACTTTACAGCTCATCGTTGCTATCCGCCTCAGTTAAAAATAGCCTTTTTTCTTCAGGATGGAGGGAATATAGTTCGACCAGTTTTAAAACAAGCCCTGGACAGCCTTGTGGTTCATCCGCAAGGCCCCTATGAAAACACTGCCCTTACAATGGTCTTTCAGCAGCCTGGAAAACTTGGGACTGTTTTTTTGTACAATTATTGCAGAGCTTTAAAAATAAGTTCATCGTATGCTCTTGAATGCCACGGTTGATAAATCAGTATTATCAGCAACATCTCTTGTTAGGGTGCACGATAATGGAAAAAACTGACATTGCAATGTTTTATTTATTTTCTGAGGTAAATATTATGATATGAAAATAATTTCTCAAGATAGCTTATAAGCTATAACTTAATTAGCTTATAAGCTTTGAAAGAATTTGGAATTTAACATTGATTGTGATTATTTTTTAAGGGAGTAAAACTAAAACTATTCAACATTAACCATTCTTGTCTAAAGACAATTTTAAAAAAATGTTAACTAATAGGGATGTGACGAGACTAACTGCACGAGACGAGACACAAGATTGGGTTCACGAGAATGCGATGAGATTTTTACAGTATTTTAAAAAAAATATTCAATGACGAAATATAAATAAATATTTTATTCAACTGAAAAAAAATCACAAAATGCAAAACTATTTAATTGTAATGAATATTATTTTACTTCTATTTTAATGAATTCTATGCAGTAAAGGACGTGCAAATACTGCTAAATATGTGCTAATATATGATTAGAAAAACAATGTTTATTCGACTGAAGAAAATGTAAAACAATTCAGGTGCTTTTTTTAAATCAACTTGTAATGAATGTTATTTTATATTTATTTTAATAAATTGTTACATAAAAGGACATGCAAACACTGCTAAGTATTGAGCTATGAACTCTGTTATTTAGCTATATACGCAGCAAAAAGTCCTACACAACGATAATAGTTTGATTATGTTGTTTACTTGTATGTACTGCACTTCAATAATGCAACTAAATATTCCACATGTCTTAATTTAATTAGTATTTACGACGATTATGGCTTTAAGCATATCTAAAGTGCCATTCCAACCCTTGGCAAAGCGGCAACCTTTGAACTCCAGTGAAGAAAGAATTGATTACGTCTCACTCTCCTGCCCCAAACGAGTGACGCACAACTCTGAGGCTAGCCTGTCAGGTGATCACTTGATGTGCGGTTCTAATCCAATCCTGCCTTCAGTCTTCAGTGGTAAATTCACCGTCATGCTCCATCATAACATCACAACTCACGAGATAACTTTTCACCTCAACGAGAAATCTCGTCACGATTAAGTTTTGCAAGATTTCATAGCCCGAGATCTCATCACATCCATATTAACTACTATACACTCTCAGAAATAAAGGTACGCAAGCTGTCACTGGGGTGGTACCTTTTCGAAAGGTACAGATTTGTTCCTTAAAGGTTATATAAATACCTCAAGGGTACATATTAGTACCTAAAAAGTACAAAAATTTTCCTCTTAAATAGGGACTTTCCTCTTTAGGGACTTATATATACTTTTGAGGTACAAAAATGGACCCTACAAGTACAAATGTGTACCTTTTGAAAAGGTACCACGCCAGGGACAGCTCGCGTACCTTTATTTCAGAGAGTGTAGTTATAAAATAATTATTTAAGTATTTAAATAACTAAATACATTTAATATGTTAACACATTTTGTAATTTTAAAAGCCCAAATAGTTCAAATTTGCTGGAAATCCTAGATAATCCTACACTGTTTTTTTTTTTTCCTGAACTGTTTTCATGTTAATTCCATCCCAACTTGACATTGAAGATCCTGTGATGTGACTATTGCAGATTTGCACATTGCGATATCAATACTGAAACGATATATTGTGCTGCCGTAACATCTTCTACTCTTAACAAAAGCTGCATTGTGTGGATTTGTCCATACTTTATTGATATTATATTTTTATTTCTGCAGAAGGATCTGCTTAGAATTGTTCATTACCTTTTCCCCTTTTCAGCATTTTTTAATTAAACTGTCCATTTTAATTTGGTGACCCTGTTTCAAGTGTTCCTCATGTGCTCGGAATATTTAACAGCTTGTATTAATATTTTTATATCACCCCGGTCAAGGCTTCAAAGCATCATAATTTCCCTTTTAAAATCTCTCCAGCTTAAATGTAAAAAAGTCTTTTGAAGTTAATTACAATTTAATTACAACCAATCAGCTAAAGCATTATGTTTTAAACCAGTAACCATGAACATCGTCTCTGCTTTTTATCTCTTGCAACTCTTCAACCTGCTTTTGTTCTTTGTCTCTTTTATTTTCTCTTTGTTTTATTCGGATCATATGGAAAAACTGTTTTAAAGTATGCGTTTTCAGTCTGTTTGTAAGTGGTGGTGATTTTTCAATTAGTTCTTCTGCTAATTAAATACTTTGCTACTTCAGTAGGCTATAACAAGTGACTGGCTTTGAGTGAGTCTGTTGTTCTCATTCATTCAAAATATTAAACATAAAATATCTTAACATTAAACATAAAAATAAAACTATTAATAGACATAAAGAATGCGCGTTGTACTTGTGACATGCAATGTACTTCATATACAATATAAAATTCCACAGTTTTTAATTCTGCTCCGATTAACTTTTGTTCTTTTTTTATTTCGGTATTTAACTGCACCAAAGTATTGTGCTGCAGTTTTATTGTAAAGGAAAATTAACATATGCTGGAATAGTTGGCGGTTCATTTGGCTGTGGCGACTCCTGATAAATAAGGGACTAAACCAAAGGAGAATGAATGAATAACCATGATACAGGTGCTGAGTAAATTGTGTCTGACGTGTTTTTTCGCGGCTATAAAGGCCCTAGCCTCAATCAGGGCTTAAGGGCAAAAACCTTTGTTTTCCGCTCATAATTAGGAATGAAACTCATATCTGACTCCAGAATCACTCCAAGATTCTTGACCTTATTTTTTGTGTTTCGACTTTTAGAGCCAAGGTACAAATTCACCTTGAGAACCTCATCTCTGTTCCCAAATGCAACTTCAGTTTTTTCTTTGTTTAACTGAGGAAAGTTCTGACTTTTCCATAGTTTTTTTTTTTTTTTCCCACAATTGACATTTGCAGGTTTCCAACATTTTTCAAATGTCTTCTCTTGCGTTCAAAAGAACAAAATAAAAATAAAAAATACACAAACTTGTTTGGAGCAAGTCAAGGATGAGTAAATGACAGCAGAGTTTTCATCTTACTTTTTTATAGACGTATTTTAGGCAAATGTATTACTTCTTAGAACAGGGGTGTCCACAATCTGTCCTGGAGGGCCGGTATCCTGGAGAGTTTAGCTTTAACCCTAATCAAACACACCTGAACCAGTTAATCAAGCTCTTACTATTGACCTTATTCTCCGCAGACGAGCGGGCGCTGCCATTTGAATCTTTTTGGCACGAGACTTCTGGTCTCATTCACTTCCATTAATTTTTAGACATTAAAAACTGCTCGTTTCGCTGTTTGATGTTGCAAATTGATATTTCCTTGTTATATTATTCTACTTGGTCTGTATAGTCATGCAAATATTTGTTTGTAGAGCAAGTAGTTTGACCATTTTTTGCCGTTTATTATTCCTTGTCATTTCTCCCATAGGCGACTGAAACGGAAGTTCTAAGACAATTGCGAAAACAGGCGCACTTCCGCATTTTAGAATCAGGTCAATACTAGAAGATCTCCAGGCAGGTGTGTTGAAGCAAGTTGGAGCTAAAAGCAGCAGGACACTGGCCCTCCAGGACCGACTTTAGACACCCCTGTCTTATAACATGAACAGGTTGTGTGATGCAAAAAAAATGAAAAGAAAAAGAAAATACACAAAACTATTAATGATACATATTAATGATTACATTAAATAAACCCAGAGAAACCAATAGTAAATAATAAACAAAAATTGTTTGCATATTTGGTGTTGTGTTGGATCTCACAGATTTAATGATATCTTATTGTTTCTTTTTGTCTGGATTACTCATGCACCTCACCTCAAATCACCAGAGGGTTTGTGAAAAAGGAAATTGGAGGACATTAGAAAAAGGCCAGCAAACGTTGCTTACAGAATGACATTTGTTCAGAAATTCCAGAAGCCCAGTGTTGTGGCATTTCTGAGATGATTACCTCGTTTACCCTTCCATCCTGTTTCTTTCTCTCCGACTCGCTTGTCCAATCAGCGTATGATGAATGGTAGGGGGCAGGATGGGACTGTAATAGCCCTAAGTGAATGGCCTGTTAGAACAGCATGTCTGCTGCTCCCAGGAAATTGAATTAGCTGGGAGGCTCCAATGACAAGCCGGAAGGAGTAAACTCAATCAGGCTGCACCTCTCGCAAGGTTCAGCTTCCCTCATGTGGCTTTCATTGGCTCTTTCTGTATTAGATTTGTGGGATATCCAGGAACCGGCAGAAGATGCTTGGAGAATCAACTGGATACGACACTAGAGTCCTTCTAAAATAGCATTTCATGGTTTTTACCTCTGTGTGGTGTGTGTGTACAGTACATGTACAGATAATACAAATATATTATGTTAGTTTGAATATGAAATTTTGTTAATGAAAGTAATAATATATTTGAAATGCTCTGTATTTACACGTTTTAATTAGGCAAATAGGTATTGATAATCTTATTTTTAAACATCATAAAAACAGATTGTTAAAGTTAATGGTTAAAGTGTCTGCTTAACTTGTGACTTATCAATACAGTTTCTGGGTCTAAGAGTGCTTTCACACCTAGATGTTTGTTTCGGAACCTGTTTGTTTGGCATGTGAATCCAGCAATTGTGCAATGATCTGCGGAAACAATGGACTTGGCTCGATTGAAACTGCAGCAGATCGATTGTAGTGAGAATGCAATACGATTTAACGAACTAACGAACCAGGCTACATCACAGTGTATTATGGATATGTAATAGGCATTTATACGGCTATAGGAAGAGAAAATAATAACTCATTCCTACCTAAATGTGTGTTTCATGTCGAATACAAAAGTGAAAGCATGGTCAACTAGAGCTGTTTATCCATTAGAAACGTTGACTGAAATGAAGATCTGATATTTTCTGATAATAACATTAGGATGTGTGACAGCTGACAGCTCTAAAAATAAACCCTGGAACTGCATTGTAAGCATTGTAACAATTTGAATCCTTTTCTTGGAACAAAACAATCAATCTACAGGTGTGAAAGTGTGAAAGTTTACACTCTGTTCCATTTGAGAATATCATTTCAACTGATGTTTATGAGCAATATTTATATAAAGCACACATTTAACCTATAGGCCTTTTAAACTCCACTTAATTCCACTTTCACTGTGTACTGCACACCATTATTTTAATGATTAAAAAAAAAAAAAACATTGGCTAATTAACTGATATTTGCAATGGTATAAAAAAAAAGCTTAGGATTATGATTTTACTGTAAAGTATGATATCATCTTAATTTGTTTATATTAGAACTTTTTGCTGTTTGTGTTTGAGATCATATGCATCATTTGGACCTGGAAACAGTGGCAATTCTGCCAAACTTCTTATGGATCTAATTTAGTTGTCAGTTGTAAAATATTCTTTAAAAAAAAGAAAGAAAAGTAATTTAATAAAAAAAAAAAATTGTCAGTAATTTTTAATTAGCCATCACTTAAGTCTTTAGTGTTAACTCACCATTGTAAATCAATATTAGTAACATTAAAACTTAAAAAAAAAAAATACATATACAGGGCTGGACAATTAATCGAAAAGTATTCAGAACCTAAATCTATCAAATTTTTCTGGGTCATTTTTTTTTCTATAAATTTTACTACTGCATGTGGCTCGCATGACCCTGCTCTGTTAAGGCTAATTTAAACTTCTGCATTAAACGCAGGAGTATGGTCTGGCGCAACCTTCACGCGGTCGCAATTAATGCACCCTCCAGTCAAAAATCTCTCACTCCTAATATGTGAGCATATTTACTGTACAGTTCACCTGTTAGTGAACTGTGAGGGCAAAAAAATAATTACACAAAATAATTGTTTATTAATTGTAATCGAGTAATAAAGTTTAATTAGGCGCTGTTTTTTAACAAATTGCTATAGATGACACCGTGATCATTCCCTTAATTTTGCAATTAGTTATAGCTCAAAATAAACATAAATAATCATCTCACATCTCAGGTAATCACTTAATCAGTGTTTCAGTCACACAAAGATGTCAGTAAAACAGTTTTTTAACAATATAAAGCTGAAAGTTTACTCAAGACTTAAACTCACTAGGGTAACAAACTTCAAATATTAGCCTGTTTACTCCAGAAACGTCAACATTAACCAGAACGTCTTAAATATGCAACTTATATCTTTATATAAATCTCTCAAACGAGTCATAAAAGTCATCATTATTATATGCCAACAATGAACTGGATTAGATGTGTAATTGTAAATATAGATCTACTGTAGAACTTAATGTAAGAACTGCCTTAAGTGCATGTTTTACATGTTTGTAAATGTTTATTTAAGGGAATAGTTTACCTAAAAATTAGACTGTAATTATCATTTACTCAAATCTTATTGAATTATTTTTATCTGTTGGACTCAAAAGAAGATAGTTTGAAGAAAACTGGAATCCTGTAACCATTGAGTATTTATTTTTCTTACTGTGGAAGTCAATGGTTATAGGTTTTTAGGTCTTTAGAAAAAAAACACTTGAGGATGAGTAAATAGTGAGTAAATTTTTATTTTTGTGGAAACCATTCCTGTAAGTGTTGATAAATCTTTAAATAATTAGTTTGTTGTTGTCCGTAACCTTTAATTGTACAGTAATATACAGGCAATGCTGCTCTTATATTATTTACTGCTTTAACTAAGCTAAATATTTTATTCATAATTTGATGTATTTCAAGCTGAGGCCACATTTTGCTCAATAAAATGCTGTTGAATAATAATATAATAATAAAAAAGAAGCCATTTTAATATGGTTCTCCCGGCTGCCCTAAAAAAACATTATTCAAACTCATAATACATACTGAACGATTTTAGTGTACCATTACACCCCTATACAACGTAATTACCGATTATAAAGCCCTATGTCCGCTCCAGTCTGCCTACTATTACAACCAATGGAGTAAAGTTAATCAGCATGTGCTATTTATAGACCTCTACATCTCCAAGCCTATCTGACACAATAACACACGCACGAGTGCATGAGCTCACCGGTAATGATCCATGATCCTTAATGTTCCACTTTACAAATAGACATTCACACGTGTGCACCAAGGCCAAGTGTAGAGCGTCTGTTATCTGGCCTTCAACCACAGTCTAATGGCCATTCAGAGCCATGAGGTGATGGCGGTACAGCCTGCTTACAAATCAGGTTATTATCCCAGGCTAAATACGTTTATTTGTGGAGCTACCCAGAGCTAAATATGCTCATAGACCTCTTGTCGCCTGTTGTAGTTTGTCTAAACTTGAAATAATTGCGTAGTGAGGATAATGTGAAGTGATAATGTGTATGATGGAGAAAAAAAATGTGTATTAGTAAGTCCAATTGTTTGAACTTGTAGTCAACTATGTAAACACATTCTATTTCTGGTATTAGCAAGAATGCCCTGCGGTCTGGAGACTTCATTTTTACTAACCCAAGAGAAGGCAGTTTATTTATCCACTCTACATTTCCCAGAGTTGCAGTAGGTGAATGGGGTTTGCCAAGTTAATAAAACAAAGGCCAGTCTTAAGTGTGTAGGCGTATATACGGTATACGTCTGCCGGCTTATAGAATAAGCTCCCCTGTTTTATTGTGTAGAAAATAACAGCCTGGCCCTTTCACATTCTGTTTACTCTCAACCATTTCTTTCGCTATTTTTCCCTCTCAATTCTTCTTAGACATGGTCTGTAATGGAGGCTCCTTTCTGAAAACTCAGAACCAATGCTTTTGTAATGCGTGCTGTATGTCAACAGATCTAACAGCAGTGCTAACGGCATTGTTAAGAGAAGTAACAGACCCTATTATCTCCTTTCTTCTCATTCCACATGTTAGGAACACTTTGGAACTTGTCTTCGTATGAGCCGCTGAAAATGGTGATAATTAACCACGGCCTACAGACGATGACTAATGAGGTCATCATCCCTCATTCGGGATGGGAGCACGAGCCCAATGAGGACTCAAAGCCACGAGATGCGGAGTGGACCACTGTCTTCAAGAACACATCGGGATGTCTGAGGTACATTGATCTAATTTATTGCCTTGTTATCTTGTTATTCGCACTAAATACTCTTTTTGATGTTTTTACTCGTGTAGTTTTATTCTGCTGGGATTGCTGAATGGTTTTAGGTGAACATCGGGAATTTACATCAGGTTTTTGTTTATTTAGATGGCTTGTCTTTCTCTGTGTTGTTGTAGTATTAATTTTGCAGAACTAAAAAATATTCACCTTAATGCTTTTTAACTGCTATATCAAACACTTGAAATCACCAGGGGGTCTGCAATTTGCTAACTCTCTTATCAGGGAATAAGGCTGTGTTTACACTAATGTGTTTTCACTTTTAAAATGGTGTTTTAGAATTGAAATGCACCTCATTCAGAATTTTAAAGGCCGTATACAGCCTAAAATGCATCATACGTGACCATTTAAACCAATGACTGTAAAGAATATGGACGACGCGACAGCCCCTTTTCCCATTGAACGCCTTGAGGGCAAAACGCCTGCTTGACGGGCACAAACTGTCGCAAAAGACTGCTGAAATTGGAGCCTTGACATGCGCAGAAGGACTGTCTGATGGAGCCAGAGGAGGAACCGCGAAAATGAGCGGAGTCGAGCTTCCAACCAAACGCTTTATATAAAATCAACCACGCCCCCCGAACTTCTCAGCATGCGTTTGCTGTCATATCAACACAAATGGATGTAATAATAACGTTAACAAATATGAAGGTTTTATATATTTAATCGCGCCAGCTCCGGGCCGCAGCGCACATAAGTTACTTGCGGCGTCGCGGGCTGATTCCGGCTCGCATGCGGCAGTGCCGGTTTGCTCGGCCGCCGCATCTGGCTTGATTGACTCGCGCTGGAATCGGGCAGTGAGTCCAGGCATCCGGAGTAGGTCCAGCAGAGGTAGTCAGTCTGAGCTCTGAGGGGTAAGTCTCCGGCAGGCGAGAATCTAGCCGAACTGGTCCGAGTGTATTTTGCTATCTGGGTGGTTAGGCGTGTATCAGCAAACTAATAAAGCCCGAAAAAAGCCCTGACCTTAGCGAATAAACGGTGTTCCACCAGGATCATGTATGTCAGAAACTGTAGTTTACTGCTGAACTCATGTTGTCATGGTAAAATAACACAGAAATCGAATAATAACACTTCAGTCTCCTGCTGAAGCTCAGACGCGCTGCTTTGAGAAACTGTCAATCACAGCTGTCAATCACGATGACACGCCCAGCATTAAATTACTGCTAAAAACAAACTGTTTACAAAAATGAAGATCTGCACCTATTTCAGCACAATAACCAGTACCTTAATCGACCAGAACTATCTTTCGGGACATTTTATTGCAAGTGTAATAATTTTTTTTATTTGGGCTCAAGTCTCCTTCATCAACACGGAGGAGGCGGGCTTTATGACTTGTACTGCAGCCAGCCCCCAGGGGGCGATCTAACGGCCGAGACCTTCACTCAAACGCAGGCTTGCGGCACACTTGATTTAAACTCACTGGGCATGTTGAAGATTGAACTTCACTGTCTACTGGTTGCATAATGCACACATGAGAGGGGCTTGAAGAATCAGTAAATGATACATATTAGTTCAGAACTACCTTAATCCTTCGTGGCATAGATTCAACAAGGTACTGGAAAATTCCTCTGAAATTTGTGTCCATATTGACATGATAGCATCATGCAGTTGCTGCACATTTGTCGGCTGCATATCCATGATGCGGATCAAGGTCAAAGATGCCAGAATAGTGTGGACATCAGACATAACCATAACAAAACTTGTTAATGGCACCAAAGAACAAGATAAGGTTTTTCCAAATGATCACATCTCAAAGACTGCATTTTACTGTAATTCTATAAAATGTGAACTCTGATGTGCACAACTGGAATGTTTTCATTTGAGCAGCTTATGACAACTGTATTTTAAGTCTCTTTGCTTTAGTATAAAGGTTGATCTAACAACAAACCCCTCATTTTCATGTGCTGTGATTGCAGGTCATGCTATTATGTCATTTTCTAGTATTTTAAATTGGCATTTATTTTCTTCTTTTTCAGTTTTTTCATAAATATAGTTCTTTAGTTGGTTTATTCTTGTCACTTCTCGTTGCTGTACAGTCGTTTTATTTCTAGATACTATAATTACTACATACTAGATTAATATAATAAATGCAACTATGTATGAATCTATACAGTTGAAGTCAGAATTATTAGCCCCCCCCCCCCCCCCCCCCCCTATGATTTTGTTTTATTCTTTTTTTAATATTTCCCAACTGATGTTTAACAGAGTAAGGAAATTATCACAATATGTCAGATAATATTTTGTTTTCTGGAGAAAATCTTATTTGTTTTATTTTGGTTTGAATAAAAGCAGATTTAATTAAAAAAAAAAACATTTTAATATCAAAATTATTAGCCCCTTTAAGCTATATTTTTTGATAGTCTACAAAACAAACTATCATTATACAATAAATTGCCTAATTACCCTAACCTGCCTAGTTAAACTAATTAACCTAGTTAAGCCTTTAAATGTCACTTTAAGCTGCATAAAAGTGTCTTGAAAAATATCTAGTCAGATATTATTACTGTCGTAATGGCAAAGATAAAATAAATCAGTTATTAGAAATGAGTTATTAAAACTATTATGTTTACAAATGTGTTAAAAAATCTTCTCTTTATTAAACAGAAATTGAGAAAAACATAAACAGTCGGGCTAAAAATTCTGATTTCAACTGTATAATGGGAATATATATATATAGGACTAGACAAGTTAGTATAGATTGAACTTGATCTTCTTTTGAGAAAATCTGTAAAAAATATCAAAAACCATCTTCAAACGTTCACAAAAATCAATAGTCTCTGTGTTCTATATTTAACCGTTTTGTGTCATTATGTGACAAGGCTCTCAGCAGACACTGATCCTCTCCTCTGGGTGTCATTCGAGCAGCTCAGCTTTTGATTAAGATATCCAGTCACTAAAGGGCTTTATGTCTCCATGGATACCATGCATCCTGCCACAATAAATGGAGTGCTTTTTTTCTCCCATGCACCCACTCTAGTCTCTAAAAGGCAAGAGAGAATTGCTGTGTAAGAGTGGTCCAGGCTCATTCTGCTCTTTGCCAAAGAGGAACTGTCTTTTTTAATTCAGTGTGGTTGTTGCAGTTGTTTTGGTTATTACAAATGAGATCAATACAGAGCCCACTAACATTGGCACCATTGGTAAATATGTGAAAAGAGGACTGTTGGGGGTAAAAGAAACTGTTTATTGTTTAACCTTTGGATCTTTTGCTCAAAATTATCAACATCTTTAAGTGCCACAATTATTGGTATCTTTAGGAAATCATATGAGCAAAACACATCCACCTTGGTTTGAAACTCTTTTTTTATTGATTTATATTAGAATGTCACATCAAAAATGTATGTTCATAATTTGAATTATAACCATTTCAATGTGGTCATGTCATGGGCCCATAAACATTTCCTGCTTGTTATCAAACTGTTTCATAACTACAGTATAGCAAGAGGCCATTCAATCATAACTTAATGTTAAAACAGCTATCATAACATTGTTTATCAATAAGTGACTCTTTTTGGATTCTCGGAAGCTATAGAAATTAAAAATGTTAAAGAGGGAATATGTTGGGACTGTTGTTTTTGTTTACATCCCTCAAAATGATCTATAAGTTTTTTCATATTGCATTCTATCAAGCTTTACAATATCATACAGCAGATGCATTTGGACTTTATTTTTTGGCAAAGTGAGTGACATTCTTCATAATGCCACAATTATAACAATTATAATATTATGGTAAGCATTAAATATTATGTGGTCTTTGAGAAGCAGGATTTGGATGCTTTAGAAACTTAATGCAATGGGTAAAATCAAAGGACAATGCTGAGATTGGCATCAGATGGATGTTGAGCTTCACAAAATGGAAAGTGGCTATAAAAGTATGCCAATAGTTAGTGCCACTTCAGGGCGCCCTGAGTTCGAATCCCAGCTCAAGGACACTTCCCCTTTATTGGATTTGACAGTAGAGAGTATTGACTGGAAAGTTTGGGGAGCGAAGAAAGTGGAAGGATCGGCATAGGATCTTGATGCAGGAATCAAGCATGTGCACACATAGGGCTCAACCTGTGCAGTGCACATGCCCTTTTTAGTCTTGCATAGAAAGTGCCCTTCCAAAATGATCAAAAGTGCCCCCCGAATTAGAAATTCTTTTATAATGGTTGCCTTTAGGTCATTAAATGAGTCCAGTGGGGAGGGAGATGCACCTAAAAAATGACGTGTTGTATGTTGTGTGGTAATATTTTGTTAATGTGTACATTGAACTTCGCCTGATTTACAGCACCTTGCTGCAGTTTTAGTTTCCCTAAACGGAATAGTAAAGTTGAGTCTGAGTGCATGTGTTGATGCACTATCCAATAAACCATCGGCACTGACTTAATTGCAGTACTTTTACCTTAAACCAACATAGCAACCATTTGGTAGAGGTTGATATTTTAGAATTCATAGGATGTGTTTGTACATTGTGTGTGTTAACTAGTGACATTAGGGGTTAAGAAATGCAATCTAAAAAATGTTTTGGTAACGCTTTATAATAACTACACTCTATGAATCATTTATTAAGCATTAGCTCATAATTAATTAATTATCTATTAAGTAGTTACTCTACATTATTAGACATTAGTAAGCATTTTATAAATACAGCTGCAAATGCTCTATTCTTGACTTATAAGCACATTTATAATGTCCTTAATGATTGTATTTCCATACTTTGTTAATGATATTTTTTCATAACTTAATAAAGTATTACACTATTTAAAAAACTAGTTATTTAAGAATAGTTGGTGCTATTTTAAGATCATTCCGAATGCATTAGTAAATGATTAATAAACTATTCAAATCAACATTTATGCATCTATTATTCAGTCATATACTAATTGTTATTTTTTTATGTTAATAAATGCTTTATTAACTCAACTTCATGCAGTTTTAGGACCTCATCTAAAGAGAGGACTATTTATGCTTTATAAATCCCTTATAAATGACAATTAAAGGCTCAGTTATATTCTAAACACAAAAAAATAAAATAAAAGACTTTCTTCGTATTTACATTTGAACACATTTGAAGGTACACAAATGAAAATATATTAAATGAAAATAAATCTTTGCAACCTAATCTAAAATAAAAAATACTTTACAGTTTAAACATCGCTAAATAACTTTTAAATGTGGTATCATAAGTATAATAATATATTGGTAAATTTCTTAGAGAATTGTTGTTTTATCCAATTTTATTTAATTGTATTTATTTTTTATTGTATTTTAATTGTTGTTTTTCGAATGATTTTTTAGAGGTCGCCATGAGCACCATGGTGCTATATGTCGGTGCACTTAACCACAAATACAAATAAAGTATTTGTATTTTTTAGATAAGATTGCAAACGTTTATTGTTCCTTTAATACTGAGCCATTAATTGTCATTTATAAGGGATTTACAAAACAAAAATAGTCCTCACCTTAGATAAGGTCACAAAACTGCATGAAGTTGAGTTAATAAAGCATTTATTAGCATACAAAGTAACTAATAGTATATGCCTTATTAATAAAATATATAAATGTTAATTTGAATAGTTTATTAATCCTTTACTTACTCATTATAACCATTCTAGAAGACCCCAACTACTCTTAAATAAAAATGGTTTGTAAATAATGCGATACTTTATTTAGTAATGAACAATTAATAAGTAACAGAGTATGAAAATACTATCATTAAGCACATTATAATTGTGTTTATAAGTCAAAAATACAGCATTTGTAGCTGTATTTATAAACCGCTTACTAACATCTATTAATGTAGAGTTAATGCTTAACAGATAATTAACTATTTGCTTATGGTTAATAGACGATTCATAGTGTGTAGTTATAAGTGTTACCAATGTTTCTTGAAAGGGCTCTTAATGGGTTAAAGAAAATGTCATGAATCAGACTGCAAGAGCACATGTTTCTATTTTCCTTTTTACCTTTTCTACAACACTCTCAGGAGGATGGTCCAAGTAACCATAAAATATCCAAAAATCGCAGCTTAAGAATTGTTAGTTGGGTCTTTGGATCAGAAAGTCTTCACAAATACATTTCAATGTCACTAACATCGCTACAAACTGAAAAAGTCTCTACTTTCAATCAAGATCAAACTAATATCAAAAGGTTAAACAAGCCTTCTTTGTTCTTTTTAACAAGTGTGCCAGTGTTAGCGTATGTAATAATGAATGTGTTTTTCTCTAAACTATGATACTTGACCTTCGCTGACCCATCAAAGCAGCCCATTGATTGCAAAAATTGAGACATCGGATCATGTTATCTTTCTCCATTAAAGTGTTCTTGAGCTTAAGCAATATGCTGTAGTGCTATTGTTGTGGTGCCTGCAGTAATCCTACTATTCCTGGATTCTCATATTGTGGTTGCACTCTTGACATTGTGGCATTAAGTCGGTTTAATGTTGGCTTGTTTGGCTGTGACTGTCCTTGTTTGACCTGCCTGTGCTGGATAAGCCTCGACACACAGGTCTGATTGTCTAAATCAGCTTGTGCTAGTGGCAGAATCAGGTCAGTGTAGTTCAGTTTCATGACCTCAAGTACTGTATACTCTCATTAAATCTCCATCTGTGTGATTGCAAGAGTAGACTGTATGGTAACACTTTATTTTGATGGTCCGTTTGTTACATTGCATCTACATGTCAACTAATTCTCATTAGATTATAAGTAAACTGTTAAGTTTGGGTTAGGGCTGGGGTTAGGGTTAGTGTAAGTTGACATGAACTTGCAAAGTTTCTTATAGTCAGTTAAATGTCTGTTAAAGGAGCAATATTAACAGATATTAGACAGTCTGCTTGTACTCTAATGGACCATCAAAATAAAGTGTTAATGACTTTACTTCCAACACAATGTTGGTTATAGTAAATATAAGTAAAATACTTTGTAATATCATTGCAAAGATTAAATAGTTTAGTTATTAGCGTAGAAAAATCACTTTGTTTAACAGGACTTGGGAAATATTTGTGAAATAATTAAAATTTAACAGGATGGCTATTCATTAGTGTGATATTGACAGAATTATTTATGCTATTCAATATGTATTATTAAAAAATATTTGCTGTTTGTGTTTTTGTACATGTCATCGATAAATATGGCACACTAATCACCAGCATGCGGTGAGAAGTTCTTGTGATAATGAGGAATTCATTAAATCTTCCATTCAAATTATTCGTTACAAACGGCTGATTCATTTAGAAAGACAAGACGTTAATATTAATGGATCATTGAATTAGGAGTGCACTCCAAAATATAAAAAAAAAAATTTAATTCATGAAAGGAAGCTCATGGTTTTATTCTGAGATGCACACAATTTCTTATTCACCTTTAACTGAAACTCTTTCTTAATAAAACAATCTATATTAATTGCATTTTTTAATATGTGCTCATAACTATATAGCCTCATTCTATCAGGCTTAACCTCACAGCAAATGTATTTTGACTCTCATAAACATGTTTTTATGTAGTTATTTTTTGTAAAGTGTATGACTTTCTCCATACTGTCGGCTTGTACAGTTTTGAAACAACAAGTATGTTTACTTGGACTCCAATTTTCAGATTTTAATATGATTAAGACAATATTGTGATTAGGAGTCTACCATGTAAACAGCCATTTTTTTAAATTAATTTAATCTGACTAAAGTGATAATCAAACTAAACTGAAATCGAATTAGGACATGTGGAGCATGTAGATGTTATTAAAGTACAGTACAGACACCTTAAACTATTACCATCATGTAGGATTTTCGCTGCATTTTGCAACAGGATATTTCATACACACACTGCTGTTTGATGTTATTCTCTGCAACTATTGAGTCAGTAAAGGACCACAGACACATACACTGAGAAATGCTGAGGGTTTTTTTCTCCCATTTGGCGTGCGGTATCAAATTCTATTAAATCAACACTATTCCAGCAGTTCATACTCCATTTAATATCTCGTTTGTTACAGAGGGCATGCATGAAATGTTCCTGAATGAAAGTTAAAGTGCAAAACTGCAGTTAAAGTGGACAAATTAAAAATGAAACACCGAAATTACATGAAACTCCGGAGGAAATGTGGATGGCGTGGTGACGCAATGATGTTAATTAAATTATGTGCTAGAACATGTAAAACGGGATCATGAAAGAAACACTCAAAAAGCAACTCATGTAAACACCTTAATCATATTATTCTCTTATTCAGATTAATAATTCGATTAATGATGTCTATGCAAACGTAGCCAATGATAATATTATCATAAACTGTAAATATGTGGTCAGGATGTTTCTGAAATGTGTGTGTAGAATTTCACCACCAAACAAATGTCGCATTCATCCCTTTTTCTTGAATTTTTCCCTGTGTTGTGGTTTGTGCTGTGTTGTGTGTGAAGCTCCCTCTGTTTGCTCTTTAGCAGCCAGGCCTTTAATCTCCTGCTGCTAGTTGTGCTGCAACCTGCTGGGCCCAGTCCAACTTCTGCTTGCTACTCTATATGTGTCTTTTTCTCTCTGTGTTTATACACTTTTATCAATTTTTCCTCTATTCCTTGTTTATTTTAGCTATGTTTTTTTATTGTAACCCATACACCAGCAAACCAAAAAAAAAAAAAAGTTATTGACCAAATTTATGTTGACTTCAACTAATAGCAACCATTAAAAAGAATGAATATAGTTAAATTATTAGCTCTCCTGTAAAATGTTACTACTTTTTCAAGTATGTTGATGTTTTAAGTTTTGATACTGTGTTCAGCCTAAACTGCAGTTTTCAGGCCTAGGTTAAATTGGCAAAGTAGGTTAATTAGGCAAGTCATTGAATAACAGTACTTTGTTTTGTATTTAAAAAAATATTGAACAATATCTAATAATATTGACCTTAAAATATTTTAAAATAAGTTATTTTATTTTTTATTAAATATTTATTTTTACAATATCTAATAATATGGACCTTAATGGGCCCAAATTGTGCCAAGAAAATATCCCCCACACCATTACAACACAAGCAGCAGCCTAACCATTGAAACAAGGCAGGTTGGATCCATGCTTTCTTGTTGTTGATGCCAAATTCTGAAAAAAAGGTGTGGTCTTCTGCTGCTGTAGCCCTTCCGCTTCAAAGGTGGACGTGCTGTGTGATCAGAGATGCTCTTCTGCATAGTTGTAATTTGAGGTGTACCTAATAAAGTGGCTCATGAGTGTATATATTATAGAAAACACTGTGGAAATGTCCTTGTTTTGTTAAAACTAATTTAGAAAATATTTGAACATGAATAAAAATATCACTGGAGAGCTAATAAGTTTGCCTTCAACTGTGTGTGTATATATGAAATTTATTTTTGAAAATAGCAAAAACAATAGTTTTTTTTATTTAATTAAAATTGTGGGTAAATCAAATAGTTTTTCAATAATGATGATTTATTTATATTTAGTTCAGAAACGTTACATTGATCTAATGCCTTTCATTTCTTTCCTCCGTCTTTAGAGGAGCATCTAGAAGTGTGTCCTGCATGTGAATTACCCTAAAAAAAGAAATCCCCCATTTCTTGCCTTCTTTTACTCTTGCTCAAGCTCCTTTTCTCTCCTTAGCTCATTCTTGTTTTGTCAGTGCTGTGCCTGCCTCTTGCTCTGTGACAGGTCAATCAGTGTTATCAGGTTAATAGTGCCTCAGCGGGTCTACAGGATGTTTCAGTGAGGGCTGCTTGCACCGCCATCCTGGCATCATGTGTTTGCAGCTCTCAGCAGGTCACCAACACACATCATCAAAGACCTGCGGTTGGGCACAAACGCCACTCCATCCTCATCCTGTCTTTATAGCCTCCGCTCAGCCTGTATCCATGGAAACTGTATCCAGTGACATCTGTTGCCTAGTAAGCTGCTGGAGGCAGAGTTTGGTTCCTGTCTCTCGGTTGGCACCTGGAGACCCTTGATTTATTTCTTTGTCCATTGTGAAAAATGTGCACATTTGTAATTCCCGATTAAGTGCATCCATTTCCTGTTTAAACTTGAGAGGTTTGAAGGTCCTAAGCCCAGGGACAAAGTGTTTATCAGTGAGATACTCACTTAGTTTTAGGATTCTGACCATATTTCTTGGAAAAAATATGAAATTAATAAATATATCGGGGTTAGCAGTTGACTGTTATCTGCAGCATGTTTTACCTCCAAAACAACACTGTAAAATCATGTTGGGACAACATGAAGGAATTGAGTTAGCTGATTTTTTTATACATTTAAGTGGATTGAACATAAAACAATTAAGTTGTCCACCAAAAAATCAATAATTGTGTTGTTTCAGCTAATTTTATGTAAGTAGTTTAAACAAGCAGAACAGACAGAAGATTTAAGCATTCAAAGCTCACTCACATTTGCTAGTTTTTATGACATCACCATGCACTTCATGTCCTTAGTTGATATTCTGACCAATCAAATGCTGTCTAGTATCTGAAACGTCCATCCCTCTTTAAAAATGAGATTCCCTCAGTGACATTTTCTTTGGTGTTGCACTACAAATTTGCTCTTTGGCATTAATCTTAACATTATAAGCTTTTGATTTTCTCAACAATAGTCCTCACGCTTTCAAAGACAAACATAGGAAGGTTTTGTTTTTCAGGTTTTGAAGCCAGGGAAGATCTTTTTTTTTTTTTTTTTTTTCAATAAAACCGATGTGAAGGGATTTCATTAAAAATTTGCACAAACAGCTGCTTATATATCAATCATGTTTAGGAAAAACATGCTAAGTGCGCACATCTAGGGCTCTCTTTTTATCGATCTAAGCACAAAGTCTAAAGCATTAAGGGCATGTCCGAATTCACTTTTGCTATTTTAAGAATGAAAAAAATACAGTCCTGGCATATGGTCTAACAGGGCTGTGCTTATTCTCTTCAGAGTTATGGGTGTGTTTTTAGTATAACATGCATTAAACCAATCAGAGTGTCAACTCATATTTCCTTTAAGAGTGAGTTGTGTGACACATTTGCTATTTACATGGCAGACTTTGTAAGTGGAAAAACTGAAAGCTTTGAGAAAACAATTAAACAAACCATCTGCAGCGAGAGGATAAAAAACAAAGCTCCTTCAATCGGCCTCTTTACTTTCTCTTTACTTTGACTCTTTGATCCATTACTTTCGCGGATAAGAAAATGGTGTTGTACACACTCCACTGTAGACATCCATTCATTCATTCATTTTCTTGTCGGCTTAGTCCCTTTATTTATCCAGGGTCGCTGTAGTAGAATAAATCACCAACTTATCCAGCACGTTTTTACACAGCAGCAACCCATCTCTGGGAAACATCCACACACACAGACACTCATACACTACGGACAATTTAGCCTACCCAATTCACCTGTACCGCATGTCTTTGGACTGTGGGGGAAACCGGAGCACCCGGAGGAAACTCACGCAAACGCAGGGAGAACATGCAAACTCCACACAGAAACGCCAACTGAGCCGAGTTTGCGAACCAGTGACCTTCTTGCTGTGAGGCGATAGCACTCCCTACTGCACCACTGCTTCGCCCTCTGTAGACATCCATTAGCCTACATATTTAATTCTGTTTGTTAAGCGCAGAGATTTGTTTCAAAACTATTTCTAAATTCAATTCTAGTAAACAAATAAATTAACAATAATAACGAAAGGTGGTCAAAAAACTGAGTTATATCAAAACATACGTGCTATTCTTATGCCCCATATAGTGATACATACGTCTCCAAAACTCAACAGGTGAACAAATCTAAACTTGTTTTTATTGAAACAAATATAAATGTGCAGATAATATATTATACAGATAATAATAATAACATTATATAAATGCAAATTGTCATGAATAAACTGAAAAAAAAACCTTGAGATGATAATATGATATTTTATATAGAGATGAGATGATATTTTACAATGTATAAGGGTTATTTTCCTCAAGAATGAAAATGTTGTTATTAATGACCTTCATGCATATGCTTTGTTCATATGCAGAGCACAAATGAAGGTATTTTAGATTAATTAAGAGCTCCCTCATCTTCCACAGCAATGGTCACAAGATGTCCAAAGTCCAGAAAAGCAACCAAAAACATTCTCAAAGCATTCCAGGGTGCACCTTTATTACATGCATTATGGTGTTTCATGTTGTTCTGCTGACAATAATGCATACATCGATGATCAATAAAAGTGTCTGTTGTAAACATACATCCTGATCAGATGCCTAAGACATTGAAATAAGACATAAGACATTTATTTTGGTTATTTATGATTTACTTGACTATTATTTAAGCACAATCATTCCACATGACCTGTACCTGCATTTATAATTAGGGATTTTCCTGGCATCGGAGTAAACACCATCAAACAACTATAGATTTTTTTTGTTTATGCAGTCCCACAATGCCATGTGTTCGATTTTCAAACTGTGATTTAGGTCCAAGCAATTGTAGGCAATTGTCCATACTGTGCTAACTGTCTTTCAGGCATTCGGGAGAAAAAAGACAGGTAGCTATAAAATCACAATCCATCTCTCTTATATCTGGGCCGCAGCCACAACAGATGTACAGCTGGAAAACGTTACACTCCATATGGGTGTTATACTGCAAATGGGTTTAAATTTCTCATGCTGGAAAGAGACCCGTTTGTTTGGCAGGTTGCTGGTTTCATTTATGTTTTCTCCAGTTGTCTTTTCATAGTGATGACTTTTTTTATGGGTCGGAGTTTAACTTGGCAATCTAGTTATAAAAATCTACAGCTTGAACAGCTGGTAGGAAAGCATTTTCAGGATAAAGGATGAAGAACCCAGATGGCTTCTGATTCCTGCTCAGGTTGTTGACACATCTGACATTCTGTTCATTTTTTTATGTGAACTAAACTTCACTGAGATCATCAATGATGGGGTGTTAGGAAGTTTAAATGTTTGATACAGTTTGAATGTCTGTACATTGTTTATCATATGTGTCCATTAAGATCTTAAAAAATAATCAGTGTGTATATGTAGAGTTTAGATATAAAAACCTCTAAATGCCATCTAAAATTAGCCTTTTTCTCAGTTCGTTGTTTGTAGTTTCAGTAATTTTGCTTTTATTGCAATAGGTCATAGGTTATTTTCATTGCCTTTAATGTGAAATAACTGAACATAAGCATAGGAGGTTGAGAAAAATGCAACTTTTAAAAAACAAATTACAGAGAGAACTTAAAAGTTTTTGCATCTGAACACTACACTGCAAAAAATGATTTTCTTACTTGGATTTTTTTTATCTTGTTTCTAGTCTAAATATCTGATTATTTTTCAAATCAAATATCATTTTCTAGACAAGCAAAACTTATTGTCTTGTTTTAAGAATTATTAAGCCAAAATTGAGTGAGTTTTTCCTTAAAACAAGCAAAGTAATCTGTCAACAGGGTAAGCAAAATAATCTTATTTTAAATCAAAAACAATATTATTTTTCTTACCCCATGGACAGATTACTTTGCTTGTTTTAAAGAGAAACTCACTCAATTTTAACTCATTATTTTGCAAAAAAAGACGATAATATTACGCATCTAAAAAATGCATCTTAATTAATTTTATTTTTTATTTTTTTGCATTTACTGGATTAATTAAATGTTAATATTTTATTTGTTTTATAAAGGTCTTATTAAGAAAAGTTCTGATTTGAATTAATAATAATGTACTTTAAAGCATACTTTTTTTTTTTTTTTTTTTTTAGAAAATGACATTTGAACAAAAATAAAATGTTTTTGTTTAATGTAATTGAGAATCAGGATTATTTCACCAAATATTGTTTTTCTTAACTTTACTAACTCATTTAAAATCAAAACATTTATTATTGTGTAAAAAATGTATAAAAATGTCTGAAAACATAGCGTTTTGCATTATTTTATACAAAAAACAAATCGTTGTAAACAACTACAGTTTTATTAAAATATAGTGGTCATGAGTAGTTAACAGAATAAAACCAAAATTACGTTTATAAATCATAAATCCAAAATCTTTTATTTTATTATTTTATTATTTTTTTATTTTTATTTTTTTGCATATATACTGTCAAGTCCACGATTATTAATACCCAGGATATGAATAATTTCAGGCTTAACTATATAGTAATATATCGTACACTGTTGTACACTGAAAAAAAATATTTCTGCAAAACTGTTGCAAACTATTTATATAGGCTGAATTTAGTAATGTTCAATTTAAGCACAATCTCCCCACAGCAAGAGTTGGCTGGGTCAGTTGGCATTTCTGTCTGGATTTTGCATGTTCTCCCCGTGTTGGGTTTCCTCCGGGTGCTCTTGTTTCCCCCACAAGTCCAAAGACATGTCGTATAGGTAAATTGAACTAAATTGGTCATAGTGTATGTGTGTGAATGCAAGAGTGTATGGGTGTTTCCCAATGTTGGGTTGCAGCTGGTAGGACTTCCACTGTGTAAAACATATGCTGGATAAGTTGGTGGTAAATTCCAGTGTGGCGACCCCTGATTAATAAAGGGACTAAGCCAAAAAGAAATGAATGAATCTGTCAATCAACTAAATAAGTTCAGCCCATGAATTGTTTTCAAACACTTATCTAATAAAAAATCAGTAAATCCAGTGAATCAACTCTGAATAATTTTTTTCAGTGTACTTCTACAAGAGCAGTTTGAGAACAGTTTCAAAGTAGCTTCCTTCAGCAATTTGTTTTTCCAAATGTGTCAGCTTATGATGTGTAATTAGTGCAAATGACTGGTGCTTACCCATGTATTTTCTGTTTGTGGTAGGAATGTGAGTTCAGACGGTGCAGAGGCGCGCAGACGCTTGAGGGAGTGTGAGGGACTGGTGGATGCTTTGCTGCATGCACTTCAGTCTGCTGTGGGCAAGAAGGACATGGATAACAAGGTAAGGGTTTTCAGCAGAAAGAGCTGCATGGTTCCTGCATACATCATTGTTTAATCGTCATTTCACAGGCACACTTTAAAAAACTAAACTGAATCATCATTAAAAACTGTTGAAATCAGAATAATTAAACCCCCTTTGAATTTTTAAAATCTTTTTTTATATATATTTACCAAATTATGTTTAACAAAGCAAGGAAATTTTCACATTATGTCTGATAATATATATATTTTTTTCCGCAGAAAGTCTTTTTTGTTTTATTTCAGCTAGAATAAAAGCAATTTTTAATTTTTTAAATATCATTTTAAGGTCAAAAATATTAGCCCCTTTAAGCTATATTTTCTTTTCAATAGTCTACAGAACAAACCATTGTTATACAATAACTTGCCTAATTACCCTAACCTGCCTAGTTAACTTAATTAACCTAGTCAAGCCTTTAAATGGCACTTTAAGCTGTATAGAAGTGTCTTGAAAAATATTTAGCAAAACAATATTTACTGTCATCATAGCGAAGATAAAATAAATCAGTTATTAGAACTGAGTTATTAAAACTATTATGTTTTAACTATGTTTAAATGCTGTGGACTACAAACCTCCAGCTGTTGCCGTGATTTCAAAGTGCAAATGTGGTGTAAAAATCACTTTAATATCATTCAGTTAAGTTTAATATAATCAATTAAAAGCATATTAGGCATCAATTAAAATCATAATCTCTTTAAGAGTAATAAAGCATGTCCTCCTAGGCTTCAGTTCATGGAATCAGGTAAACACAGTGGAGACACTTCCCTGTCTAAGCATATGTAACCCAGTGAGGTATAAAACAATGCATTGCATCGCAAAAACAAAACAATGCATCACTCGTCTATGTTGTGTAAAATGTTTGTAGCCCACCCCCGTGTTGTCTGCAACAATGCTCTCATGATACAGAAATGCTCAACAGAAATGACTGCAATTGGCTGTGAAGGTCAGTTCATCTCATTTCACTGAGTGTAAACACATTTACATGGACACTGGAGCATTTTATAGCCACAAAGATCTGTCGTTTCATCAGCAGATCGCTCGTCTATGTTTGCACTCAGTAAACATTAGTGAAGTGCGGTAAACTGATGACCTTTAGAGCCAATCATAATCATCTCTGTTGAGCCCTGTTGAACACAATGGCAAATCAACTGTGTTTAAGAATGTATCAAAAGAAATTCAGTTACGTGACAAGTCTAATATAGTGAAAGAATCATTTAATTTACTTGAGTTTGATAAATGGCATCTAAAACGTGTGTTTGGGAAAGATAACGTTAGCTAATTAGTGCTACTTCACTTAACTTAGCTGAAAATGAAGTTGGATAACCCTTTTTATTTTCACTATCCATTCAGAAAGCAGTGAGATGATAAATTTGTGTCACTTTCTTTTCGCTAATAAGCCAGGTACACAACAATACGCCATCACAGACGCCGTTCATGTGGGACTCCAGGTGACACTTCTGCGTTTCTTCTCACCGCAGCCTCGCTTTTGCTTTTAAAATGGCAGCCGCATTAAAATCAGTCTAGAAAAATAAAAACAACTTGACTATAGATGGGGGTTAAACTAAATGGACAAAGCAAACTGTTTCCTGAAATATAATCTAATTTAACATCGCTGAAATAATAGTGTGCAGTTTAGCTGTAAATACTTTACACATAAAAAAATGTGTTTATTTCTATGAAAGTACAATTGGTTTCAAAATCACAAAAAAAAAATGATGTTCTGTTCAAAATGTGATGTTTTTTGGTTGAGCAGGGAGGAAATTAAGCATAAAAAATCTTCTTTTTTTAAATTAAACAATGCAGTGTCTATACTGCGATCATGTCAGACTATAAAAAAACAACTATTGTTTGGTTATCCTTATAAAAATCGACAAAATGTGAAATATATGACTGCGTTTCTAATCAAATGAGCAAGACACAGCTTATCATGATTATAGCACTGCATTTGTGCTGTATAATATCAAGTGATGTTTGTTCACGCATCAATTAAAACAGCAGGTTAAAAGATCAGTCCTGATCGTGCAGTGGTAAATAAAACAACAACACTTTATATATTTCCGTACACAAACCTTTAATAAACAATGGTACGTGTGTATCATTACATTGCTGATATAAACAGGGGATGTGATCCTGGATTAACATCTATGTTTGAAAATGTAATCCATACCTAATCCCTACCCCTAAACCTAACCCTGTAACTGTAAATTATTCCCAAACTCAGAGAGAATTAATAGTTGGTTAACAATAATGTAGAAGCACATAACTCTAACTGTAAGCCTAACCATAACATAAACTGTAAACTTATTCTTTAAATCTGATTGACTGATTGGAATGTTGTTCCAGGATCGACATGGATGTTACCTAGTTGGTAACCGCTAACATATATTGTTCATCCTAAAGTGGTTATTTTGCAATACTAATTGCCTTCCTGCACATTTTCCAACTTATTACTTTGCTTCTTTAAACATAAATAAATTGACCCACAGTACAGATTTGAATAGTTGTAATTTGAGAAAGGAAAGAGGCCATGCCATGTATCCAATTACATGCCTGGCATTGTGGCCATTTATACAGTTTAGCCAGACAAAAACATAGTACTGTAGTGTTATTTATACAGTTCAGCCCAAAAGTTTAGCCATTTATACAGTTTAGCATAACAAAAACAGATTAGTATTATATAAACAGAGAAAACTATATTTTGATACATTTACAGTGCATCCGGAAAGTATTCATAGCGCTTCACTTATTCCACATTTTTATTATTTTACAGCTTTATTCCAAAATAGATCAAGTTCATTTATTTCCTTAAAATTCTAAATACAATACCCCATAATGACAATGTGACAAAAGATTTCTTGAAATTGTTGCAAATATATTTAAAATAAAAAAGCTGAAAAATCACTTGTACATAAGTATTCACAGCCTTTGCTCAATACTTTGTTGATGCACCTTTGGCAGCAATTACAGCCTCAAGTCCTTTTAAATATGATACCACAAGCTTGGCACACCTGTCTTTGGCATTTTTGGACATTCCTCTTTCCAGTACCTCTCAAGCTCTATCAGATTGTATGGGAAGCAACAGTGTACAGCCGTTTTCAGATCTCTCCAGAGATGTTCAATACTATTTAGGTCTGGGCTCTGGCTGGGCCACTCAATGACTTTCACAGAGTTATTGTGAAGCCACTCCATTGATATTTTGGCGGTGTGCAGTGGGTCATTGCCCGGCTAGAAGATAAATCGTCGCCACGGTCTAAGTTCAAGTGTACTCTGAAGCAGGTATTTATTCAGGATGTCTCTCTACATTGCTGCATTCATCTTTCCCTCTATTTTGACTAGTCCTCCAGTTCCTGCTTCTGAAAAACATCCCCACAGCATGATACTGCCACCACCATGGATGGTATTGGCTTGGTGATAAGCGGTGCCTGGTTTTCTCTAAACGTAACACCTGGCATTCACTCTAAAGTTTAATCCCATCAGACCAAAGAATTTAGGCCTTTATCATACTGGCCCGATTTGTGGATTGCTGCACAGATGGTTGTCCTTCTGTAAGGTTCTCCTTTCTCTAAAGAAGAACGCCAGAGCTCAGACAGAGTGACCATCCCGCTATTGATCACCTCCCTGACTAAAACCCTTCTCCCCCGATCACTCAGCTTAGATGGCCGGCCAGCTTTAGGAAGAGTCCTGGAGATTCCAAGCATCTTTCACTTACGGATGATGGAGGCCACTGTGCTCATTAGAACTTTCAGAGCAGCAGAAATTTTTGTGTAACCTTCCCCAGCCTTGTGCCTCAAGACAATCCTGTTTCAGAGATCTACAGACAATTCCTTTGTCTTCATGCTTGGTTTGTGCTTTGACATGCACTGTCAACCCTGGGACCTTATATGGACAGGTGGATGCCTTTTTAAATCATGTCCAATCACCTGAATTTACCACAGGTGAACTCCAATTAAGCTGCTGAAACATCTCAAGAATGTTCAGTGGAAACAGAATGTACCTGAGCGCAATTCTGAGCTTTGTGGCAAAGGCTGTGAATACTTATGTATTGATTTTTCACTATATGGGGTATTGTGTGTAGATTTTTGGAGGAAATAAATGAATTTAATCCATTTTGCAATAAGGCTGTAACATTGAAAACATGCGGAAAAAGTGAAGCGCTATAAATACTTTCCGGATGCACTGTGTGTAGCTTTTAATAGACAAAGATTACATTTTGTGTGTTTTGCATTTATGTAATTGTTTTCAATATTTCTCTGTTGCTGTCTGTCAGTCTGTGGAAAACTGTGTTTGCATCATGAGGAACCTGTCGTACCATGTACACAAGGAGGTTCCAGGAGCTGAGAAGTTTCAGGACCCGTCGGCTCTTCAGGCCCCCGGCCCTGCTGGCACTCAGAGGAAGAAGAAAGATGATGCAGGCTGTTTCGGCGGAAAGAAAGCCAAAGGTCATTATCGAATTCTCCTTCATCTCATTTGTGTGCTTTATATTTAAACAAAACAACAAAAAACATTACTGACTGCCTTAATATTGCTGCCACAGGTTCACTGAGGGCAGAATGATTCTAGCATTAACACATCAACATCATAAATAGCAGAGCTAAATGGCGTTCGAGTCTTTGTTTGTTTGCCCTGTGCTCTTTTGTGGCTCACAATTCATAATTGGAGTGTGTGTGTCTGGGGTACCAATGTTGAATCAATATTCATCTTGACGTGAAAGGTGGGTGTAGGTTCCGTGTCTGTGGTGTTGCATTGTCTAAGCTGAATAAGTTCTCTTAACACTTTGCTTTTAAACTGTTGTCGCTAAACGTACTCCTCCTTAACACTGTGCCAAGAGAGCTGATTCATTTTCAGGTTCCAGATGGTTACAAGGATTTTTTTTGAGTAATATTAATTATTTTTTGTTCTCTCCCAAATGAACTGATGAGAGTCCTCTTGAATGCATTATTGAACTGAATTAGCAAATTGATTCTCCAACAGGCGTACTCATTAAACACCCTGCAGGAGCAAAGAAACCAGAATGTGCGGGAAAAAATGGTAATGATAAAAACATTTATGGCATACTGTGCCTCATGGACTATTTTTAATGAAGTTTGTTTATCTGTCAGTGGCCCTGGAGACATGAATTGTAGATGCCAGTATATTTACACCAAAAATTGCCTCAATCAAGCATTAAGATAAATTGTACAATACTTTCGACATACCCATTTTTCTATTAATATTATTCTTGAGTTAAAAGGCATTCTGTAACTGACCCTTGCAACGTGTCCTAACAGCAACAAGATTGCAAGGACAAACAATTTGTCTGTCCACATTAGACATGACACAACAGAAACATTTAAATACCACACACATTCAGAAGTGCAGAATACTCACTGCACACCCAAATAAATGAACAGCTTTATTATCGAATTATTGAATTGTTCGTGATGAAACAAAAGAATGCACACACTGTTTATTTTACCTATTTTGCAAAAGTACTTTTATTGTAAAAAAAAAACACTTTTATTGTTGTTGTGAGTGTACAGAAAAAGTAGAAACTAGCAGATTCAAATGGTGTATAACATGTATTTGTGTGACCAAAATCAACAGAGTATTCTTAGTGTCTTTTGCATTGATAAGGGGGAAAAAACCTGCTAATCACACCAGTGTGATCTGGTGTCCTCAGAGGGTTAAACCTCATTAACATTATTAAAAGTACATTCTGAGTGACTGTCGTTTTTGGGTTAAGTTCTGCCATTCATATGCTTTCAGTATGGCTATAAATGTCACATAAAATGGTAACTACTGGTAGCATTTAACATTGAATTAAGCACATAATCAGTTCCTGATGTGATTATTGTCAAAGTAGTATATGCTGTTGTTTAGCCATGACAGAGCCGAAATAGAAGTCGTTTCTAAAATCATATCTTTGGGAATCACTGTTGCTGATGCAGTGAGTTGCTGCATGAACTCCTCAGAAAAACAAATAGTAATATGCAGTGTGCATTTGAATGATATATTCAGACTTGACATGAAGTAAACAAATAAAAAATTTACGTTATAGCCTGCAGGTCACAGGATAAAACTGAACTGAAACATCACCTAACAAAACAGACTGACGGTAGCAAAAAGATGATTCCCCAGATGTCAGAGATGACTGACACCCTTAGAGCTTTTTAGATTAAAAGCAGCCATCTAGATCAGTGGTTTTCATTTTAATTGATGTGACCCTTAATATAAAACCATTTAAATGCAAGTCAAGTTGTAAGAAGAGCATCAAACACTCCATTAGTTTTAGTTTTAGTACAGATAATAGTAAGGTGTCATTTGAAACGGTAAATAATTGATTTTTGGGGGGGCTTTTGCTAAATAAAGAAAAAACAAACAGGTCTCACTTTTTTACTGGATATTATGACAAGAGTAGACCTGAGCTTTGTATATTTTTACCTGCTATTTGCATTTCACACTCAAGAATTTCTGCAAAATGGTTTAAGATCAAATCAATCAGTGTCTTTTTTGAGTGTAAGTGTAGTTGGAGTAAATAGTGAGAGGGGATCCGGAAATGTCTTTGTGCTGGGACTCAAACTCAGGACACCTGCAGCACAGTTTCCCTACAGTCTATATTGATGCACTGACCACTATTATACTGTACATAATTGTTCAGTTTTTGAACAAAATGGCAGACAGCAACAGGGACAGATAATACAGGCACTATAATTAATCAGATTTTGTAGTAAATGTAGTCCTGCTCACTTTGATTATAAGCACATACTGTAAAAGTTACATCTTGGCTTTGCACAAATAAAGCAGAATGAGTGTAATTTTTGCCCCACTATCATGTTAGAAACTAAATTAAAAAAAATATTTTTATTATTATTATTTAGCAGTTGGGTTGGGCATGTTAGCATGTCTATCGCAGATGGCCGATCGACATGCTGATCGGGCATGGTGATCCTCCGCCTCGCCCGTCACAACAGCAACCCGCTCACGAAAAATATTCACGTAGGCCCCATTTACACGTATATGTCTTTTAACTTTTTTTTAAATGGCATTTTAAAATAAAACTGATCCTTGTTCACATTGCCGTTTCAACTACCATTTCTGAAAAGCCCTCCTTCCGCACTATACTGCTAAAAAAACATATCACATGACCACACACACACACTTTGTCATGCGCTGCAGCGTACGCTCCAGCAGTCAGTTGGTGCTTTGAGAACAAAACCCCAGGGAGCAGTGCACGTCGGATAGTTTATCAAGAATCTGCCGCTGGATCGCGTCTCACTATAGTTGTTAAACGTGATATTTAATTAAACTTGTCTCTACTATGACTCTTCTGTCTTTTGAATCTATCAGGTAACGTGTCACAGCATCAGTACACTGCTTCAATCTTTCGCTTTCACACTTGTACTTAGTAATTTTAGTGAAAACCTCAGGTTGGTCCTTGTTGGTTGACCAACCAAGTTTGTTAATGCCATTATAATGACACAGATCACTCTGCAGAAAAAGTGATTGGCAGGTGGTAATTTGTGTGTAACTTATCTTTATTTATTTATGATTTGGTTATGGGTAAAACAAAGACCATGCAGCTCGAGTAGTTGAAATGGTAGGCTACAAATAATGAATTCGTTATAATTAATAAATTTTTTATAAATAAATAATTCACCACCACCTGCGGCGACAATGCCATCATCCATGGTGATGTTTAACATTAGACATCGTATGATGCCAAATTGGTCGACATCGCCCAACCCTATTTAACAATATAACTGATTTACTGCAGTTTTTTTTTTTCAAATAAACAAGCATAATAGACCAATCTAACCAATCCCAAATCTTTGAAATGAGTGTATACACTGTTTAAATAACAATCTGTGAATACATTTCTACTCAACAGACTGGCAGCAGTTAATTCAGAGATATTTGGTTTGAATACAGAAAATAACCATTTCCTCAAATTACAAGGTGTAACTGTAAAGCAAACAGAACAAAAAAAAAAGCAGAACAGACTTTACAGTTATAATTCATGAAATTACAGTATATTACTGTTGATCTTTTGTGTTTAAAATATATGTCACATTATATTTCAAAAGCAAAGCAAATGGTCAGATTAAACATTTGACTTTTCATTGTGTTTTCACTTACACTTGAAGTCTTTGCCGCTAACAAATGTCTGTGCAATTACAGTAGATGTGATGTGAATTCCGGTAGCTAGAGCAGAATAACTTGCCTTTGACAGTTTAGCTCACCATGTAATTTGCTCTGCCAGATTTTCTCCAAGCAGTTCCATCACAGTAAGAGAAAACTTGACTGTAGAAGATCAATTATGTTAACGCTCACTATAGCGGTCCAGCAGCAAATACTCCTGTTACATTTTGAATAGCTCTGACACATTGCAAAACACAATGGCATTTGAAACATGTGAATACACTCTGTTTCTTTTAACCGTTTAGTGAATTTGCTGCACAAACTGATAAACTTGTCTCTCCGTCCTCTGGAGCCTTCTTTTGAGGAAACTAATGAAACTGACTCTCTCCTCCACAACAAACTTGCTTTAAAACTTTATAAACACTATGCTTTTGCTGTGTACTTTTAAGTGATCCACAAATAAGTTCTGTCTCCTTTAATACACACACACACACACACACTGAATCTCCTCTCTTCTTTCCCTGCCTGCTTTTTTTTCTTACTGGTTTTTGCTGCCGTTCCTGCGTTGGCTAACTCTAGAGGAATGGTTTAATCAAGGTGAGTGTTTCTTCCTACTTTTCTTCTGTCTGACTTACTCCCTTCAGCATACGTTCACATATCATCTTCTATCTTCTATCTTCATCAAAATAAAGTTTTCATCAGCACCTCTTTTCCACTCTTTCACCTTCCTTTCTTAAATGACTAGCCAATGTTCACCTCTTCAAGGAAATGTCAAACCTGTGCCAATTTAGCCAGTTCAAAGCCTCTTCCTGCTGGCATAGACGTCTGTTGATATCTGTTAACGAAGCCTGGCTTTTGCTTTCTGTCATCTTGGCCATTGCTTTAAAAGGATTGTCCATCCAAAAAAAATAGTCATCATTTACTCGCCCTCATGTTGATCCAGCTTTAATGTGGACACAGAATGGAGAGCTTAGGCAAAATATTCACACTGCTCTTTACCATACAGCAAGGACAAAGCCATGTCTTTAATGTTTGCTTTATAAATAAAATAAATTTGTGTCTACATTTTTTTCTAAGGTAATTATATTGATATAAATATATTAAAAAAGGCTAAATGTTTATTGCCTTGTTGCATTCAGAATGGGAATATGTTGAGAAGTTAGCATTACTGTGTTTGGTTTAACATTTTTAGTATAAAACAGTGATGTTTTAATAGTTTGTTACATCAGTCTTGCTCAGGGTGGCTCAGTGGTCAGTACTGTTGCCTCACTGAAAACATCGCTGGTTTGAGTCCCGGTTGGGTCAGTGGGTATTTCTATGTGGAGTTTACATGTTCTCCCCGTGTTCGCGTGGGTTTTCTCCGTATGTTCCAGTTTCTCCCACTGTCCAAAGACATGCATTATAGGTGAATTGAATAAACTAAATTGGTCGTAGTGTATGTGTATGAATGAGTGTGTTATGGGTGTTTCCCAGTTATAGGTTGCAGCTGAAAGGGCATCCGCTGTGTAAAGTTGGTGTTTTATTCCACTGTGGCGACCTCTGATGAATAAAGAGACTAAGCCAAGGAAAATTAATGAATGAATCAGTCTTGCTTTGTTTTCCTTCTACATTAAAATGAAACTTTGCACTGAAGTTTGAGCTCTGTTGTTTAACACGTAACATTTAATGTAACAATTTTGCCATTTTTAATTCTGTCTATGTGTCATAGGTGAATAGTAACCAGAGCCTGTCAAACTTCAACTTAAAAATCATTTTAAAAGATTCTATAGTGCAAAGGGTTAGTTCACCCAAATAGAAATTTATGTTATTAATTACTCAGTCTTTATTTTTCATTCTCTTAAACCTTTATTCAGAACTTAAAATTAAGATTTTTTTAAATCCAATTAAAAACAATTCAATTGATACTGAAAGTCTATTCACAACAATCTCTGGCTTTAAATGATTCATGCAGAGATCAAAAATTTTATCAAGCAGTTTCTTATAACTTTTTAATCACTTTATAAGATTAACCTACATTGTAAAACAAAATCCATAAATGTGCAGTTTTCTGTATTTTGTGAGTCATGTTTTTATTACATTTTTCAGCCATATATGTATGCTTTTGAATTACATTATAAATTATCTTTCTTTCAACAACTTTAAACCTTGAAAAGTAAAAAAAAAAAAAAAAAAAAAAGACTTTTATAAACATTTTTTGTAGTTTAACATGATATTATGTATGGGATAGTATTGTACATTAAGGTACAAAAACCTTGTAATAAACATTTCCTCTTATATTACACACTTATTTAGATTACTTCTTAAACATTATATTATTTCAAACTACTAAAATGTCAATAAATTTTAAGATTTTTTTTTATTATTAAATCCAAGAGCTCTTTCATCCTCCATAGACAGCAGTGGTGGATTTAGGCATGGGCAATATGGGCGATCGCTCAGGGCAGCATCTTGCTGAAAACAGTACGGGGAGACATGCAGATATAGATTACTTAATGCAAATATTAATAATCCCAGAATAAAGATGTTAGGGGCCATTCACATTTAGCGTCTTTTGCACACGCAAATCTGTTACTCTGTATGCAACCAAAACAACACTGGTGAAACCAAACTGACGCATACGTGTAGAGAAACCTTTCTGCCCTGCTCCTGGTATGAATCCCAGTTGTTTACATGCACACCAATAAAATATGCGCCACTCATTTGCTGTGAAACTGGAGTATGTAGTGGTTTGTCTAAAGTGCCATTCAAACTACAATCGCCACAGTCCAGAGAAGGAACCAAAAACTTTATCAAAACAACTGTTATCATATGATGCTCCCAGAACAATTTTATTTTTTTAAGTTTATACAACTCTATCCACCAATACCTTCTGTCCTGTATCAGGTCATCAGTGCGACATGGAAGCACTGTGTAGCCCATAGTAAACACATATTATGACCTGAAGAAGTTGTTTCTACGGTTCTTTTAGCACACAATAGTGTTCTTGGAGCTACTAACTGTCTAAAGTCACATGAAATGTTTTGGTTTCTTTTCTGGACTTCGTCTCGGGACTGTTGCTGTATATGAAGGATGAGAAAGCTCTTCAATTTCATCTAAAATATTTCATTTGTCTTCTGAAAATGAACAAAGATCTCAGTGGGTTGGAATGACACGAGGGTGCGTAATTAATAACACAATTTACATTTTTGGGTGAACTAACAATTTAATAAGCTGACAAGTGCTATAGATAAAGAGATTATTTTACTGAAAAAAATACAGTGATATTATAACCACTTGAAATATAGTGTGACTGTTTGAGTAATTTGGATAGTTTTTAAAATCTTTTTTTGTTGTTTATTTTGGAGCACATCAAGTATGTTTGGAACAATATGAGGGTGAGTAAATGATGGCCAAATGTTTATTTTGTAGATGAACTGTCCCTTCATCATGCTCTCTGTCTGTGATAGTGCTTCCGTTGCTTCACTCTAGTCGTCCTCCATGACAAATCCTCTGCATTTTTAATGGGGGTTCCCACTCTTGGGAGCTGATGTCAAGAGTCTGTGTCTGCGTATATGTGTAGTAGCTCGCTTTATATATGCCACTGTGACTGTGTATGTGTCTCTGAAACTCTGGTCTACTTGACATTTTCATAGCAGAAAAATCCATCTCTCACACAGTGACACTTACAACTGCTCTCTGTGTGTGTGCGCGCGCGAGTCGTTCTCTCACTCTGTCTTCCTCTTCTTCACTTAGGGAGGAAAAACGGAGAGCATGACAAAAACTATGACACGTTGGACCTCCCCAAGCGCACAGAGCCCACTAAAGGTACGTCTTCCTTTGACACCACCAAATTATTACATCTTTAAGCTGTCAGTCCTCTGAATAAGGGACAGGAAAGACCTGACTCTTCGCTCTTGCTCAGAGAAATCTGGTTATGAAAGGTTTTTTTGTTTTGAGGAAGTGAATTCTACGATGAAAAGTACGATATAAATAGACCTTCTTTAGCACAAACTGAATGAACAACATGCTGTTAGTTTGCTGAAGGATGTTTTGGGAATTGAAGCTCTGTTTCAAAACATAGTGAGCTGTCTATTGAGGCTATTTGTAAAGCTTAATATGAAGATTGGGGTTAAGTCTGTTCCTATGATATGTTACTTTGTCAAATTAACTGTAAAGTAAATTCTAGAATGCTTTGTGACAGGATTTATCCATCAAACATGACAAACATGCTCAAAAGTGATTGTAAACACTGTTTATTCTATTAAAAAAAAAAAGTTTCTTTGAGCTTTCTTTTCATCACCAAATCCTGAAAAATGTAACGTTTAAGAAAATATATATATATTATATATTACTTGCCGGAACATCTGTCTTTGTCTTGGTTATTTGCCCAATGCCAGTTTAGCCAATTATATTTCAGCACTCTGGGTACAGAAACTGCGTATTTGATTCATTCAGTCATGAAGGCTCTCACAGTATGCATTTGTGACCTAATGCGACCTCTGATGGACAGTAGCAGACTCCGAAATAAGACACAGATTCAGAATTCCACATGAGGTGGTTGTTAATTAGCAAATAATATAAATATTACGAACGTAAACATTAGGTGAGCAAGTTGCATTGTTACCCTGTGTCCTAACAACACACTACATGATAATATTTGCAGTCATAAGCAATTTGGCTGTTTGCACCAAACGAAACACAACCGAAATTTAAACACAGCCATTCAGAAGCACAGAATAGTGCACTTACTGCACCCCAATGAAATGGTAAGGTTTATAATCTAATTAATACATATTAAAGCTCTTTAACATTATTAAATGTATGCTGAATCACTGATATAGTATGTTGACTTGCACTGAGTCACATCTCTAAAGTTCAATTTCAAACTGTTGTTGCTATTTGTTGCTGCTTCCAGTAGTATGGCAATAAATGACACAATAAAGCACATGAGGTGTACCTGAGGTGAACATTGTCAGTTTGTCCTGTTGTTCAGCTGCAAGAAATAAAAGTCCTTTATAAAATTAAAATTTCAGGTGTTGGTTAGACCAAAAGCTCCTTTTAATATGGAAAATATTCCATCTATGACGTGCCGTTGCTTTTATTTAGAACACGACTTAAATCAGCATTTAGGCTCACTCCTGTTGGTGTCGTCAACCTGCTCTTGCATTTGTTTTGATCCTAGTTGGTACCTAGTTCAACCACTTGGTATCAAACTTACATACTGCACCTTTAAATGTGATCAGTTGAGTATGATTAAAATAGGAAGTAAACCTATTACCTTTATGAATTATGGAGAAATTGAACTATATGTGGGGTCACAGTGGTGCAGTGGGTAGCACGCTCACCTCACAGCAAGAAAGTTGCTGGTTTGAACATCAGCTGGGTCAGTTGGCGTTTCTAGAGTTTGCATGTTCTCCCTGTGTTCACGTGGGTTTCCTCCAGGTGCTCTGATTTCCCCCACAAAGTCCAAAGACATCTGGTATAGGTGCATTGGGGAAGCTAAATTGTTCATAAAGTATGTGTGTGAGCGAGTATGTATGGATTTTTCCCAGTGATGGGTTGTGGCTGGAAGGGCATTCGCTGCGTAAAAATCATATGCCCTTTAAGATGGCGGTTTATTTTGCTGTGGAAACCCTAGATTAGGGCGAGGCAGGTAGTGCTGTCGCCTCACAGCAAGAAGGTCGCTGGGTCGCAGGTTCGAACCTCGGCTCAGTTGGCGTTTCTGTGTGAAGTTTGCATGTGCTCCTTGCCTTCGCGTGGGTTTCCTCCGGGTGCTCTGGTTTCCCCCACAGTCCAAAGACATGTGGTACAGGTGAATTGGGTAGGCTAAATTGTCCGTAGTGTATGACTGTGTGTGTGTGAATGTGTGTGTGGATGTTTCCCAGAGATGGGTTGCGGCTGGAAGGGTATCCGCTGCGTAAAAACTTGCTGGATAAGTTGGCGGTTCATTCCGCTGTGGCGACCCCGGATTAATAAAGGGACTAAGCCGACAAGAAAATGAATGAATGAATGAAGGTTATTCAATTTAATAAATGAACTAATCGCTTTGGTTATTCTGCAAAATCTTTTCAGTGTGTAATATAAAAAACTATTAAACCACATAACCATTTTCAACATTGATCATTCAATAATTGATGTTAATTATAATACTTTTAACATTAATATTTTTGCAGCATCTGAATTCTTAATTTTTTTCATCTGCAAGTTTTCATTTTAGTTTTATATTTGTTTAATGACATTAATGCTCCACATGACCAGAAGGAAACTGATTAATTAAAACCACAGAATCTATCATGCAGGAATTGCTGCTGGTTTAAAAATAAACGATTGTGAAGTTTTCAGGATGATTGTTAATGCTGCATCAGTAGAGTTCTGGAGCAGAGCTTCAGTATGCATAGAGTGCAGATCCACTGGGAATGCCAGCGATCAGGTAACAGTGCTCTTCTGTCTGGGCCTTTCATCATTATGACAAACACTGCCATAATCTTCAGCTAAATAGACACTGTATATTAGTGAGACCGATATTCCTGACATCAGTTTATCTGCAGTCCATATTGAGATGGGTGATGGGTAAAACCAAATGCTTGAGAGATGCTTAGACTCCTTTAGCTTGTAATTTTCTGCAAAGGAATCATAAGGTATGAATTCTGGAGACAAATTCAAACAAGCTATGGTGCAATGCAGTGGAAAGGAAAAGTGTTGAGAGACTTGAAAAACCTTGAAAAAGAGCAGTCTTAGTGACGATGGCTGAAGATGTTTGTCTCTGTTTACGCCCCTGAAGAGTCATCAGGGAGACACTCAATACCTCTTTGCTTCTGACGGACTGATCTAGGAACATTTTACCTCAGAGTTTAACTTCGTGAGAGAGGATGGTGCTTTATGGAGGCTTGTTTTTTGTGTATTGCTGTAGATGAGCTACAAAGAGGGATGACAAATAGATCATTTTTAGTTGACCTGATTTTTTGTTTGTGTGTGTGAGACTGTGATGGAATGTTTGTGATCCTGTTAAAGAAGAGAAATACTGTTTACTGATCTCCCCCTCATGATAGGACCATCATCTGTGTATTGTTTGGTTATAAAAGAGTAAGATGAGGGAGAATGAATAAATAGGAATCATGTAAAGTCAGATCTCTATCATTTTTGCTGGAATAATTGCTGTGAAAATCTGTGGAGTTTAATGTTCTTTAGTAGAAAACGAAGGATTTGTTAAGAAATGTGTGTATATATGAAATGTAAAAATCAGAAATATTATATATTTTATCTTAAGCAGTTTCATTTATACTGTGGTTTGAAGGTTTAGTTTTTTATATTAAATTTATCAAAAGTGAAAGCAAAGAGTTATTAAAATGCGTTAAAAGCCTGATAACATTTCTCCCAAATTTCAGTTTGAGAACATCAGTGTGCGTACATCTAGAAAAATGTTAAAGACCAAGCCAAACACAATAGAAAAAAAGCCAATCCCTAATCTATTTTTTACCCCACCCCTTCTCCTTGGCCCTTGAAACAGAGTGTGAAGAGGAAGAGCTTCAAATTTTAAACCTAGAATATGGGACAGCATGAAAAAAAACAGTCCCGAAAAATCTCAGTTTCAAGGGCTATGTAGACCTTTCCCTTAGCCCTGCACCTTCAAGCTAAAGACAACTGGGACACCCCTACCCTTTTACGTAAACGTGCAAAATAAGGGGGAAGGGCTATGGGGGAAATTTGGATTGGGCCAAATAAATAAAAAAATCGGTAAGCTGCTGCTTTAGTTCTCAAAAGATTAATTTAATTGGACAACATTTTAACCCACAAGGTCCCGATGAAGACATTGTAGGTTGAAATGTTGTCCAATTAAATTTCTCTTTTGAGAGCTGAAGTTGCAGTGTGCCGATGTTTTTGACTTGTTTTTGAATATATATATATATATTGTAAATACAGAAAAATGACTATATATATATATATATGAATATATATATATATATTATGAATATATATATATATATATATATATATATATATATATATATGTATGTATGTATGTATGTATGTATGTATGTATGTATGTATGTATGTATGTATGTATGTATGTATGTATGTATGTATGTATGTATGTATGTCTGTATATATATATATATATATATATATATATATATATATATATATATATATATATATATATATATATATATATATATATATATATATAGTCATTTAGAGCTGGGTTTTTTTTCCAAAAAATGACAAGTGGTCATAATAACACAAGTTTCGGTTTATTGTGATATAAAACCTGCATTATTTCATTGAAGTTTTTACTGCTATATTTAATAAAACTTTTTTATTTTTATGCACAAATAACATATCAATAGAAATGGAACATTCTTATTTTCATAAGTCAGGATATTTTACAATCTTGCTGTTTTACTCCTTTATAATATCAAGTCAAATAAAGGCAGCATTGTTAAGAACATTAAATCAGTAATACAGTAAAATTGTTCTCTGCATTTTTGTAAGGTTTAAAGCTCTTTTGTTCATCTGAGCTCTATAGGTGTTGCAGTTGTGCGTAAATCTGCAGCGTTCTCTGTGGGCTTGTGTGTGAGCCAAAAGGGCTTGTGTGCATGTGATTGTGCTGACTATTGCAGAACTCAACAAAGCCTTGTTTGTTTTTGTGTGTGCGTCTGCTAGTGTGTATTTCAACTTTTCTCACAAAGCTTTGAGGTCAGTTGACCTTCAGCTGAAATCATGTATTGGTTTAAACTGTCAACGAATTTTGTTTTTGATTGAGTGTTTCACTGAGTAAATAATAGATGCTAGCCAGGAGCGTCAAGTTTCAGATTTGTAAAGTTGCAGGGTTGCCTAAAATTATAAGGGATTGGCTGAAAGTCATATTCTAAGAATATGGTTTTCACTAAATGCAGACATTATACAAAATGAGCATCAGGGCTGTAATGTAACTAGAAAAAAGTTCCACAAATAAGGGTTGCAAAAAATGCAGCTAAAATAAACTACTGCGGCTGCCACAGTTCAAGTTGAATGTGAAAAGCTTTTGCATGGTCGAACATTATAACCTATTACACATGATTCTATTCAGCTTAACGCAATAGTCAATAAGAGTTGCTTGATTCAGCACTTTTCATCCCTTACATATTTCATTTTTGCAGTGTACATCTAATCCCAAATGTGTATGGAGACATGCTAAAGGAGTTTCTTGAAATCTCTGAAGCCCAATGAAGTTTCTGTTGTCAGTTGTCAAACATCTCTTGTTTAAAACTGTTGTTTTAAAGTGCATTAAAAATTACATTTAATTAAACTAATACCTTGAGACCATATAAGTCCATATTTTCAAGTTTTGAGTAATAAGATGTTTTCCATTTGGATTGTGAACATATATTTTTATTTTACTTAAAGATAGACAACAAAAGCTTCTCAATTCTAAGGAGATTTCTGAGGAGGACTTTTTAGTGTCAGTATTAAAAATCAAAGGTAGTGATTTATGTTTCTCAAATGTGGAAGAACGGTATATGTCCAGTTATCGTGGAATAACAGTATAACTAAAAAGAGATAACGCTAAATATCTGATTCCTTCAGGTTAGTATTAAGCATTTCTTTCAAGTGTATTGTTATTATTATTATTATTAATTGTAAAAACAGAAAATACAGTATGAACAATATACAATACAAAGACCTTCATACAGTACAGGCTATAGCAATCAATTACAAACAATAAAGAATAAAACAACAATACATACAATACAAACATTTATCATATAGCTAAATACTGTCATTTATTTAGAAAAGCTGGCGCAGCACATCTACTTCAAACTGTTCTTGCGATACGCCATCTCATGAAATATACATTAATACAGCTTTATTATATACGGTGTCTGTGGTTTTTTTTTTTTTTTTTTGCTAGTTTAACTGTTTTGTGCTGTTTAGCGCACCTCAGCAATATCACATATACAGTTCTTCCGCTCACCTCTTTCAGTGGATTTTTCTCTGATTTTTGTTCTCCTCTTTAAATCAAAAATGTTTTCCCAACATTCCTCAAAGCCTTCCTTACTCTGTCCTTCCATTTTCTCATATCGGCTCTCCTTTTTTTGCTGAGGATTTGCCTTTTAATGTCCGAAGCGGACATGACAGCAAGTGGCATCTCCATTCTTTTTAGTGCACATAAATGTTTTTTCGTGTGATGCTATTTTAATAGCACTCTTGATCGCATTGAAATAATTCCCAAACTGTTCTGTATATAAAGTTCACAAATACAATTCATGTCACATAGTTATCTCCTTATACGGTTGTTCGTCGCACGCACTTAATTATCTTTAACTACATTTCTAACCCATTTTGATATAGACATACTGTATGGATGTTTATTTATAGGCCTTTGAAAGCTCTGGTATTTGTGCTAGAAATAAGACACGAACCTGCACGTCTAAACAAGAAAAAACAACCTTGTCTGACTCTTATTTGATAGAGAAATAATGAACAGATGAGGATTCAAGATTTTCTATTAATTTACCAATTAGGTTTGAGAGGGCAGATGAATAAGTGTGATCTGATTGACACTTGAGGATTAATATGTGATAAGAGAAGGGAAACGGATGCAATTGTGTTGCAACTATTCTTAACCTCTCTCTGTGATATATATCATTAACGTGTGTTAGAGAGGCTGCTGTGACAGTTTGGAGTATTGAAGGATTTTGGTCGCTTAGCTGAACCTGGGACACACAGCCATTGTTTATTCACCACACATTTTTATTTTTTTATTTTTTATTTTTCTGTGTTCAAGTGCCTCAAGCATTTGGTTTCAGAAAGGACTTGTTTGAAAACTACAAACCATGAAAGATATGAAAGCGTCTCGCTGCATTATTCACATCCATGGGAAAAAGAGACGGGAGAGAATTAATTAAGGATTCAGAGGGAGATGTGATTGACAATGAAGGGACATTTTCCAAAACCCCTGTGAGCTCACTGCCTCAATGCCTGCATTGAAAGATGACGTTTGGGATTCTGTACAAATAGAATTGTGAGGTAAATATAATTGTGAGGCACAAAAAAAGTGGTGCTGCATGTTATTGTGAATTTTCATGGCTATAGTCAAGTCATTTAATTAGGAAATTGATGAAATCAATGAACTGTTTGTGGAAGCTGTCCTTTGTCAAATGCTAGCTATATATATATATATATATATATATATATATATATATATATATATATATATATATATATATGGTCCCACTTTATAATAAGTGGCCTTAACTAATATGTACTTACACAGGATTTTATTAGTTTGTTACAATGTACTTATGCTTGATTTAAATACATGTATGTAATTACATCTGTAATTAACATTTGTAATTACATTTGTAAATACACTGTTGACCATCCCTTACACCTTAACCCACCCTTAAACCTACCCATCCCACCAAACCTGTTCATAACTTAACCTCTATCCCAACTTAAAAGCACCACAAGTATTCTCAAATACATTATAAACACAGTAAGTATGTTGTATTTATTTTTTATGTAGGTACATAGTAGTTAATGACTCTTAATAATAAGGTGGGACCATATATATATATATATATATATATATATATATATATATATATATATATATATATATATATATATATATATATATATATACGCGGGTACGCGGACTAAAGTGAAAGGAGGGATTTTTCAGCTTTCTGAAAATAAAAATATCTTCCTTTGTTTTTACCAGAAGAAAGAAACTAATCCAGATTTGGAACAAGCGAAGGATGAGTAAACTATGACAGAATTTTTGAGTGAACTATCCCTTTCATATTTTAGTCAGCTAGACTGATGTAAGTTAAGATGACTAGAAAAGTTCATTTGACTCAGCTGAAAAAATTAAAGTGGTAAGATTTTTTTAGAGTGTAGATTTATTGTGAATTTGACCTCTAGTGTCCTGCTTTAAAAGCTTCATTCTGGGTTTTGGAGCTGAGCTAATGAGTGCATGTTCTTCGGTGTAAACTAAAAAATGACATTTACTTTCTCAGAGGTCGCAGAAGGTGTAGTTTGAAAGCTAATGGAGAGAAGCCATCAGTACCCCTATTGTGTTTTTTAGTCCTTAATTGAAGCAATGCACTGAAGCCATTGTTGTATTTCATAAACCCTTCCTGAGAGAGATGAAGATGTAGTAATTAATTATGTCATTTTTTTTCCACCCGTCTCCTGCTTATTTTTTTTGCCTCTTGATTCCCATAACATGGTGACATCAGGTGAAGGAACTATGATGAATCGTCTCTGCTATGTATTCCAGCTTGTTTACATGTTAAATCTGATATTAAAAGTTATAGCCTATTGAGCGGTAGCTTCAGTTTATAAACAGGCAACAATGAAATGTAAGTGAAAGATTCAGAAGCAGCTCGCATGAAGCACATGATTAACAACTGATTCTAATTGAGTTTGACAACAGCATGTTGCTAAGCCAATGACTTTAATTAGCATAAATATGGCAAACAAAAATGATGCGAGTTATATTCAAATTATGATGAAGTAGGTACAAATACAGTGAGTGACAAATACAAGCATACTTATGATTCTTCATTACTTTTTTAATCTTGGTATAAAATTGTGCATCGCTGAAAACTGTATACACTATTAAAAGATATGGCTAAAACCAAGGTTATCAGAGTACACTTTTAGCATATTTGTGTGTTTTTTTCATGGCTTTGTCTGCTTGGTGGATTTTGTTTTTGCTTTAAAGACAAATTGTTAAAAATCTAAGGTATTATTCATGCGTGCTGAAAAAAAAACTGCTATTACAGTCTTTCTACTTTAAAAAAAAATCATGTTTAATTCATGCCGTTTTTGTAATTATTTGTGAAATTTACTAGCGAGCATACTTTTTTTCAAGGAAATAATGCTCCAGTTTTTTCACTATACAAACTTATTTACTGTCATGATTTACTCATCCTCCACTTGTCCCAAACCTGTTTTCTGTCTTCTGTTGAACACGCGCACACACATACAAAAAAATAGATATTTTGAAATATGCTGGAAAGCAGCAGCCATTGGCTACTATAGTATTTTTGGTTCCTACTATGAATCCCAATGGCTTCTTTTCCCCCCAACATTCTTCAGAATATCTATTTTTGTTTTCAGGAAAAGTAAAAAATTCTTAAAAGTTGAGTGCAAATAAAAGGTTTGGAAATTGTCCATCCCTTTAAACAATACCATATTTTACAATACATTGAGAGGCTAAAATGCTTCAACAATGTTTAAGTAAAAAATTAAAGTCGCCTTTATCGCAAGTAGTGCTGAAATACTGTATTTTCTTTTCTTTTCAAAATGTTAGCTACTTTAACAATACAGTTTAACTAATTTAACAACTGGGGCAATTAAATTAGGGCAGTAGCATCATGACACGACAAACAGTATGGAAAAAACACAATCCACCATGCTAGATAACTTCTTAATAATAAAAACCCAACAAAAACAACAGCAATAAGGATACATTTAACATCTGAATAGAAAGACGTGTGGGATACATTAAAACAAAACTAAATTGTATGAAATACAACCAGAAATCTCAAACAGAGTTTTAAGACATTTTAAGACAGAACAATAGTTAGACTAGTGTACATGCATACATAATCTGACTTGGTAGTGGTAATGTGTAATAAAAGATTTGTGATTGATTGATTGATTGATTGATTGATTGATTGATTGATTGATTGATTGATTGATTGCAAATCATCAGCCTCCAATTAACTTTATGTGTTTGCCTGTTGATTTTACTGTGGGAACATCATTCCCCATTCTAGCATGTTTTAATTATAAAGATTGCACATTTTTCTTTGTAGAATTATCGTCAACAAAATACAAGCGCTTGTTTGTACATTAAACAGTTCTGCCCACAGTTATACAAGGCAAACAGATAATACGCTTTCTTCGTCTGCGTCCTGAGGAGATGTGTGTGTCTGTGTGTGTATTACTTTCGTTGCATTTCTCCATAACTTATTTCATTTGCCTGATGCCTGTTGCAGCAGTAAGGAGATTTGAGCTGAGCAATACAGACGGCTCGCTTATAGCGGCTGCCGGCTGTGTTCTTGAACCCTGCTTTGAATTTAGAGAGCTTCTTAACAACAAGGACAATATTCTTAATTTGGAGGTTTTACAGCAATCTACACTTGAGAAATCCATTTGTGTTATCTATTGGGTTGGAGTCCTCTATTAGGAAAATGTCTCTGCTTTGGGATTGGGTGTTCTGTTGTCAAACCGATGCTGCCGTACTTTTCACTGATGTTTTGTTAATGAACTGGAGCTCTCTACCGACATCCCTGTTTATCAGAGCTGTACATTTCACATTGATGCCGACATGCCTCGTCTGGCTCTTGTTCTGTCAACACAGTCTTTCTCCCACATTCTGCCAGACGCCACTGTGGCTTTGAAATAAACACATTTCCTGACTGCTGCACTTGTAAAACATATTCTTTATCAGTGTTTCATTTTTTTTGTTCCTAAAAAAAAATGCCTGAGCATGCGTTAGTTATTTAAGTCCCTGTAAATTACTTGTGTTCAGCATTGCGTTTGACGTGTTGAATTTCGTAACTTTTAGTAACTAACCTAGTTTTGAGCATAAACCATTGTTTAATATTTTACTATGTTCATTTAATCATTTGATTTATTCTTAAGGTACTAACAAATATTTTTCGCTTTGAACATTATACATGATACAATATATGCATGATGTATAGTTTAAGAAAAGTTCACGGTTGCATAAATAAAATGTAAGTATGTACTGAAAAATCTCCCACCAGTGAGACCATGACCGTCAAGAAGTAAAAATAATTTTAAAAAATCCCTGTTCTCCATAAAGAGCAAACCATTTTGTTGATAAGGTGAAGTTTCACAAACTAATTTCGAGAGGAGCACGTTATATGATTGACTGCAGCTGGCCATTCATCTACAATCATTAGTTAGCTAATCAGATTAATCCAAACTCACTATAATTAGCCTAGCTAGAACAATTCCCTTACCTTCGTTTTCTGAAGAAACCCCCCATCCACCCCATCTCCTCCTTTCTCCCTTTACCACAGGGAGCTCTCGAAAACCACCTGATCTCGTACTCCCCTTGCATGATCTATGGACCAGGCGGGAGCCCTGGGCTCAACTATCTCCGAGCTCAGGGTTCTCTCCCGGGACAGCATGCCAAACCTGCTAACATTTGTCAAACAATATTTAAGTGTGAACTCTTGAATGTGCAATTTGTGTTCTCAACTTTTTTTTAAAGAGCCCCTATTTTGGGTTTTTGAAAATGACCTTCCATGTAGTGTGTAACACAGCTCTAAGTAAATGAAAACATCTAACGAATATTAAATTGTGAAAGTCATGATGATTGATTCTTCAAGAAAAGATTCAACTCGTTCTGTGTTTAGATCTTTTGCCTGCCCGTATCAACGTTGATCTGACACATCGGCAAATATGAAGTGCCGGATCCGGTATAACATGAATGCACCCTTGCCTTCAATCACTAGCAAAGCACAGGGAATGATGGGATTGCTCAAAACGTGAAGATTTCTATCACTAAAATGACCAGATATTCGGCTGTTCAGAAATAAAGGGTTTAAGTTCATTTTCACAACAATATCACAGTTTGTTCCTGTCATTTTTCTGATAATTCATCAGCTGTTTATTATTAAAGGAAGAATTAGCAAAGACTATTAATTTTGTCATTAACTAGTACAATAGTTTATATGAACAAATTCCTTCTTCCTCCAGAAGTCTTTCTTTGTCCTACACAACCTGTGAGTGTGATTGAAATTGTTGCTTCGTTTTTTGAGTTTGCAAAATGTGTATTTAATTGTGTGTTGTAACTTGTAATCCCTCCACTCGGCTTGTGATCACTTATCTATTTTAGATTAGTGCTTGTAATGTATCTCTCAAGTTAAATTGTTGTGGGGCTATTCACAAATCACATCCACAATGACTATAAAAACGTGATGCGTGCTTCTTTCTTTACCAATTTAAGTCTGTTTCTGAACTCGTGTTCCTCTGCCATTTGTCAATGCTATGGACACCATCAGCTGTTCCTCACATGTGCTGCATAGTCAATTTTATAAATAGTTCAACTATTGCCACTGTGTGGAATAATACTGAATGCGTGTCGTTGTTATTACTTGGTGTTATGATTAAGAAGAGTATATGCTGGTGTTTAACTGCATTGCTTTAATGAACTCCTGCATTGGGCTCACATCTATTCTCTGTACTCTGGCTATTTCATAACCGTGGTGGGAATTTCTTTCCATCTCACGCTGAAGCCAGTTGACCAATCACAACATACTGGGTCATTGGACCAATCACCACAGATTAGCCGCACACTATGAATGAATGAATGAACAAATCATATGGGAGTTGCTGGGATTATGTATAAATAAATGCAAATTATAAGACAATAACAGTTTTTTTTGACCTTGTACGCATATCAGCTTGTTGTTGGAGATCCCCAAAACCAAAATATGACCTTTTATAATGCATAACACAGGCTTTCTTTAAAGATAAAAAATAAATAGTTATAGAAGATAACAGGTAAATAGGCAATATATTTAGCTATTATAGTATTCTCATCCCATTGACAAATGTTTTGAGCATAAGCCTGACTTATTTTTGTCAAATACATGTGCTTAACCCTGAACTTTCATTCTAGGAAAGCCTGTTTGACCAATTTCTTTGGTTAAACTGTTCCCTAAGCACATTTTGAGTTTGTTTGTTTTAATCATAACATATGCACAAAAACCATTAAACAGAACAAAAAATGCTTTTTCTTTTGTTTTTAATCCAAATATCTTAAAAATCCTAAATAAAAAAAGCATTTTCTAGACAAGCAAAACATTGTATTGTTTTAAGAAATATGTCAAAATTAAGTGGATTATTCCTGAAAAAAGCAAAATATGTGGTAAGCAAAATAATCTTATGTCAAAAGTAAAAACAAGCTTTAGCTTACCCCACAGATTATTTTGATTACATTCCAGATTATGATTACATTCCTAAAGAAAAACTCACTTAATTCTCTCATATTATTCTTAAAACACGACTACATGTTTTGCTTGTCTAGACGATGCTTTTTGATTTAATTTTTAGATATTCAGAGTAGAATCAAGACAAAAAAAATCTAATTAAGAAAAGCATTATTGCAATGCAAGTTATGATGCCACTTAAAGAGTTTAAAAAAGTGAAAAGAGTTCTGTAACAAAAGAACACAACTTTAAATTGCTAGAAAAGTTCTTCAACATTTACTTTCTTTCAAGTGCATCTTTTTTATGAATTTCTTTCTTCTAATGAACACAAAACAAGATGTTCTGAATAACACTTTTCAGTGTATCTTCCTTTCTGTTTATCAGAAGAAAGAAACTCAAACTGGTTTGGAACAAGTGAAGGATACGTAAATGACTACACAATTTCAATTTTTAAGTAAACTATCCCTATGCATTTTAAAATTAAACCAAGAATAAGTTGCATGGAAAACCTGAGAAAAGCTTAAAAGTGCAGTTTGAATGACTCAGCAGGAATTCTAACTTGCCCCCAGTCAGAATATAATCAAGCTCCTATCCTCTTGCAGTGTCTTCATCCACCCATGTAGAATGTAGCACCCAAAAAAAATGTCACGAACAGCTCTGTGTCAGAAATCACATGTTCTTGACATAGTGGACTGTGAGTAAAAACAGAATCACGTGAAGACAGCTGCAGCTGCTCATCTTCATACTCAAAGGCTTATACTTCAGTGCTCATTAGATGGTCTTAAAGTTATAACAACCAGCCAAAGATGAAATATACATGCAGAGTGCTCCTGGCAGCTTGCCTTTCATTTTCAGAGTTTGGGCTGATGATAAAATCAGAATTTTCCAGGCTCGCGTCAGAGATGCCACCCATGGAGGTGCCAGTCTGTGAAAGGAAACTGGCAGTGCCATCCTGTCGATTGCCAATCATAATTCCACCCGCTGCTGACAATATTGATTCTATTGTAGAACAGCTCGTGATCAACAAAAGACCAGCAGCTTTTATGTGGCTTGATGCTGAGAGAAACCTAGAGAGAGTGAAGAATGAACATTAAAGCCTGTGTGAAATCAAAATTGAGAATGCTTATTTTGCTAGCACACATTGTTGTCCTTCAGGTGAACAATTAATCTGTGTCATTTAATCCACTAAATACTAAATTGTTTTGGTAATCTATAATAAGGGTCGGACAGTTTGCTTCTGCATTTGGAGTGACGGTGTTTCTCTGGTGATGTCAGTTTTACAGCTTCAGACACAATAAGATCTAACAATGGAGGTGTTAGATTTAAGGTGTCTATTAGCTAATATGCTCCAAAAAAAGTGACAAAAGTCACATTTTAAAAACATGAACCTCATATAAACCTCCAAAGCTTGCAGTTTGTCCCTTAAATCGACCTAAATGGATCAACAATTTTTTCTTAAAAACTTTTTTTTAGTTTCAAATCTTGACCAATCAAGTGCTCTCTAGCATCTGACATGCCACGCCCCCCTTCAAGGTGCTTCTCATTTGGTTTTCATTTGATGTGATTTTATCTCAATCTCTTTCGCTGGCATAGCTATGATAAAACAAAACACTATTGGTTGTTTTTTAAAGGGGAGGAGCTACTCAATGTCCCACCCTCTCTTCATTTTTCAGTTGAGATGTTGTCAAACATTAAATTAAAAATGCACATTTAAAAAGCACTTCACGGGATCTTTAATCATGCCCATCTTACTGTTATTTTGCTACTGTCTATGAGGGAATAATGCACGAAAAGAAAGCCCTGCCCCCTACTTAATATTCCTTTTTAGTTTGAAGTACATAGTACATCAACTTACTGAAACAATATTGTTAGCAACTTCCAGTTCACAATGACTTTAATACCTTTCAGAGGTATGCAAATACTTTTTATGCAAACATGAAAGTTGTGTGTGAGGCTTTTGTTTTATGCTTATAAGGAGGAAGGACAGTACAGAGGTCTCTTTGATTTTTAAAACTAAATTTAAATGTCACCTTTGGAATGAAAAAGAAATTGTGCCCTTGTTGTACCAAATGTTGTAGGCCTTGGAGCTTTGTCCAAAACCTGGATCATAATTTAGAGAGAAGTCACTTCCAACTCTGAATGTTGTGGTAATATTCAGTGCACTAAAATGACTTCATCTGATTGATTTTTTGGCAGTGTAAGTTCATCCCTCACTGCATTTGACATCCCACTTTGTGCAGATCAGTGGCTGGTGAAAGGAATACAAATGAAGTTTGATGAAGCTGTTGAAAGACTAATATGAATTTATAAATGTCAAATTTTCATATTTTTCTACTTATGACAGAGCTCCAGGCTGCAAATAATGGTTGCATTGTGCAACCTTTGTTCCTGCTATTGTGACTAAATTTAGCTAGAAATCGCACTTGTGCCACTACCAATTTAACTAATTGATAACATTGCCGATCACTTTCATATGAGAAATATTAAATGACAAATGCAGCAGAACTCCACTACTTGGAGACCATTTAAGACTATCTGGTAAACAACACACTGTAAAAAAAATGATCAGCCATGACAACATATGTTTTTTTCATGAACATGAACTAAGTTCATGTTCTAACTTAATTTTATAAGTTATGCAAGCTGTTTTAAGTCAGTTCAAAATAATATAAGTTCAATGAACTCATAAGTTTATTTTGATTTAGCTTAATTTACGGCAACCAGGATTTTTTACAGTGCAGAAACCCTGTGCAAAAATGATTCAGTTAGAAGCCATCTCAATCCACAAATCACTAACATTTACTATGGTTTTACTGTTGTGATTATAACGTAACCATGGCAGAAATGTGACCGATATCAGATAGCTTGAACTGTTGACCACAAAACCATGTCTTATGTTGCTTGAGTATATTTTTAGGAATAGTCAGAAATACATTGTATGGGTCAAAAGTAAAATTAAAAATCAAAATAATATTAATTAACGATTATCTTCCATGAAGACAATTTGCAAATTTCTTCCATGAATGTATCAAGACCTAATTTCCGATTGGTAATATTCATTGCTAAGAACTTAATTTGAAAGACTTTTTTAGTGTTTAGATTTGACTGTTTAACCCTCAGAAACCAGATTTTCAAATAGTTCTATCTCGGTCAAATATTGTTGTATTCTAACTAATCATAAATTAACTAAAAGCTACTTTATTCAGCTTTTAGTTGTTGTATGAATCCGTTTTCCCACAAATTCACCTTTATTTTGTCTCTTACCTTGTTTTGTGGTTTATTAAGTGTAGGTTACAAAATGTGTTTATATGGTGTGTGTGAATATAGAGTACCTGCTGCATTCAAAGTATAGACATCAACTTTTACAAACACAACAACACATTTAAACAATCCTTTAAAAAATATTATATCATTCATATTATTTTGCAATATATTAATAACATCACATTTCTGTTGCTGTTCATTGATTTGTTCTCCAAAGTGATTTCAAACACTTTTCATTAAGTGTCCTCCAAAGTACCCCTTTCCTCCAGCGTATGTTGGGCATTCTGTCTCCAGATTCATGGCAGTAGGTTGAGGTTCACTTAATCAAGCTCTTCCAGCAGAATGTCATGGTCACAGCCTGCATTTTTCTTGTCAACAATGGACACGCAGAGTTCATTAACATTCAAGTGATGGCTTACTGATTTAGAATTTGGCCAGTGCTGAATAAATGCTTAAAATCTTGAAGGAGCTTGTGGATAGAGCTTGATGCCAGAAGGTCAGTGATTGCTTAATGACGGATGTAATAGATGATATGCATCATTATGCATATGTTATTGTCTGTGAAAACAAGTCGGACAGACACTGTCTAATGGATACGTGATGATGAGTACTGGTACAATGTGTGTGAAAATGAGCCATTGTCCACCACAAAATCTCATCAGTGAGTCATTTGTTTGGGCTTGCTTTTTAATGTCTATTATTTAGTAAATCCCATTAATAATAGTTATGTTTATTACTATCGCTCTTCAATTATTAAAGTCGGTCTGAGTAGATGAGGGCTTGTGCATAATAATACCCAGCATCTGTACGTGATGCAGCAAACCATTCTTCACTGGCCTAATGGCTTAGGCAATAATTACAGGGCTGAATTAAACTACCGGGAGGGAATAGAGTGCGATTTGCCCTCCCATCGGGGCCTTTGTGTGCTGCTTTTCAGCCAGAAGAGGATGTTTCTGTTTCTCAGAGCGATGCTTTACACACACACACACACATACTTGAATGCAATTAGGCACAGATTACTAGGCAGCCCGTCAGTGGCGTCTACACAATGAGCTGCCAGCGTTTATTGTTTCCTGTTTTGCAAACATGCTATTTTATAAATGAACTTTTTAAAGTGAAAACTGTCATTTGCAAAATGCTGGAGCAGGAGGAGGATGACAGAGTATCTCTGAAGACTGGCCTTTATTCTTGAGATTGTAATTTGTGCCCGACACTGGCCAGGTTTTTTTATTTATATGAATAAACAAAGCCTGTCCAAAACAAAATTGTAATATTTCATTGGACCACTTTTAGATTTAAATACGGCACATATTCATTGTGGCATCGTTTTAATATGCTTCTGTGATATCACAACATTTATTCATCCAGAGTTGCATTCATTTTTCACCAACATCTTCTTGTATTGATGATGGGAGAGTTGTGCAAAACTCTCTGTGGAAAGTCTTTTTTAGCACATGCCAAAAATAGGGTTAAGGTCTGGATTATGTATTGGCCAATCCACGTATTAAAAAAATCTCACGTTCCCTTAAACATCCCTTGAATTCCTTTACTTCTTGAATTCACACAGTGTGAGGATGGAAATCACTGTAAAACATAATTGTGAGTTCTAGACAGAGATGTATAAAGTACTAGAGACCAGGCCCGGATTGGCTAATCGGGAGGACCGGGAGAATTCCCGGTGGGCCGGTCTGTTTTTTGGCCGCGAGGGCCGGTGTTCCTAGCTCCAGAATCTGTTGCTCTCAGCAATCACACTTTTTAAATTTATTTATTTACTTGACCACAGCCTTTTTATTCATTATTATACCGCAACTCTTCTCTTTTGATCTATTTTAATGATGATAAAACTCAGTTGTGTCATCATTCATAAAACAGTTGTTGTGGTCGAGCGGATAGCACGTTAGGTTAAGACGCCGCGGACCCGGGTTCGATCCTCGTTAGAGTAATTTAGTGTTTTCATTTTTATTGATAAGAGATATAATACTGTTAGGATTGTTGAACATTTGAAGTTCTAAAGCAGCTGTTTTCTCAAAAAAAAAAAAAAAAGACGTGATAGTGTCATTAGAAACTGATTTGGAAATATTTATTTATTTACTTATTTTTATAGTCAGTCGTGAACTGAGGTGGGCCGGTCTGAGGCTTGAAACTCCAGAGCTGAAAAGGTGTCCCACTCCGGCCCTGCTAGAGACCCATACTTAAGTAAAAGTACAAGTGCTCTATCAAAAATTGACTTGAGTAGAAGTAGAAGTGCTCTTTAAGCACCATACTTAAGTGGAAGTAAAAAAGTATTCAAAATTTTTTGTACTTAAGTATTGCAAGTAGTTTATTTCAAAATTTTCTACTCAAGTACTGAAAGTAAAAGTACAAGTATTGTGTAATGTAGTTATTAAAGAAAGCAGTCAAAATACACTAATTGTTTTGTTTATTTTAAATATCGTTTTTGGGGTACTTAAGCAGAACGAAAAGAAACATGGCTTATGATACTGTTTTTCTCAGTAAATAGTTTCTATGGTACAAGAGCTCACATCGTCAGGCCCTTTTACCAGAAAATGCCTTCACTGATGAGATAATTCAGCATGTTCACTCACATTAACTCATGTTAATACCACAATAAACAAGAGTTCTGTCTTCTGGAAACACTCGTGAAACTAAACTAAACAAGCAAACTAAATCCTGCTTCACTAATTCACTTGTTGTTGTGTTGAAAACGTGTATATTACTGTGTTAAATGAAAATATGAAAAATTTTATGGCTTATGGCTATGATTTAGTATTAATTTTTATTTATTTTTATTATGTTTTTAATTAAATTGGTCTTACAGTTCATATTTTCTGTAGTACATTTATTAATTCTGGTACTTTTACCATAAACTAAAATCTCAACCATTTGGTAGAGGCTGATTAAGAAATTAATCAGTTAAGAAATTAAGAGTTAAAGGGTTTTTTGTAATACAATTTTGTCCTTTAATACAGCAGTCAGATATACGAACTGTGTCCTTAATTTGACCTGCTCAAAGAAAACACTCTTCCTGGATGTACTGTATCAAACAAAACTCATGCACAGAAGACAGCACAAGCATTTACAGCTAATAAACTCATGTCAATATTATCCCGCCTGCTTTTTGAGCGATGACAGGCGGGTCTTACACGGCTATGATTGGTTATTGTCCTCAACAGAAAGGGCTTTAGAAATATAAGCGCTGTTCACCCATGGCGGGAAGAATACGCGATTATCACAGGTAATAGACACAGTGGAGAAAGCTTGCACATGAGGCACGCTTATGTCTGGATCCACAGCTTTAACAGCTAAGAAGAGAGGAAAAGTTACCTTACAAACTGGCCAGCGAATCAAATGTCCAAAGTGAGAGAGCGAGAGATAGACAGAGGTTAAGTTTTACAACATTTCTCCCAAATAGTAAACTAGCGGCTGGTATGCTGTGCCGCTTCGCCCTCGCGCCTCCGTCCTTCGCCATAGTATTGCGACATCGCGCATAGGAGATAAATGACGTCATCACGTAATAACCAGTTATGACCTATTATTACTGAACTGATATCAATCATTTTGACACCCCTAGTAACGAGTAACGATGCAGCACATAAAAAATCTATCGGAGTAAAAGTATTAAACTCATGGAAAATATGTACTTAAGTAAAAGTGGAAGTAGGAGAAAAAAATAATACTCCAGTAAAGTACAGATACTGCCTTTTAGTACTTAAGTACAGTAGTGAAGTAGTTCTACTTCGTTACTATACATCTCTGGTTCTAGACACTGTTTTTACTAGACGCTTAATTGTTTTTTTCCGACCACATTTCCTTCTTATAGATGATGGTTCCTCTCTATCCTTCCTGTTTTTAATAATGTGTTGGACAGTACTTTACCCTGTTTTAGCAGTTTCAGCAATCTCCTTTGATATCTTCTTTGCTTGATGCATGCTAATACTTGGATCTTTTCCTTGACCATAGGGTGCATCTTTCGATATGATTGTTAAAAAATTAGAAATTACACTCACTGCATTAGTTAGGGTTAAATTAATAACTTGTCACCAGCAGAAACATAATCATCCATGCATTGAATGTCTAATGGAAAGCTCTTAACTATTTGCTCAGTTAAATCCAACTGGAGACTAAACATGTACGCTCACCGGCCACTTTATTAGTTACACCTGTCCAACTGCTCATTAATGCTCATTTCTAAACAGCCAATTACATGGCAGCAACTCAATGCATTTAGACATGTAGGCACGTTCAAGATGATCTGCTGCAGTTCAGACTGACCATCAGAGTGGGGAAGAAAGGGGATTTAAGTGACTTTGAACATGGCATGGTTGTTGGTACCAAAAGGGCTGGTCTGAGTATTTCAGAAACTGCTGATGTTCTGGGATTTTCACACACAACCCTTTTTAGGGTTTACAGAATGGTTCGAAAAAGTATTCAGTGGGCAGCAGTTCTGTTGGAGCAAATGCCTTGTTGATGCCAGAAGTCAGAGGAGAATGGCCAGACTGGTTTGAGCTGATAGAAAAGCAACAGTAACTCAAATAAACACTCGAATGCACAACATTTCCAACCTTGAGGTGGATGGCCTACAGAATTTAAAGACCACACCGGTTGCCACTTCTGTCAGCTAAGACCAGCAAACTGACGCTACAATTTGCTCAGGCTCACCAAAATTGGACAATAAATCATTTGAAAAAAGTTGCCTGGTCTGATGAGTCTCTATTTCTGCTGCAACATTTGAATGGTATCAACAACATGAAAGCATGGATACATCCTGCCTTGTATCAATGGTTCAGGCTGGTGGTGGTGGTGTAATGGTATGGGGGATTTTGTTTTGGCACAATTTGGGCCTATTAGTACTAATTGAGCATATTGTCAACGCCACAGCCTATCTGACTATCGTTGCTGACCATGTTCATCCCTTCATGACCACAGTGTACCGATCTTCTGATGGCTACTTCCATCAGGATAAAGCGCCATGTCATAAAATGCGAATCATCTCAGACCGGTTTCTTAAACATGACAATGAGTTCATTGTACTCAAAAGACCCTCACAGTCAACAGATCTCAATCCAATAGAGCACCTTTGGGATGTGGTGGACCGGAAGATTTACATTATGGATGTGCAGCCGACAAATTTGCCGCAACTGCGTGATGGTATAATGTCAATATGGACCAAAATCTCTGAGAAATATTTCCAGTACCTTGTTGAATCTATGCCACAAAGGATTAAGGCAGTTCTGAAGGCAAAAGGGGGTCCAATCTAGTACTAAAAAGGTGTACCTAATAAAATGGCCGGTGAGTGTACATATGCATATACTTTTTTTTTTTTTTTTTTTTTTTTTTTCAAATAAAGAATTAGACATTGGAGGACTGGTCGATGTGAGATGAAGAGCCAGGGAGAAATAAAACGACACAGTGCTTGTAAAAGAGGGAAACTGAGAGTGTGTGATTATTTATCATGTGCTCGAGCACGAGATGGCAGGAAGGTGGGTCGTGAAGAATGGGATATGACATTAAGCCTGCAAAGGAACATCCTTCTTCAGGCAAAGCAGATCAGACATATCATCCGCTACCAGCGTCCTAGCAATGACTCAGGCAAGCCTAACAAAGACAGTACACAGCTAGAAAAGAGAGAGAGTGTGTCAGGCTGAGAGTCTGCAGGAGACAGAGAAATAGATGAAGGTTTGAGGAGGAGGAGGATTGCAAACAAGAAATGGAGAGTGAGTGGAATTTGTAAGACTGCCACTGTTGTTCATGCACACATTTTAAACTGTGTAGCTCTGCTTCAAAGGTTAGTAAACTGTCTACACACTCAGCATTTTAAGGTGTCTTTGGCCCTCTCCCAAGGCTGTTCCTAAAGGTAAGCAACTTAATTATACTGCCTGCTAAAACAGCTTGTTTTGGCCAGATTCTAAGGTGTAATATGTATCCATCACAGAGAAAGTAATCATACAATGCATAATGCATTAAGAGAAACACAGTAAATAAAAACCTGTACTTCTGAGGACAAATTCAAGAAAGTACATGACTATGCTATAGAAATATGATTGTATTAAAATTGAAAAACAACTTTACAATATTATGGAGTTAGTTTTTTTTATACAGATACCATAGACTACAAAATGCTCACACCTATAGGAAAGCACAAGATATTCTCAATTCATTTTAACCAATCAGATAGTAGATTGAAAATCAACAAATATAACTGTGAGAGACAAACTCGCAACCAGTGTTTGCTACTCTACTTAAAATGTAGCTTAACTACACTAAAAGCTACCCTCTGGGAAATGTAGCAAGCTAAGCTAAAAGCTACACGGCAAAGGTTGCTTAGCTACATTTAAGCTATTTTTGCAATTTTTATTTTTAAATCCAAGTCAATCATATCTTAGTGATCGATAAAACTGTCAATGAAACATATGAGGCATAATTGTTATAGTTGTATGTATGTATATATATATATATATATATATATATATATATATATATATATATATATATATATATATATATATATATATATATATATATGTGTATATATATATATATATGTATATATATATATATGTATGTATGTATATATGTATGTATGTATATATATACATATATATATATATATATATATATGTATATATATATGTGTATATATATGTATATATATGTGTATATATATGTATATATATGTGTATATATATGTATATATATGTGTATATATATGTATATATATATGTATATATATATGTATATATGTATATATATATATATATATGTATATATATGTATATATATGTATATATATATATATATATATATATATATATATATATATATATATATATATATATATATATATATATATATATATATCCAAAGACTAGTGGTAAAGGTGAACTGGGTCGGCTAAATTGTCTGTAGTGTATGAGTGTGAATGAATGTGTATGGATGTATCTCAGAGATGGAAGGGCATTCGTTGCGTAAAACATATGCTGGATAAGCTACTACAGTGCTGTTACAATACATAATGTAGTATCATTAGTAACTATCATGAACTAATAGTAATAACCATAGTGTACTTTAGCCAAGTACCACAACAAATTAGTTTGAGTACTTCACTATTGTGTAGTTCCAAACATTATGGTCCTTACTATAAATGACTATTTTTGAGCACAGCATCAGAATTAACATTATTGCATCTTAACATGTACTTCTCGAGGTATGGTCACAAGGAATCGTGCTTGTGAAGAATTCATCATTCTCACCATCCTATGAATTTCATCAGATAGACACCGGCCTCCATGAATGTCGCTGCTGTTACTTATTGATCAGCGACCGGTAAATATAGCTTGTGTGGACGCTACTGTGCTACTTGACTAAAAAATAGCTTTGCTACAGAAAAGCTATTTAATTTAGAAAGTAGCAGCGCTACCGCCACAGTGCTGAGAAATGTAGTTAAGTTAGTAGCTCCACTACTTGTAGCGATGCTACTGCCCAACACTGTTCGCAACAACATTTTGTTTGACAAGCGTAAATCGAGAGCTTCACCATGAATGCAGGGAGTGTGGATCTGGACTCGGCACTGAACAAAAAAACTGTGGTGTGTTTGACCATTACTTTTAGTATATAGGCAAACATGTCTGTGATTGACTACATTGTTTAGTGCTGCAAAATCATATTGTCAATAGAAGCCTCTAATGTTTGTTTTAAAACGCCAAACATCCTATTATTACAGGTTTAGCTGTGGATCATGAGATTATTTGTGCTTCTTACTCGAAGTTGAGTAAGAAATTTGCCGTGGACATGGTTATCCAACCACTTTTGGAATGCCAGTTTAAATTTGCATTTGGTTTTGAAGCAACAGATTTGCTCATTAAGCTAAAACTTTATTTGACGTGACTAAGAACCTCATATAACATATTAATTGTGTGAAAAAAACATTTGTATTTTGAACACAATTGTATTTTTGCTTATTAGAGTACTTAATTGTTAGCTTAGCAGCATGCTAACTTTAAACTCTAAATCTTAGTCAGTCTAAATCAATTAAAATCAATTCCAAGAAAGGTCTTCTGAGTAGAGCTCAGTTTTTGCTGTAAGGTGTTTATATGTTGCATGCTCCACAGTAGTCATTCCTGAGACCTCAATGACAGGATGCTGCCTTAGAAGACAGCTCCCTTCTTATGTAGGCAGCAAGACAGCTTGTTATGAAATACTTTGGATTGGAGCTGTGTTTGTGTGTTTGAGTATGTGTGTGTATGTTCGGTCACTGCATTAAATTCTGACAGATGCGTCCCTAGAATCTGTAGCAGACCGTTCAAACAATGTGGTTGGTTTTTTTTTCTCTTGTCCCACTGAAACTCAGTGTGTATTTCAGTCCTTGGTGAAATGGCTGTCAGACGATGTAGATGATAAAAACACGTTCTCGCAGGAATAACATTCACGCAGCACTGTGTATTTTCATGAAAACAGTTTACATCAGCCATGTGATTTTTAGCCTGTAGGCATCTCTCTTTTACTGATTTGACATCAATATAATGCTTCTGCCCGATTTAATCTGCTGCTTAGTATTCACTGAACAATTTGTACTATGTGTTGTTTTGCTAAAGGTTTGAATTAACATGTCATTATCATACAATGAGGGCATAACACTAGAGCTTGGATCATGTTAAGTGCTTCGGCTGTGTGTTCTGCATGCCATCTCTTGCTCTCTTTATCCCCAAGGCATCGCGCAAGCCACCATTTGGGTCGGGTCTGTAGGAAAGTTAAATGAGCCAGAGCTCAAGGTGAACCCCAAAATCTGCCTCTTTTTTTATTAATTAATTTATTTATGTTTTTTTTTTTTTTTGCAGGATGTTACAGAATTACAGATTACATCAAATTGGGTTTTATTGTCCTGAGAGGATCATTTTTTCTCCATGATGCTCAAGTTGAGCCTCACAATACAGCTTATGAAGACAAAGAAGCTTTATTATGAAACGCACATAAAACATGCATTGCTGAAAAGTCTGAAAAGGCATAATCTTACCTGAAATTTAGCCTCAATGAGTGATATTTGTAATACTGAAATGTGCATAAACAGTTAAAGTCAGAATTATAAGCCCACTTTGATTTTTTTTTCATTTTAATTTATTTTAATTATGTTTAACTGAGCAATTAAATTTTCAAAGTATGTCTGATTATATTTTTCTTCTAAAGAAAGTCTTATTTGTTTCATTTCAGCTAGAATAAAAGCAGTTTTTAATTTTTTAAAACCCATTTTAAGGTCAAAATTATTAGCCCCTTTAAGCTAACTTTTTTTTTTTAATATGTATTTTTTGTGTTGTTACCAAAATTAAGTCAAAAGCATCTTTAGAAATATGTATATCAGTAAAGAAAATTACTGGTCACCAATTTTGTAAAATTACTTTTATTTAAAATAAAATTTAAATATGTTTTTACTTTTTATTTAGTTTCTGAAAGACCGTGACTAGCAGGTTCTATTTACAGTGTTGCAAAATTTATTTAACACTGTAAATGAAATTATATTCAGTTAAAGTCAAAATTATTAGCCCCCCTGTTTATTTTTTCCCTAATTTCTGTTTAACTAAGAGAAGTTTTTTTTTTTTAATTTCTAAACACAATAGTTTTAATAACTCATCTCTAATAACTGATTTACATTATCTTTGCCATGGTGACATTAAATAATATTTGACTAGATATTACAAAAGGGTCTTTGATACTCTCCATGTTTGATTTTGTTTTTATATACAATTATGCCATCAAACTGTTGTATAAATGCAATATCACACTCGTAGCAGTGCGATATGGCTGTATATCGGCACTGGTGCGGGCACTCGGGCACGCCTCCTACCAGTGCCGATATACAGCCATATCGCACTGCTACGAGTTTGATATTGCATTTATACAACAGTTTGATGGCATAATTGTGTATATAAAAACAAATCAAACATAAAGAGTACTAAAAACCCTTTTGCATGAAGAACTACTTTCTTCCGGATTCAAATCATAAGCTGGGAGTTAAACAGTTGAGTGTGCATCTTTTAAACTTTAGATCTGTAGTGTCTGCTTTTTGCTGGCTGTATGAGGGCGGAGTAATACACAAAGGGTAAAGAGGCTGTAGGAGTTCTGATATTGCAGAATATCGCACGGCTATCAGCCAATCAGATTTGAGAACCAGACAGAACTGTTATCTAAATATATATATATATTTTTTTTTTTCTGAAAAATGGTGACTAGCCAGATTTTTCATATTAACATGTTTTTTTAATCTTTTAAAATTATCCAAAAAAAAAAAGAAAATGCCTAATGTGAATTAGGTGCATTTCCATCAAATTGTTTGAGGGCCTGCAGTATTGGTAACCCTTTTTTTTTCTCTCTAACACACTCTTTTGAAAGAAGCAAAGGATGCTTTCATGAAATTTGACCACAGTTGTGCTTTTGAAGGTAGCATAATATGGCTGCCTACTTTTTCAAACAGCCTTAACATCCGCAATGCACCTCTGATGTTTAAAAATGGTGTCTAGCTGTCTAGGTAGGCAGCTTTGTAGGTTTTGGATCTGAGCTGAACGTAGCATCTCCTGTAACCTAGATGTTTGTGTCTCTTTTTTTATTTCCTCTCTCTTCTTCTTCAAAGTCTATTAATGAATAGGTTTGCTAGCATGGTCAGATTTGGTAGGTTGTACGAATGGACTGATGGCTTTTTTGAAGTGCTGGTGTGTGATCGTCTCTTCTTCTGTCTACTTCAGCTGCTCCGTGTATAAAATACAACAGAAGAGCTTTTTTTTCCTCATCTCCTCCTTCTCCTTTAATACCCAACATCCAATCATCTACCATAGGCATATCCAACTAGTATTGTTTAAAGAAGATGCAGGGCTAATTTGGTACTTTATCTGACCTGTAGATCTGTACAAATTCAATAATGCAATTCAATTTCCTCTTACTCGCAGATATATCTCTCCCAATCAGTTTAGCTGCTACTGTTTTTTTTTGTTCCATGATAGATTGATCAAGGTTTCAGTAAATTCAACCTGTCATTTTTTTTTTATTAATCGACCACAGGAAAAATATGAGATAAAGGATATCTTTGTCATCATTTCTGGCACCGGATTCTAATGCCAGGATGTGCTCTATCACCGTATATATATATACATGGATTGTTGCAATAACATTCGTCCATTTTCTCTTCAATGTATTTATTTAACAGTTCTTCACTAGATAGCCACTCGAAATGTTTCACAGCTGCTGAAAATGTATTCTTGGCAAGCTTTGGGCCTCAAATAAACATTCCCCTTCACCCTGAGGCCCATCGAGTTTAAAACCCACAGGAACTTTTAGAAATAATGAAAAGTATCTATACTGACACAAATAAGTCCTGGTTAAGATTATTTATTTTTATAAATTCTACATTCTCAGAATTATTTACGTGGAAAAAGTAATTAATAGCACTTTATTTCAATTAAACATTCTGTTGACCATGACTTTGCTGTAACTATCAATGTTATGTTAATGTTACAAGTATTAGTAGACTCTCAGGTTAAACACAGAAATAGTTCACCCTTAAGATAAACATTTGCTGTTTATTTAACCACAGAGCATCCAAGATATGTTAAAAGACTTTAAAGATCTTTCGCTGAAACCGTATGGAGCTAATAATATGCCAAAACAATCTGAATTTAAATTGTTCAATTTGAATTATTGACAATTGTAATTTAATAAATCAGAATTTTTATATTCATTCATTCATTTTCTTTTTGGCTTAGTCCCTTTATTAATCAGGGGTCACCACAGCGGGATGAACCGCCAACTTATCCAGCACGTTTTATGCAGCGGATGCCCTTCCCATGCCTACACATCTCTGGGAAATGAATTTTTATATGCCGTTAAAAAATGTTTTACATTTGAATTTCTTAATTTGAATTTAAATTTCATAACTTGAATATTGAACATCTGAACACAAAGGTCGCTGGTTCAAGCCTCTGCTGGGTCAGTTGGCGTTTCTGTGTGGAGTTTGCATATTCTCCCTGCGTTCGCTTGGGTTTTCTTCCGTAAACAAGAAGAAAATGCTGTTTGGCACTGTTTACAGTTCAGCTACAAATTCATATTTATCCATCAAACCCATGTAAACACCAACAATCTTCTGTCGGTTTCTGTGCGTTCTACATCTCAAATTCCAAAATCGCTAAGGATATTTTGAACGTTTCATATTACTTACACATGCTTATTCTGAATATATGTAAAAGACACTTGTCTTATTTTATTTTAGAGAGCAGGCGTGAGGCTCAGCTGTGTACTCTTCATTTTCTGTCCGATTCAGGTACAAATTGATACAGCTAACAGCTACTCTGACTGACAGTGTGCTTAGATTCCATTAATCATCATGGCCTCCCAATCATCCTCATCCACCGAATTGGCTGTATCACTGTCTCCCCACTCCAATAGCTGGTGTGTGGTGAGCGCACTGGCGCTGTTGTTTTGTGTCTGCCATTGCATCACCCAATTGGATGCTACAGACTGGTGGTGGTGTGGAGAGACCCCCCTCATGATTGTGAAGCACTTTGGGTGTATGGCCATACACAATAATGCACTATATAAATACACATTACATTACTTTTACTGGTGACGTGGAGTCAATCCGCGAATCACAGCACATTATGTTAGCTGACCAATCAGAGCCTCTTGAGGGCAGGCCTTTTGGAGGAACTAGGGAATATGACAGTCGTTTTCATGTTAGCTGAGTAGCAGTATATACTAAAAGTAAGATATATGAAAAATAATGTGATGCTTTGCAAATGAAGCATGAGCACACATTGCTTTGCATCTTATAAACATAACAAAGCCTTAAAAATAAACTCTGGACCATCCCTTTAATAAATGTTTCGTTTTTTTTTTTTTTTCAGTTTGTAAAACTTCAGTGTAAAGTTTTGTATTACCTGATTTGGTTATATGAATCACAGAGGACCACATTTTCACCTAAAAAAAACTTGAGAGTTTTGTTGGTTGAAAGATGCAGTGAAGGAAGTGGATGAATAGAGAAGGAAAGTCTCTTGTTAGGAAGGGTGGTTTGAAGACTGACACTCCACATAATACGACCTATTAAGGGCAAATAGAAAGCGAAAAGACCTCCTCGGGTGAGCAGTGACAGGCTGGTCTGGGATGTCACAGTAGGACTTGGCCAGACAGAGCAAAGAGGAAAGAATGCGAATACACTTTTACGAATGAACCAGAGCATTTTAAGAGCTAGTCAAAGGCTCTCAATCTATAAAGAATCATTTCCAGAGAAAATCAAATATGCGACAGGCATGACCATTCCGTTTCAATGGCCTGTGGAGGGATGAGGGGTTCAAAAAAGAAAAGTGCTTTGTTGGTGCATCCTATTCCCTGCAGACTTGCCTACTTTGTCTCTCCATGGGCAGCCTGTATGAGCACAGATGCTGTGATGTTGACTGTAAGCCATTACCACCTTCCTTTTGCTGCTGTCTGTTTGCATTCAAAGTTCCTGCCACTTTGTGGATTCAACTCGCAAGCAATCATATAAAGAGTAAGAGTGGAGCTCGCTCCAAAGGTAGACTGTCATTCAGGCCTGCCTGCAGTTGAATGGCCATGAGTCATTTTTTGCCTCCGGAGACACCTCAGGGGAGAAACCACTCTTTATTCTCTTCATCCTGATTCACACATTCAAGTATACACAATTCTCCGCATAAACTAAGAAGAGTAGTCAAATATCTTCATCTCGTTGTGACAAAATGTGTATTCTTGACCATTGCCAAAGTATGAGAAACACCTTTTTTATTTCTTTATTTTAATGGGTATTGGGGGGTATTTTTTTGTTCTCAGTCAGTGCTTTGGTGAATGCCTCTTTCATGTACAAATCTGTTTGTGAAGTTAATGTATATGAAGAGTTCAGATGCAAAAACCTCTAAGTACCATCTGAAATTTCCTTCGAAAATTACAATTTTTCTCAGCCTCCTCTGTTTATGATGAGTTATTTAACTTTAAAGACCATAAAAAAAGACTTATTCTTCACCATAAAAGTGATATAACTAAACCTTCACACAGTAGCCTGATAAAAAAGCTCATTTTAGAATAATATATATACATATACATTTAAAAATTGTCCATTTTTTTCATTGAATATGGTGAATATAAATTGCTGCACATATACAACAGTTTTATTAAGAGGTGCATTAACATAGTTAATTTAATACAAAATTTTAAATACTTTTATTTATTTTAATTTAATATTATTATTTTATTATTATTTATTTTAATATGTCATCTTTGATTTTTATTACAATTTTATATAATAAGTCATTCATATAATACTTATTTACTTGTTTGTTATTCAAGTATTATAATACTCAAATCATAGTATTAATTAATTAATTACTGAAAAATACATCCTCATGTAAAAGTACCATTACTTACCCAAAAATGTAGCGCAAAAACAGTAAAAGTATCTGTTGTAAATATTACTCAAAGTATGAGGATAAAGTATCCCTTTTAAAAGTAAACAAGAGTAGTGAGTATTGAGTATTACGCTGTGAAAATCTGATGCGTTTACATGCAATTGGTGCATGTATGTGTGATGACACGACGGCAGCCATATTGTGCCAGACCGCACACCACACACCAGCTGATTGGTGGAGAGAGACAGATGATAAAGTCATTTATGGTAAGGGGATGGTTAGGAGGCCATGATGGACAGAGGCCAGTGGACAGATTAGGCCAGAATGCCGGGGTTAAACCCCTACTCTATTTCGAACGACATCCTGGGATTTTTAATACCCACAGAGAGTCGGGACCTCGGTTTAACGTTCCATCCAAAAGACGGCGCTTACTGAGCAGTATAGAGTCCCCGTCACTATACTGGGGCATTAGAACCCCCACAGACCACAGGTTGGGCACCCTTTGCTGGTCTTACTAACACCCCTTCTGGCAGCAACCTAGCTTTCCCATGTGATCTCCCATCCAGGTACTGACCGGGCGCAGCCCTGCTTAACTTCAGTGGGCGACCATGTGAGAGTTGCAGAGAGCTAGCTGCGGGCTAAATGTAACATTCTGTAATGCATTTAGTGATTATTGATGGCCATTTGGCGATTTAAGTCGTCATACAGTGTACATCCGCAATCTTCTTATAAGTGCACACATTGTAATTGTATTTTTTTTTTTACTTTTTGTTTTTAAGATTCAATTTTTTATTCCAATTAGCTAAAGCTATTTGTATAGTTTTATTCTAACTATGTACATATGCTTTATATATATATATATATATATATATATATATATATATCAGTCACTCAAGACTTACACACTCATATTTATTGAAAGGGAAAGAAAAACCTATTTGTAACTTGTGTAAGAATATTTTGACGACAAAGCACATTTTAATAGAATGTATTTTTTTAAATGATATTTGAGAACATTTTTATTCAGGAATTATTTTAAGTGAAATGTTTAAAAGGGTGTCTTCTGAAGTAATTTTACAATAATATCATTAATCGACTGAAAGACTGTTGTTATTTGTATAATTGTTGTTGTGATTTGTATGTTGTTTTTTGTACAACAATTATTTTATTGTAGTTTATTATGTAACTGATAAGATTGCATGTTATACGTTGTATATTTAGGCTCATTCCCTCCTTCTATTTCTTACCCCTTCCCTTTCTCCTTGGCCCTTGAAACAGAGTGTGAAGAGTAGAAACTTCCAGTTTTACCCCTAAAAAATGGGACTGCACTACAACACTTGCACATGTCATCACAATCTCTTGCTTCATATGAGATCGACAATGGCAACTGCTGTAGTTATTCCAGGTGTGCTATTTTTTGGTATTTATCTCCAGTTAATCACTGAAGAAAATAATATCATGTTATCATAATGATATGATGCTGCAATAAGATCATAACTGTACTGTGGATTTACTGTGGCCATATTCATTTATTTAAACACACGAAAACAACATTAACGTTCTACCAGACACTGTAAAATGCTAATTCCCATCCACTAGACTTTTCCGACAGGAGATTTGAGTGTCATAGAGTGACAGATTTATTAGATTGAGTTATTATAGCAAAATTTAGCTTTTTTTTTTTTTTTTTTTTTTTTAAGCATGACAGTTAAACCCAAACCGGGTCATAAATGTATTAAAACATTTGCTTTTTTTGCTGTAAAAGTCGCAATAATGTCTAAAAATACCAATTTGTGCATCTCCTGACCATACTGCCATTGTAGATGTGTATTCTGGGAAATTTTCATACCTCTTGGAGTGTGGTCCTGAAAAATCTCAGTTTCAAAGGCTATCTAGACCTTCTCCTTAGCCCTGCACCTTCAAGCTAAAGAGAATTGGGACAAGGGAGGAATTGGGTAAGGGAGAAGACTATACACTGAAAAAATTATTCAAAGATGATTCCTTGGATTTACTCAGTTCAATTCAAGTTTAAGTTTAGTGGTTGTAAACAATTTATTTGAGCTGAATTTAAACAAACAAATTAAGCTGAACATAATTAAATTTAATTTGTCAGGTAGAATTGGGTCTTAGTATAGGTTTTGCCATGAATATAGCCAATGCTGCTAATATGGCATTAAAACATAAATAAAAAAAATAATTTCTGATTTCAGCCATTTATGTAGCAGTTATGAAGATGGTGTCTAAAAATGTATATTTAAAGACAGTTCCAAAAGTTCTCTATCTAACTGCTCTGAAAGAGTTTTTTTATTGACCTACTAAAAGAGTATTATTGCAAAAGCAAGACTGTGTCTCTGAATCATGATCCTTTCCCAAGCTTTTTCCACTGGGATTGCAAACTGCATTCACATAATAAAGCACCAGGGTTGATGTATGGATGTTTGAGAAGCGCTTATTTTATGTGTACAGTGGCTTTGCCATTTATATGTAGGACAGCTCATTCAATGTATTCAACATTACAGTACGTTCAAAGTAGTGAACGCTGAATGCCGACATGAATGAGTGATACTCGCGGAGCCCTATATTTTATCTCCTGCTGTTTTAATCTCTCTCTCTAAAGGAGATACGTTTTTTTGTAACTAATCCTTCATCACAGCTTTAAATATGCGGTTTTGTAACTATACTCCCAGGCAAATCCAGCCTGCTAGGACTGTGCAATAAGAGGAATGTGGAATTGCACACTCCTGAATATCAAACCCATGTCAGATGAATTTTGTGTAAGTGTTTAACACCAACGTCAGTCATATGTGGAAAACAATCTCCATTTATTTATCACCATGTCAGTCATTTTCCCTCTTGATAAAAGCTCATTTAATCAGGTGACTTTGTGTTTATTGATTTGTTTGAGTGATATCTAAACTACCTAGCAATCTTCCCTCAACAATATGAAGCATTGACCTTTTTTCGATGTTGAGTCAGTTTTGATTGAGAGAAAAGGAAATGCTGATATCGTCAAAGTGAAATAATGCAGCTCTATATCCGAGCGATTTATAACTCTCCACTTAGCTCTGTGTACAAAAGCATAACACTGAAGTGAACACATGCATTAGCTAATTCATACACACACTCACTCTCTAAGGCTTGCACAGGAACGCACTCAAAAGGAATTTTAAAGCAGTGGGGAGGAGAAGGACTTAAAATAGCCTTAAATGGTAATTGAGGTTGTGAATGTGTGGAAACTGCAAAATAGAAAGAAAAAAAAACTCCAGCAAGGACAGTTGTTTCACTCAAACCATCAGTCAGACAGAAATAAAAATGTATAGTGAGCAGCCCACATCCTGAAGGGCCACTCTTCCCTCTGGAAATTATAGGTGTTAGGTGCACATTTAGAAAGTGCAGTTGAGCCAGGCAGAAGCTGAGCTTTTCTAATGCAGTCACACACACCAGAAAACACGCATTAGTGTGATTGGCTCTTTTTCTGCACACAAACTTCATTTCAGACGTGTTACTGAGTTACAACGTGTTGCTGCCTTTGTAGGAATATCACTGCTCGGGCTTCTTTGAACTTCACCAGACTTCTGCAAATCTTGACGTGGCAGTGAAAAAGAAGGCGGCTTTCTGAAGCGCCACACATCCGTCATGGTCACTCTTAGAGTAATGCTGGCCTGGGCTACGCTGAGAGTTCATGTGCGCTTTATGACAAGTATTACGCCACTGCTGAGCATGACAGATGTGTGGTGGTTGCACTCTTGAAGGTTTTAACTGAATGCTTTTTCTTAGGAACTCAAATGCTGCAACTTTCTGTCCATACTAATTTAAATGTACAGATTAGTTAACCCCGAAATGGAAAATTTTGTCATTATTTTCTCAGTTGTCATGTCAATCTTGGCTCTTATTTAATAACACTTTTTATTGTTGCAACACAGGCTCATTGTGGACATTTCTGGAGAGCGTGAATTATATAGCCAGAGGTACATATGTTTTCATTTCGTCTTTAAAATTAATGCTATGGGGCGGTGTGACGCCGCCGATGGCTTCTTGATGGCTTTCTTTTTCTATATTGCTTTTGAAAACACTATGGGTTGGGTTAAGGGACGGGGTGGGTCTGTCAGTCAGTCAGTCAGTCGGCTAAAGTATATTGCACCCTCTGATAGGTTTATGCGAGAAGAGGACGCGCTAAAGAAATTTGAGAACATCCAAAAGCAAATACAGCAACCACTGGTGTATTTGCAAAAACAAAAACTGCGAGCAGATGTACCTCTGGTTACGTATTTTGCTTTCCCCTGAAATGTAGACCTTGGTACATATTCGCAATGAGCCTGGGTTGCAATTTCTTTATTTATTACAATAAATCATTGTGGTCTTGTTTTGAGGTTGATTTTTCCAAGAACAACTGCAATACAAGAAGGTGGATATCCATAATTGATAGGGAATGTAATTCTTGGTTCATGTTTGTTAAAAATCTAAATTATTAGCAGATCTTTATTACAATACAGAGTGCCGTATTGTATTTTTAGGGCTACAGATGTATAATTTATTTAGTAATATATTTTATTTGTTTACAACTGACCTTTCCGCACAATGTCAAGAAGGTCAGGTCTTGCCTAGCTTGCTGGGACATTTGGTCTTCACAAAGCATATTAAACAAGAGCACACACACTAACACACACACAAAACAGTCACTTTCTAGCTGCAGCAGCACAGTGATTCACAGGCCCACCGGCGTCATTTAACATTTAGACTGGAGGAAGCTAATTATCCACTTCCTACTATCACTGCTGCTATCACCGTGTCCAAACTAACTGGGTATCCTCAAAATTACTTTGTTTTTTGCATTAGAGCCGACTGACCCTGAATCAGGGAAGAGGAGCTTCTTCTTTTGCATTTCAGACCTCAATTCATGTATAAAAAAGACCTCCTGATTACGCTGACTGATATCAGAGCTGCTGCTATCAAGAAACCAAGCGTCCATCAGACTATTGGATTTTTTAGGCAGTTTGTCTATTGAGCTGCTCAATATATCTGTGAAAGTGGAGTGTCTTTGATTTTCTGTCTCTATTTCTTTGGGGTGATAATCACGCATTGTCCTACCCTGTTATTTTGTCCACTTTTCATTTCACCAGGTGCATCACAACACCGACAGCAGGAAACACAATCAATGTTTACCGCTCCCGAGCTAATCTGTGTGTTTGTGTCTGTGCTGGACTGTGTTTAGAGGTGTTTTGTGTGTATGTGTGCAGGTTTCGAGTTACTGTATCAGCCGGAGGTGGTTCGACTCTACCTGTCCCTGCTGACTGAGAGCCAGAACTACAACACGCTAGAAGCAGCAGCCGGTGCTCTGCAGAACCTCAGCGCTGGACAGTGGACAGTAAGTGTCTTCTCATTACAGTCCTGCACATATCCCAACTGAATTAGAAATCGATTCTTGATCCAATTCCAGGTCAGGGTTAGTTTTTATGACATTTATTTGCATTGATTCTCGATAGTGTTTTCTTTATCTTAAGCATATTTTATGATAAAATATAAAACACTTGACACAAAACAGATGTCACTCATTTTATTTTCACTGTGCATGTTAATCTTTTGAGAACTACATTTACTTTAATCTAAATTAATCTAATTAGAATAGAACTCTTAAGGCCCATTCACACCGGGAAGTTTTCTGCTCACGTTTTCCGTCAACGTTTAACGCCTCGTGACTACATGAAGCGCAACAGTGTGATCATGCACACCAACGCGCAAAACGCCAGCATAAAAGTGTCATTTTTAAAAAAAATTCCTCATGCTTATTTTTTGTTTTGACGCACCACATGAAAACCTTATCCACCAATCAGATTGATACTTTTGTTCATGTGCACAGAGCTGCTAAAGTTACAGTAAACAGCACTTGGAGGCGCTCAAGCTCAAAACTGTCAATGAGAGCGCACGTTGAAAAAGATTCCCAGAGACGATATGAACGTGGAGCTGCTTATTGCACTGGTGAACAATAATAGCTGCTACTTGAACCATGCATGCTTGTTTGAATCAGCAGTAACTTTTGTCAACTTGCTGTCTTCTTTTTCTGTTTCAAGCGGGTGTCAAAAGCTTAAAGTTGTGTAGCGCCACCCTGTACAAAGGGCTCTTTCTGTTTTCCATTAAGCGCCATCTGACGTCAAGGAGTGATTTTGCATTTATAACTCTTCTGCTCGACGCCAGTGAAAATCACTTTTCAGATTTGGGCAAAAGCAATTTGTTTCCAAGCATTGGCAATTCATTATTCTTTCAAATTACTAACAAAAGCAACATATGAAGTTGAATAACCAGTCAGGAAAACCTGTAATCAAAATTAACTCAAGACAAAACATCACAAATCAAAACAAGCTTTTAAACCCCCAGCAGATTCTGTATGGCCTTCTGGAGGACAACATACAAATCCATAACCCTTCATTTGAGTTGTTTTGTTTCTGTCTGCTTACAGTGAAGTGCGTCTTGAACACATTCCTAATCAATACTTAATTATGAGCATGACACGTCTAGACCACAGTGTGTCACTTGCGGAGCTCTTTCCTCTCAGAAAACAAGGAAATGGAGGAGGAAATGCCCATAATAAACATGCACCTGCTGCATGAGTAAATCCCATTAAAGCACACAGCCCCGACCCGCTTCCCTCTCCATGTCAGACCTGAAGAGCAGCCATGCAGAAGCTCACAGCGTCTCTGTGTGGTTTCAGTGCTTTAGATCGGCATCGTCTCTACTCCTGCCGACACAAGACCTGTCCTGTCATGTCTGTGGTCTAGAAGAGGATTTGAGAGCCTTTATTTATTCATATAGTCTCTCCCTTGCTTTTTCTAATGTGTTTCTAGGCTCACTACTATCTCCTAGTGGCCATGATTTGGTATTGCTACAACTTCTCACTATCTCAGGGCCACTAATTAAGAAATCCGCACGTTAAAGGAATAGTTCAACTAAAATTACAAATTCTGTCATAATTTACTTTGTCATATTTTCCATTGAGGTCCATGTTTTTTATAGATGTTAATGGCTACCAATTATGACATCTCCACATGTCAATATCTGATTGACAGACAACATTTTTAAAGAGACACTTTTGAAAACAACGATAGGTTATAAGGAGGAAGGCAACATGTTTTGATGAAATTGGTCATTAACCCAGTTTAAATCTACTCTCTATTAAACTAATTTTTCTGTTTCCCTCATAAGAAACCTTGTGGGTATTTAATAACCTATATTTATCAGGTGTAAATAATCAGCATCTACTATTTAAATTTAATGCAAAGAAGTTGCTGCATTTTTTTTTTTTTTTTGTGTAAAAAGAGCTCATTTTTAATTTCGGTAACCCTTTATTTTGGTGGTCCATTTGAGTATTAGTAGAAAGTCTTTCAACATGTCAACTTACAATAACCCTAACCCCATCCTAACAGTCTACATATAATCTAATGAGAATTATTTGGCATGTTGATGCAATGTACCCTAAATTCAGCAAACAGATCATCAAAATAAATTATGACCTTAATTTCTTTTACTGTTAACAGCAACTTGATTTTCATTAGTTTAATTAGAATATCTCTTTAAAGTGTGCTTTGAATGTTTTAAAGATTGTGCAATCTTTGTAGACCATAACTATTGGTGTATTTACTAGTTATAAATACATTTTGTTAGAAAGTGACAGTTAATATAAATTGTCCACCAATGCTTCAAATGCTGTCTTAAGGAAAAGCTTAATATTAAACCTGAATACAGTATTTGCCACCAAATTAAAAAAAAAAAAAAGTTTAACACTTCATGAAGCTGTTGTTTTCCATCATTAATAATGAACTATTAGAATATTACAAATAATACAATTGATTAAAATGATTATATATGTAATTCATGTGAATGTAAACAACCATAGCTTGAAATAATACAAACTCTGTTTCCACATAGATACAACAACAGATTTTGTAAAACAGAACACTTTTTAAATAATTCACAAGTATTAAACACTTCTGTATGTGGTTGCTTTTATCAGGCTAAGTTATACTTTACAATAGAATTTTTTTTATCAGTAATTCAATCTTATACTTTTAGCATACGGTTTTATATATTTTAAAGTGGAAAACATCTATAAACAGTTAAGTATATCAAAGAAATATCTCCATACCATACACTCTCAGAAATAAAGGTACTTGAGCTGTCACTGGGGTGGTACCTTTTCAAAAGGTACAAATTTGTGCCTAAAAGGTCAATATTGATACCTCAAAGGTACATACTAATATCTAAAATGTACAAAAGTGTTCCTTCAAAAATGTTTAGGTAGTAATTTATATACTTTTGAGGTAACAATACGCACCCTTTTAGTACAAATGTGTACCTTTTGAAAAGTATTGAAAATATATTTGAAGTGAATTATTTAATTTATTTTTAAAAATGTGGTCAGTACATTACAGATATTTATTTTTAAATATAGACATCTTGTAGATGAATTTTTGAAATATATTTGTTATATATTAATCTTATATTTTTAATTCATAACTAAAGGGGGAACTCTGAATTCCTAATCCAGGCACTCTAGTCGTGTTGTGTTATGGTGCTATTCTTTTCCATTTAATTACTATCTGTGGAACACTGATTAAGAAATAAAGGTTTTAAATAAATAGAGGAATGAAATGTTTTGTGAATCAAGAGAGTCAAGTCAGGGACACAAGTCTGACAGGCACAAATGAGTATTTGCTAGATAGCTTTTTCCTAGAATAAAGAAGCTTTTTCTTTCTCAAGCAGGCACATTTCTGAAAGATTTGCTGTTGACCCGACTTAATGAAATGATTGCAGTGGAACACATGTCTGAATAACTGGCTTTATACAGTCTGTTCCTCTCGTTTGTGCAGTGGTCAAACTATATCCGAGCGACGGTGCGTAAGGAGAAGGGGTTGCCGATCCTGGTGGAGCTCTTGCGTTCAGACTCAGACAAGGTGGTGCGAGCGGTGGCCATCGCTTTGAGGAACCTGTCTATTGACCGTCGCAACAAAGACCTTATAGGCAAGATGCTCGAACATACTCAAAATGTGTTTCTTTCTTCTTCTTTTTTTTTAGTTTTAAGGAAATTATTAGAAGATTTGAAAAAAGCTTAAATGCTTGCCTGGCTGGGGCCTAAATGTTTGAGATCACAGTCTTAAAGAGATTATGTGAAAATATTGCCATCATTTGCTCTCCCTTCACTTGTTCCAAAGCTGTGTGATTTTTTTATTTTTTTTCTATTGAGAAACAGCAAATATATTTTAAAAAATGTTAGAATCCGGTAGTCATTGGCTTTTTATAGTATTTGTTTCTCCTAATATGGATGTCAATGACCAACGATTTTCAACATTCTTCAAATTATCTTTTGTTGTGTTCATCAGAAAAAGACAAAAGGTTTGGAACTATTTGATGGTGAGTTAAAAGTGTGTATTTTTTTCATATTTTATTAAATGTTATTTTAGATCTCTATTTATATTTAATATTTATTTCTTTTGAAGACTTTTGTACTCACTAATGTTATATTTATTAAGTCAAACTCTAGTAAAAGCAGTAATACTGGTAATAAATTTGCTATTTAAATGGGCTATTTTCCAATTGTGTACATTATACACTAACATATTGGAAAATTTCATTTATTTTTGTGAAGATATAATATAATATTTTCACATGATCCTTCAGAAGTTATTCTTATATAATGATGATTTAGCACTCAATTGACATTTCTTATTATTATCATTGTTAAAAATATTTATGCTGCTCATTATTTATGTGGAAACCTTAATGCATTTTATTTATATCACCTTTGACGAATAAAAGTTGAAAAAAAAAAACATTATGTGAAAGTAATTTAATCTACCTGTATATCATTCTTCCATGCTGTTCTATTATACCAGTGATATGTACTCTGCTATTTTAAAATTTGGAAAAATCTGAAGTAATATATAATTATTTTTATATATATTAAATATATTGGTATTATAAATATATAGTTTATTTATTTATATTATTTGTTTTATTTTAAGCTGTCAACAGATTATTCTGTTAATAAGCTCTCAGGTTTCAACAGTTCACTCTCTTCCTGAGGCCAATCTCAGATTCTGTCGTATTCTCATCCTCAGGCAGTTATGCTATGAGGGACTTGGTCAGCAACCTGCCCAGTGGCCAGCAGCGGCCAGCCAAAAACCTGGAGGAAGACACAGTAGTGGCCATCCTCAACACTATCCATGAAATCATCACAGACAGCTCTGAAAATGCCCGCTCTCTCATTACTGCTCAAGCCATCGACAAACTCGTGGCCATCAACAGGACCAGGTGATTTACTACAGACTCATTTCTCATTTCTTCTCATTTAAAAAATGAATCTTTATCATTCTAAGGAATCATTATTAAATAAATTTATATTAAATAAATGTGTAATAATAAATTTAAATGATTTGGTAAATGTGCTTTTTTTATAAAGTAAGTGTGACCACAAAATCGTTCATAATGTTAAACATCATCTGAAAGCTGAATCATCTATTCATTGATGTATGTTTTGTTAAGATAGAACAATATTTGACCAAGATCTGAAAATCTAGAAAACAAAATATTAAGAAAATGAATTAATATACAGTTGTTAGAAGTCAAAAAAATGTGCCCCCTGTTTATTTTTTCCCCTCATTTCTGTCTAACAGAGAGAAGTTTTTTTTTTTTTCAGCACATTTCTAAACATAATAGTTTTAATAACTTATTTGTAGTAACTGATTTTTTTTATTTTTGCCATGATGACTGTACATAATATTTTAACAGATACTTTTCAAGACACTTCTATACAGCTTAAAGTGACATTTAAAGGCTTAAGTAGGTTAATTAAGTAAACTAATCAGGTTAGGGTAATTATACAAGTTATTGTATAAAGGTGGTTTGTTCTGTAGACTATTGAAAAAAATATATAACTTGAAGAGGCTAATAATTTTGACCTTAAAATGGTTTTTAAAAACTTTAAAACTACTTTTATTCTAGCCAAAATAAAACAAATAAGACTTTCTCCAGAAGAAAATATATTGTCAGACATACTGTGTTGATTTCCTTGCTCTGTTAAACATCATTTGGGAAATATTTAAAAAATCAAAAAAAAATTCAAAGGGGCACTAATAATTCTGACTTCAACTGTATTTGCAGTAGAAATTTTAAAAATGTCTTTGCGAACATGATCTTTACTTATTAATATAATGATTTTTCCCAAAAAATTAAAAATGAATCAATGTGTTTGACCCATCAAATGGCTCCAAAAATTAATTAGTTAAAAAAAGACTCAAAAAGATTAAAAAGACTTTCAATAATAAACTATTGAAAACATTTATAAATTAAGTTTTTAATTAAAATGTAATCATTAGTATAAGTAGCATTTTTGTCCCACAATTCAGATTTCATTATTATACAACAGACAAAAATAGCTGATGAATATCAATTGTGCATTTCTAATACACTACCTTACAAAAGTCTTGTCGTCGATCCCAGTTATAAGAGCAACAAATAATAACTATGTGACTTCTAGTTGATCATGTGAAAAAGTGGCAACAGGTATTTTTCAGATGAACCATCTGTTGAACTTCATCCCAATTACAAATACTGCAGAAGACCTACTGGAACCTACAAGGAAGCAAGATTCTCACAGAAATAAGTCAAGTTTGGTAATGAAAAAACATGATTTAGGGGTTACAGTTAGTATGGGGTTGTGCGAGAGATCTGCAGAGTGGATGGCAACATCAACAGCCTGAGGTATCAAGATATTTGTGCTGCCCATTACATTACAAACCACAGGATAGGGCAGATTCTTTAGCAGGATAGCACTCCTCATGATTCAGCCTCCATATCAAAGTTCCTAAATGCATAGAAGGTTAAGGTGCTCCAGGATTAGCCATCCCAGTCACCATACATAAACATTATTGAGCTTATATGGGGTAAGTTGAAAGAAGAGGCATTGAAGATAAATTCAAAGAATATTGATGAACTCTGGGAGTCCTGTAAGAACACTTTCTTTGCCATTGCCGATGACTTTATTAATAAGTTTGAGTCATTACAGAGATGTATGGATGCAGTCCTCCAAGCTCATGGGAGTTATACACAATTTTAATTCATTTTTCATTGCAGCATGACTTTATATTTTATACTGTACATTATTTCTGTTAAGTGACAATACTTTTGTCTAAGCAAAGTCAGAGCTCACTGTCCTAGTTAAATAATTAAAAAATTGAGGCATGATCATATTTTATTTTGGTAAAATAAGCGTAATCTAGAGGACTTTGCCTTTCAAATAAGCCACTTCTAATACCAAATGATCAACAAGAAGTCAAGTTATTGTTTGTTGTTCCAAAAACCTGGACAGGTGACAAGACTTTCGTCAGGTAGTGTATATTATCAGCAAGAATTTCTACTCAAACCGAGAGTAAGTCATTCTATTGCAAACAAGATGACTCCAACTCTGAAGTGTGTAACCATGTCAAGCCTGTGCTCTACCTCCACTTCAACCAATTATAACTTCTTAAAGCGCTCTTAGTGTGCTGTGTACACCAACAACAGGTTTTTGATCTGTGCAAACATCTTACGGTTAGTCAGGGTCCTCCTCAGCTTTCAGAGAAAAACACCAACAAGAGTTGCGGCGCTTTGAAGTGTCTTATTTTTATCACCACACATGTCATCTTTAATATATGCGTGTGCAAAACTGAATATTAAATGCTGTAGTGCTGCAGATTTCAAAAGCAGGAGAGGAGACCTCAGGAGAGTAAGCCATATGTTAAACAAACCTCCTCCATCCTCTCCACGCGTGACCTCATTTAAAGCTTCACATCATTTCTTACCGCTTCTGCCTGAGTCTGATTTTACCCTCAAAACCAAATATTGATTGTGAGAGATTAACTTTTTAAAGAGTACACGCGCGACCAGAGAGCGTTTCTCTATCTCTTTCTGACTCTGGAGATGCGGCTTTGAAGTCTCTGGCTCCTGGTAATTAAGTGAGGATCACAGGAAAAGCTAACGAAGTGAAAAGAGAGGAATCTGTGGCCACAGGGGTTGGAGATTGGAGCCGTGGTGACTGGATGACTTTGAATGTGAGAGTTATTCCAGCGGGCTCTGGATCCCTCCTAACTCTGTGTGTGTTTATGCGTTGCAGCCAGTCGGCGAGGGAGACCAAAGCTGCTTCCCATGTTCTGCAGACGGTTTGGAGCTATAAGGAGCTGAGGAACGCCCTAACCAAGGATGGCTGGAATAAAACACACTTCCAGGTAGAGTCATAGTAAAAAATCTGGAAAAACTTTAATGTCTGGTGCACTAGTTGTATTACACGTTTCCAACATGCATTCTCCACATTCCACAAATATCCCAGTAGCAATAAATTCATAATGTTAAAAAAATGGTTAAAGGGAAACTGTAGTTAACCCAAAAAGGAACACTTACACACTTTTTACTCTTCCTCAAGTGATTGAAAAATTCTTTTGTTTGTTGAACACAAAAAAAAACATACTAAGAAATCTGAAAACCTGTAACCATTGACTTTCATAGTAGGACAAACTAATGCTATGCAGGTTTTCAGCTTTCTTCAAAATATCTTCTTTTGGGGTCAACAGCAAAAAGGACTCAAACGTGTGTGGAAAAGGTAAATTTTTGTGTTAACAATCCCTTTAAGTATTAAAAGACAAAATTTCATAAAGATATGCATGGGTAAGATTTTACTAAAAAAAAAAAAGTTAAAACAAAAGTGGAGATTTCATAACAGTGGTGCAGTATTTTCCCCCAAACTTCTGATATTGTGATTATTAGTCTCTACTCGATGACTTAAAAAATGTAAAAAAAAAATTACATTAAAGATAATATAATAATAACAAAATTTTAATTTAATATTATGACAAAAAATTATTACATTTATTACATAAGTATTACATTTTATATATATTTATTATTATTCTGCCTATTTTGCAGGAAAATAACTATAATGAAACAAATCAGTTTATTTATTTATAATTATATTTATTTAGAGTTCAGTCAAGATATGAAATAAGGCTATTCAATGGTGATTTATTGAATATGCGTAGTATGTTTTTGTGCTGGTACTCTGGCTGGTTTAGGCCTGATAAAGATAATTAAATATGATACAAAAATGTCCAGTATGGGCCAAAAAGTCCCTTTCTTTATGTCAAGCTATTTCTCTTATGCACAAGTTTTTCCGCTTGAAAGGAAGACACATCATCAAGGAAGTTTTGACTGGATTCCACTCATCCATTTATTGCATCATAAATGCAAGAGAAGGCAGGTAAAAAGTAGAAAGGTGGAAAGTAGAAAGGTGAAAAACCTTTAAAATAAACAAAAATACAACATATGTAATTAAATTGCAAATAAACATATATATATATATATATATATATATATATATATATATATATATATATATATATATATATATATATATATACAAACATTTGTGAATTTTGTCTGATTTTTCACACAGTATTTTCAAGTATTATACCGAATTAACACTTGTTAAAGCACAATCAACAGTACAGTTTAATATACTGAACTTAAATATTTAGTTTTAAGACATGTAAATGAAATGCGATTAATTTTGCTACTGCAGCAATCAGCTTATGTGCACGTGATCCTCTCATGCATGCATATGAATCACGGAGGAAAATTAACATCTTAACGTCAGTCAGATAGCACTCAAATGATGATTAAAATAACCAAAACTATAAATTTCTGCTTCATAACATCTTCTAGTTTGCAAATAACTATTTACATCTTCAAGTAATTAAGCAGCGGGCAGATAAGCACTGTAGGAGCACACTTTTCTCTGTGCTGAACTTGAACTCAGATGCTGCTACATGGTTGATTTGCCCTCAAATACTGACATGCCAGTCACGATTTTCATGCAATAACCAAAGTAAAGTTAGGTTTCAGTTTCCTTTTTTCCTTACGTGAATGCCGAACTACTGCATGTCCTTCCGCCTCTCCCTCCGACTGCCGGATTAATTTTTTTTCTCCTTCTATATTAGTTTGACTTGACACTTTATAAGCCATTCATTGACTAATTTTTTTAAATGATTGGTCCACACTATTGTGCCAAATGTAACTCAAAAGTATTTTATTTAGTTTTTTATATACAGTGGAACTGTTGCATAAAATCAGTATGAAGTTTGGGTGACACTTTTACACACTATTAATTATTTTTAAGCATTAGCAAATAGTGAATTCATTGTTAGTGAAGCATTAACTCTATATTAAGAGACATTAGTAAGCAGTTTATAAATACAGCTACAAATGCTGTTTTCTTGACTTATTAGCACATTTATAATGTGCTTAATTGTACTTTCATACTTTGTTACTGATTAATTTTTCATGACTAAATTAAGTATCGCATTATTTACAAATCATCAATATGTATTTAGGAGTAGTTGGGTTTGTTTAAGATCATACAGAATGAGTTAGTAAATGATTAATAAACTATTAAAATTAACGTTTATATATCTTATTATTTAGGCATATACTAATAGTTAATTTGTATGTTAATAAATGCTTTATTAACTCAACTTAATTTAGTTTTGTGACCTAATCTAAAGTGAGGAATATTCATGCATTTATAAATCGCTAATTAATGACAATTAAAGGCTTAGTATCAAATGAACAGTACATCATTGTAATCCTGTCTAAAAAAATAAACACAATTTAAATAATCTTTAAAAACCTGCAACTTCTCTTAAATAACTGGATTGTAAATTATGCAATATGTTACTTAGTAATAAATTTTAATGAACAATGTATGAAAACACAGTTATAAAAGACATAATATATGTGCTTATAAGATTGTATCTGCAGTTATAACCTGCTTATGTTTATGTAGAGTAAATGCTTAACAGAATTTGAATTAACTATTCGCTAATGCTTAATAGATGATTCATAAGTGTGTAGTTATTTTAAAGTGCTTCTATTTATTTATTTATAAAAGTATTTATTTTTTAATACTTTTTTTTTTTTTTTGCTTTCCTAACTGAAATAACTGAAAATTGCAATAGGATTCATCATGTAGTGGATGCTTTTTATTTTTGGTAAATGCATAAATTACAATACCACTATGGACGATAAATATGATACAACACACCCCTGTATACCTATAAGATTTATGTCTCACACTGTCTTGCAGAATCCAAATGTTTGTTTTCTTTTCTTTTCTTTTTCTTTTCTTTTTTTTTTAATGTTTGTCACTCTACCTTGTTTCTGAACCATTCTTCTGTCATTTCTCCTCAGCCGATAGCAGCTGGAACTCCCAAAGGATCCAAGAGCTGCAAGCCTGGCTACGACGACACCACACTTCCCTTGATGGAGAAGAGCCAAGGTTAGCGTAAGACCCCAAACAGAGACTTAACATACTAGGCCCTGATAGCTGCAAATCCGGGTGCTCAGGGGAGTGCTGGAGGTTCAGGTGCACCTAAGCGAACATGTCTTCTGAGTGCCACTACTTTCTGTGTTTTACCACATAGCAGAATGCTTGATCTTTCACCTCTGTGCCTCAGCTGGTGTGTGCAGCTGCCGCATCTCTTGTGCTTTAATCGGTCATTTGAGCGCTTCATATGATACAGAATGATTTATGAGGATCAGACAGCAGATTAATGGGCCTCGGCATAGGAGCTCATTATTCATTCACTCTGAAGTAAAATGATGGTAAATTACTGCAGTGCTGCAATAAAGAGTACCATCCGTCCACCCAAGCACATCTCATTGAGAGAGGAGTTAGCATGACAGCTTTGGCATTTTTCTGATTTTATTACCGCTGTTAGCATGGATGCGCATGACATTGATACATTAGATCATATCCATTAGTCCCACACCATTCCCTGCTTGCCTTAATGTGAAAAAAAAACAGTGACCGCCCACCTATTCAACAGCTTTTGTTCCAAAGTAATGCTCTCGTTCATTTTTCTCCATAGCTGGAAAAAAAATCAGGCATTAAAACTTTTTCAGCTCTGAAATGAATTCCTCATCCATGAACCATTGCAAGTGATCAGCAACAGCAATCTGTTGACTTAAGATAACACAGAGCTTGACATTAAGCTTTGTAATTTTTTGTTCATGCAAGTACATCAGTTATCTTATATGTAAAACCACAGTAAAAAAATATGTGTTATGTAATAAGTTTCTTGTACAGAGATTTTTGCATTAATGTTGTATATCAGCTCTTACATAAATGAGCAAAACCACAGGAGTAGCAGTGCGATATGGCTGTATATGGGCAACAGTGATGATATACAGCCATATTGCACTGCTAAGGGAAATTGACAGAAAATGACAGAAATTGTTGCTAATTCACCAACATCACATTAGAACTAGCATTTATTTCTAGCATAATATCTAACAAAACAAGTGATTTTGCTGACATTTTAAGATTATACTGCTAAACGGTATGAAATGTCATCCGTCTACAGAGATTTCCCAGTATTTCTCTGTTGCAATTGGGAGATCACAATAATTATCACCAAAAGCAGCGCAAACACTACCGTATTATTGTTGTGTTTGCGTTAAGGAAAAAACATTAAACACATGTGGGCATTTCTTCTTTCTTTCTGTTTAATGAACTAGTTTGTAGAAATAAAAACAAGAGACTCAGAAACAGGTAGCCAACCAAAAAGTAACTCTGGGTTATACAAACAGTGGCCAACACAAAATATATTCCTAATATATAAGACACTCAACACACTAAAATTAAATTAAAAAAGAGATCTCGACTTAGTCACTTACCAGTTTTATAATGATTGGATCAGCTGTAGTTTAAAATTACGCTGGGTTTTTCCACCTCTAAGGGCTTATTTTGAGGTCTCTGGCACCATCTTGGCCTCTGGCGGTGTATCTCAGAAATTATAAATATTCAAAATAGGGGCTATCCTTATAAATATACTGCATATTTGCAATCTAAACAACTACATTCTCGACTAAAAAAGCTTCAAAATTACATTATGTTGTCCAACAGCAGCAATATTTGTTTATTGATCTGCTGTCACTCTATGTGGCCGGAGTAATACAGAAGGGTGAGGAGGATGTAGAAGTTCTGTTATTGCAGAATATTGCACGGCTATCAGCCAATCAGATTCAAGAATCAGACAGAACTTTTGTATAAATCAGCATATATGTGACATTTTCCCCTTAAATTAATTTCCTATTTTTTTATCATACTAAATATTTGTCCCCAGATCCATAAAAACTCTGTAATGTTACCTCACTTTTGATTCTGATATTTAAAGTCTCTATTATAGGTGTTTTCGATTTAAAAATGTTAAAAAGTTGTATATATAAATATTTATAGCTAATCCCTTTCTAAATTTGAAGTTAACTTTCTTCAACTACCTCATAGTTCTTACCAAATGTATAAAAACAGATTTCATCAGTATGCATTTGAAGAATCATTAACTCATACGTTATGAATATAAATTCAATTTACATTTTGCCACAGTTTCTTTATGTTTGCTGTTTGGCACATTTGATTTGTTTTCTCACAAATAGGCAGCCTGTGTGAGCCTCAGCTGCCACTGCTTCGTTACTGACTGTCAATATATTATAATTAACATAGGGACTAATTGTTATTTATATGCTTTTTGAAAGTGGATGGTCACCGTTCAGTTACTTTACTGCTGTTCTCACTTTGTGTCCTCTAATTGTCACTTTAGATGATTGATGGGTATTAAAGATTCACAACAGTGTTCGTCAACACAAATAATGCTGAAAAAATACTGCTATGCTAAAAAACGAAGCTTAAAAACTAAAAACAGTGCAAGTTTTTGTTAGTTTTTATGTTATTCACTACATTTTAGTCTTTTTTTATCGTTGTTATTATATGCTCATTTGTAGGAGAGGCTTGTGTATTCAACAAAAATTATGGTTTGTCTAACCCCATTACTTTGTTCATTATTTGGCCAAAACCAAAAAGTGTTACTTTGTGCCCCGCTCTCCCCTAGAACGTGCTTTTCCGTTGCACACTCAAAGGAAAAGAACAAGGACATGTAAAGTCATCTTCAAGCTTAAAGTACAAATGGCAATATTATACTTGCAAAAATGTGTTCAGATGTGGTGGTAAGTGATTATGTACAAATAAGCCCTCAGTAAACGGAAGTCTTTATCAAACCACCTTTTTGTCACACATTCCTTAAACTTTACATTTTAAAAAAGTGAAGATTACGTCAAATTAGGTCCCCACCAATATCAAAAGCAAATCTACGCCCTTGCAACCGGTAAATCAGATTACATTAAAAAAAAAAGAAAAGAATCAGGATCATGCAAAAGAAGAGAATCTAATTAAATACTATTATCGATGATCATTTCTATTTAATAATAATGAACATACAGTAAGTCTTAGTTCAGTGAAAAATGCAGCCTGTAAAATGCTTTGCAGGCCACCGAGAGTGTAGCGGTGGGGATATGATACCAATGGACGAACTCGGTCCAGGTAAGACAACACCGGCATGCCCTCAAAAACAAAAACTAATGTGGTTTTGTGAGAACACAATACCATAATCCGTCTAATTCGCCACTTCTAAAATGTCCCCCATCAGTGTTGCATTTAGTAATTCAGATCTAACCGTGTCTCTGTTTTCCCTAAAGAGTTGCATTCATCCCAACGCTGTCTGCGAAACCCCTCTTTTAATAAGATGTTTGTAGTGTTGTTGTGTTATGGGCCAGTGGAAATTTGAACAGAAGCACTACTGCTTGTTCGCCACCTCTTCATTACAGCATCGTCTCTCTGATCTTCTCCTCTGAAGCAGCGTCCTCTCCAAGCCTGACTGACAATAATTGGACAGAGGCTGAAGACGGGGCGCTGCTTGAGTGGGTAGAAGGAAGTGATGAAAAGTGCCGCCTGTGGGAGAGCGCTAACACACACCGCCTGCATGCACACGAACACACAGTAATCGCACACATCAGGCGAGTGCGAGAACATCTGTGAACGCAGCACGTACGGGACGCTCTCAGCTGAAGGTTGAGGGATCTGTCGCTGATGTTTGAAGAGTCGTGCTGAGGGTGCCGACACACAGCGATCACGAATAACAGAGCCTCACTGCTTTCTATCCTTCTCATTAGATGGCTATTCCACGATTGACCAGCGAGACAAAGACTCCAAGTACAAAAGCAGTGACATCTCGTCGGATCTGCAGGAGCGGGAGCCGTTAAAGGTCAGAGCTGAAGTGTCAGGAGTGAGACACGTTTGTACATCTGTTTAATGGGAGTAGGCACTCAGCGTGACTGCTGTCCGTGCTGCTGTAATAGCCCCTCTGTCTCATTAGCTGCTCCAGGCTCCAACGCTGCAACTTTTCAGACAGAGAAAAGACGGGTCACCAGGAAATTTGTTATGGAGACAAAATCTGGTGCACAGTCCTACTACAATGCAGTGAACAGAAGCATAGCAATGATAAATGCTGTTATAACAATATATGTTATTTTGGTAACGTGAGTCCTCTGTAATAAAATCTTAAAACTCCCAATCTACTTGAAGATGCATCATAAGAGATTTGTGTTAACAAAAGGAGCCAAGTTGATTTTCATACAAGCCATGAACATGGTAACACTGTTACACCAGTGTGTTGGCAGTTACAAACAGTAGACAGAATATAATATAATATAATATAATATAATATAATATAATATAATATAATATAATATAATATAATATAATATAATATAATATAATATAATATAATATAATATAATATAATATAATATAATTTAATAAATATAATATAATATAATAAATATAAAATAATACAATATAAAATTACATTATAATATAATAAATATAATTTAATATAATAAATAAAATAACATATAATATAATATAATATAATATAATATAATATAATATAATATAATATAATATAATATAATTTAATAAATATAATATAATATAATAAATATAAAATAATACAATATAAAATTACATTATAATATAATAAATATAATTTAATATAATAAATAAAATAACATATAATATAATATAATATAATATAATATAATATAATATAATATAATATAATATAATATAATATAATATAATATAATATAATATAATATATGAATTGGATCACGTGTGTTGGTATTGCATTGATATAGTCTTATGTTGGTGTATTATGTTAGTATATCTTTGGCTATTGACAAAATACATCAAAATTATCAATTTTTATTTTATGGCAAAAATCATTAGAATATTAAAGGAACACTTCACATTTTTTAAAAAAGGTACATTTTACAAGAGGTGGTTCATTCCATTGTGGCAAACCCTGATAAATAAGGGACTACGTCGAAGAAAGATGAATGAATGAATAATATTACAAGCATCCAAGAGTTAAACATTTGACTTGAACCATTTTTGAATCATTCAGTCGATTACTTGTTTTGCGGGGTATTGTTTAACTTAGCTTACCATAATGAACTGAATTGAATTTGACCATAAGCATTTTGTTCAAAAAGAGTTTTAATTTAAAGTGCCCTCTAAAAGAACCAGTTCTCAAGTGCTGCGTAATATCACTCCGCCTGGTGCAGCCATGGTACAGCAGCAGTTTCTTGACCATTGCACTAGAATGAGAGTATAGTTCTTAGTGATATTCCCCTAAAAATGTTGTGTAAAATATATATATATTTTTTTAATTACACAAAGTTACTACAGAAGACTTGAGCTGGAAAAAAAGGGAAATTATCAAAACTCTTTTTTTTATATTTTTAACAAATTGCTGATGGACAAATTCTGTTCATAATACTAAGCTAAGCTAAAAGTGACCCTGCCAGAACAAGAAATCAGCTGAACCAGAAATGATTCAAGTCAACTGTTTATCTGTTAAAGGCTTGTAAAATTAGACTTTTAAAAAATTAAAAAGGTGGAGTGTTCCTTTAAGTAAAGATTATGTTCCATGAATAATTTTGGTAAATTTTCTTCTGCAAATAAACATTTTTTTAATAGTAACGCCCATTTCTTAAAGCTTCATTTGCACAACTTTAAAGGCAATTTTCTCAGTACTTTATCAGTAGATTTTTTTTAACCCTCAGATTCCAGATTTTCAAATAGCTGTATCACAGTCAAATATAATCTTATCCTAACAAAGTATGCTTCAATGGGAGGCTAATTTATTATATGTGTTATATCATGTATGTTATTTGTGATATGGTTTTGTGGCCCAGGGTCACACATCTGTGGATTTAAGAAGATAAACTTGGCTTCTCCTCATTATAGCTCCATTTTGTACTTTAGTTAATCATTAAAAGACAGATTTGAGAATTTAAAGTCATTAATGAAAATATAAGAATAATACTTTTTACCATGATGTCAGACCCCAGGACGCACTTACAGCCAATCACCAGTAAGGGGCGTGTCTAGTAATGATACTGGAGATATCAAAAATGTGCAAGCTTTGGGTTTACTGACGTGTTTGTTTTGGTGCTTTCAAATATCCTCAATGTTTGGTGAAATTCACCTTTATTAAAGTGTCTGGGGCCTGGCATCTGCAGAAGAGGTCGACTTGCACATTTAACGTCTCTGCAGCAGCAGATTGAGTTTTCTTACTCCCTCTTGACTTAATATGAAGTCATCTCACATTAGTAGTGTTATCACAGCCCAGCGTGAGGCTGATTCACTTTACTGTGAGTCTGCTTACGTACGACAGGCTCAGCTGTGTGTTGAGTCTGTTCATAGACACTGTATTATTGACTACTACACTCCCGCACCATCTGTAGTCCGTCTCAGCATTGTGACAGGCCTTTGTATCCCTCAGCAGCTGCCTGCACTATTTCTTTGTTAGGTTTTTTAAAAGATTTAATAGAAGTGATGACGAATTCAGATTTCTACTGCTGCGACTGTCAAAACAAACAGATTTATTATTTTCTGTTGTAGAAATATTTGGCAGTAACTGTTATTTTAATATTAATACAATGAAGTTGCTCCCTCTAGAGGTCCTTGTTGGCACAGCATGCTTGTGTTGGCTTAAAGGTATAAGGTCACCAAAAAATAAATACCATTTACTCACTTTCTAGTGGTTCCAAGTAGGGCTGCACAATATATCGTTTTGGCATTGCTATTGTAATGTGTGCATTTTTAATAGACATTTCCAGGTTTCTCAGTTGAGGAAGGCGTCACAGTTGGGTAAAAGCACAGTGAATGGGAGAGGGGAGAGTACAACAAATATTTTTTTTACCATCCAATTTGCTGAAATGATAAAAAATGCTGTGATGGTGTTATCAAGACTGTCAGAAAAAGGTCTAAAATAGTGTGAATAGACTGATGACGGCAGCCAGAGGAGAGAATAACATCAAATTTACTCTCAGCCCCCGTAGACGCTGCATTAGAAACACCTTGCATAAGCCGTAATTCGTTTTTGGTAATTTGATGCAAAGATGATTTAATACATCCATAAATGCATATAAATATTGATACTTTTTTTTTTTTTTTAATCAAGGATATGAAATTATGATGACCATCAAACGCGTCTTGTGAAAAGGGTCCAAAGTCACATCGCAGGATCTGCAACGTTTAGTCTAGGTTATAATTGACAGTTCAGAACACATCATTTATATGAGTGATAGCTCATTTTCATCATAATAGCTTTGACAATGATTAATTATGTTTATTTATTCATACAATGAAGACTATGGTGTTATTTTACATTTGATTATTCAGTATTTGCCTGAAAACTATGACTGTAAAGCACTTTTTTATTTCATTTGTAACTTTGATTAATTATATTTATCTATGCATGGAAATTATGCAGATGCACTTACTTACAAAATCATCCTCTAAAATAATAAGTTCTTTACAACTGAGAATATTCAATTAATATAGCGCTCAGCATACATGAGTAGACCCCTCACAAATCTGTCATTTAAATTCATTCAAATCTGGAGCTTATCTAACAAAATGCCTTACTATAATGGTCCAAAAACTAGTACACCCAAATTTATATGTTATAGAAAAATATTAAATACAAATTTAATAAAGAGGAGAAATCAAGAGAAGAAAAAATTTGAAAACATTTTTGTAGGTTAATTTATTTTGTTTTGCAATATTTTGCTTGAATTTATTTGTATTATCTTTCAATTTTTAAATGTGTTTGATGACTAAATTATTACTTTAATAAATATATCTGTTTCATAAATCTGTTTTGTTTAAACCAGTGGCGCTCAAACTGTTTCTTATTAAAGGCCAAAAACCAAACTTGATTGAGGGCTGTGAGCCAAAATTTACCATGGGTAATTTCTTATTTATTACCATATTATTTAAAAATAACAAAAAAAAAAAAAAGCATTGCTTTAAAACATATCAAATAATGATGCAGTACAGTTTGTTTTACATTTTATAATGAACAATCCCATTTATAACACATTGAAGTTCAATGCTGAGTCAAGCTGTTCCTGCCTTTGCTTTGATTTGCTCACTGATGTCTTGTGCATCTGTCAAGTGACAATATTTATAAAAATATAGTTTATTCTACAACAGTGGCTCTCAAACTTTTTTCATCAAGTACCACCTTAGAAAAAAATGGTCTCTCCAAGTACCACCAATATGAGCAGTATTGAAATACAGTAGTGTGGTAGGCCCAGTAAAGGAGCTACAACTCTGCACAGTTAAAAAACGTGGCAGAGTTCCTCAGAAACATAGGCTATATGTCATATGTGGCATATTATATACATAATTTTTGATAAATTTTGAAATGTGTGTAGCATGTACATGACATATTTCATTCCTCCGCGTACCACTAGAAGGATTCTGCATACCACTAGTGGTACACGTATCACAGTTTGAGAACCACTGTTCTACAAGATAATACTGTGAAATCACAGTAACGGACTTTATTATCTACTGTAAAGTTACAATATATGGTTGTAATTTCACAATAATTTAATGTGACAAAACCACAGTAAATTACTGTGAACTACCTCACAATAATTTACTGTGAATTTACATACAGTAATTTACTGTGAAAGTAATGCAATTATTAGCCAGTAATTTACTGTGAATTTAAGGTCAAATTTTTTACAGTATACATGTTAAAATTCTGACTAATTTACAACATTTAAATTAAATATTTAACTTTAATAGGCTTTTCTGTTGCTCCTAATTAAACCATGAAACAAAAGGTTACATTCAAATCGAAATTTGCCCCAATCAACTCCCCATAATTTTTGCTCTGTTTTCAGATGAGATGGTGGGCCAAACCAAAGGTTACCACGGGCCCTACTTTGGGCACCTCTGGTATTTTTAAAAACCAAAATACATTGCCTGTATTCACTGAGAAATTGATAAAAAATAATTATTTGAAATGGGGTGTGCTCAATTATGCCGAGCGCTGTATGTATTTTTTTTTATTATTAATAAGTTGTATTTATATCACAATACTGTATAAATTGCAGAAAATCCAAAAATCATGTCAGTTTTTTCAATATTGTGCAGCCAATTTTTTTAACAAGAAACACAAAAGATATTTTGAAGAATGTTGATGTCCATAGCATAAAAATAACAAATCCTATGGAAGTCAATGGTTTCCAAAACCTTTCAAAATATCTTCTTTTGCCTTCAACATAAGAAAAAACTCAGACAGAGCGACTAAAAAGTGAGTAAATGATGACAGAATGTTTATTTTGGGTAAACTATGCCTTTAAGTAAACCTGACTAAAGTTTTGTTGTTTTTGAAATGTTTCTGCATGTGTTCTGTTCACTTAAATGAACTTTCTCTTCTATTCTAACTGTTTCTTTTCCCTTTGAGCTTCTCTGTTGCGAGGACTAACTCTGGCTTTCTCTGTGTGTTTGAACTCTTGGTTTTGCTGATTTGAACCCCTTTGCAGAATGACACAAATAGGAAACACTATATCAGGAGCAACAGGCCGACTGTCAGTCTGGTGGATGCTTGTGATGTTAAACCTCAGCCTGTTGACTCCTGGGTCTAAATGCATGCATGGTAGGTCTTAATGAGCTGCTGGACGTTTTTACAGTATTGTTTTTGTCTCTTCCTCATCTTCTTTATGAAATAACACCCACCTTTCATTATCATTTGCTCTGCTTAACCCAGAGGAGTGCATTGGCTAGACATTTTCACATTTGGCAAGTTTGGTTTGACTAAAATAAACTATGGTGTGATTACTTAGTTACTATGGTTCATTTTAATAAGTGTGATCCCTGCTATCTGAACCCTAGTGAGCATAAAACAATTGGAATGAGACCACTGAAAAGATGGGCCTTGGTCCGCCTGCAAACAAACTCTTGTGCAGGGGTGCTTTTACCATACAACGACATAACTCACGGCTAAACTATCACAGTACGATGCATCGTTTGGGAAATAAACAATGTAGTGACGAGTGTTTCCCAAAACTGTAGCTGCTTTGTAGCAGATCCATCATTTGAACCACGTTAGTTGTAACATAAAACGCCCATAACAACTTTAGTGAAAGCCCCATCATTCTTTTGTGCAAATTATATTGTTTTAAACGCACGCACATAAAAAAAAAAAAAAAAACAATATAAGTATCGGTAAAAACATGCACCAGTTTTTCATATCAATTGAAATATATGTAAATGGCACATTTAGGGCCCATGTGTCCTTTACCAATATTATTGAGAATATTGAAGATTCTATAATTTTATTCTAAAACATGAAATCACTTACAAAAAGCTAAATCATATTCTAATATCATATATAAATCATTTAAATCGTTAATGGTTGTAATTTACATGAACTTATTAAGAAATTTTAAAAATCCTACTTATCCTAATGATGATGATGATGATTATTATTATTATTATTATTATTATTATTAATGTAGGGTATTGTTTATTTCTTTTTTATTTTTTAAAATGTCTACTTTTACAATTTGACAAATTTAAGCCACTGCAGAAATATGCTAACTAACAGGCCCATGTCATATAGCGTACAGATACTTAATAAATAACCTACTATAAATTAAAAGCATTAACGTATGCTATGTTTTTTGTTTTCACAAGCTTTGGAGACAAAACATTATTAGGTCACCTATAGCTTTCGTCATGAGCCACGGCTGCATTCAAAATGGCATAAATATTTTCAAAGTGCACTACGAAGGGAACGTAATTGTCAATGAAGATGGCTAAAACTGAACTGTAAAATACTTTAAAAGCAAATTACACCTAAGAGAGATGACTTTAATGCTGTTTTTAATCATTCTGAGTTTAAATGTTGGAATGTTCGAAAGGAATAGGGCATAGGGGAGATGGGAATAGAACACAGCCAGGAACTATGCTTCTAACTACAGCTCTAGAGGTAGTTGCATGCGTGAAAGTTTGCGATGCAGTTTGCGAATGTTCATCAGAATGATTGGTTTGGGAAACGGCAAATAAACTAACTATGTTTGTATCGACGGAACTTGCTAGCTTGGTTAGCTAACAATGGTTTTTGGATACACACCCCAGTTTGACTAAAATATGAACGCAATACAAACCAAACACATCTAAAGAAACTAAAAACATGGCATGATGTCACTAGGCATGGCCCGGTATAAGATTCGGTATGATAACCTTGGATAAAAATATCACGGTTTCACAGTATTGTGATTACTGCCCTAAATTAACCTCTTTTTAAATGTCTGGGTAAAAAACTACAACTTTATTCCCCTTTGAACACAATATATTTTATTTTAAGAAACATTTATAATATTTTGGAGAAGTAAACATGTCAGGCTAAATTATTCAAATGAGTCATTGACTTCTGCTGTCTTCATTAGTTTCAAAAACACAGATTTCTTTTTAAAACTTGTCCTAAAAAACGAAAAATATAAATAAGAAATCGTACACATACCTTAGGAATGGTATATTTGAAAGTTTTTAAAACCTTGACTTTTCCAAACCGCAGTATACCTTAAAAATGGTTATCGTCCCATGCCTAGTTGTCACAAGATGCAACCTTGAAAAGGACACGGTTTGTTTGTTTGTTTTTTGAATATTTATGTTTAGTCAAGAATTTTTAGGAAATCAAATCTACAAGTGTGAAAACATCTGAAAACCAGTCACATTAACCACTTTAAAACTAGTATATATTCAGATTTTAAAAATCTCTATATTTTATATAACATTCTACTTCTACGGTACTATCACATGTATTATTATTATTATTATTATTATTATTATTATTATTATTAACAATAAATTATTCAGAGTCTGCTTAAAAAACAGAATCTCAGAAAAGATCTCTTAAGAAGTATCTCTTTTGATTAGACTTTTAAACTATAGTGTACTGGCATCTAGTATACTGTAGTTTACATTGATGTGCTGTGAAAAGTGGACAAAAAGGACTGAAATAGAGTGCACTTAACTCTTTGGGTTAGCATCGCTATCATCTATTCATTTTCCACATTCATGCTTGGCAAATATCTGCTTACCCACACATTTTTCATCCCATACTCTATCTGGAACAGGAAACCATGATCATTTCAAATTGCCATGCACATTTCAGCATAGCTGTTGTTTGTCATTCAACAAAGCAAATTTGGTGGAATGTTACCATGTTACTCGTCTTCATATATTTGACTGTATGGTTTCAATCTAGAAAACAATGCAGAAAAAAATCTCCTTTTATAAAAATCATCCATCATTTAATCATCATGCTCTTTTTCATGTCCATTATCTTAAAACAGAGCTCCTTCTGAATAGGCATTAAGGTGACTTTATACAGTTTATTATCCAGAATGTACAATTATAACTATACACTGTAATACTTGCCCTAAGTGAGTCTGCCATTTATGTTTATCATTGAGCTTTATCAATGTTAGCATCCTTAACTCTGCTGTATAAAACACCTTTATGCCTTCTCACCAAGCAATTTTGTGTTAAATAGACGTAAATCTAATAGACGTCTAAAAATAGTGCAATATTAGACTAGTCATCACATATTAGACAAACTTAACATAGTCATTGATTTCTGTTTATGACTAGTCTAGATTGTACTATTGTTAAAACCCAGATTAAGCCTAGTTTTAGCTCTATTTTTAGATGTCTTTGTTTAGATGTCTATTAAACATCAAAAATGCTACATCTATAGATCTGTTAGTTTTTTGACTTTTCATCATAAGAACATCTCTGGCTAGAAGATTTTTTTTATGTAGTCTGACAGTGCGGTCTGATATGTGTGGTTTTGCCCTCTCCGCTACAGGCTTAGCTAGCAACAGCGCTACATCTTTACCACGAGTCACCACTGCCATTAACCGCAGAGCTCACCGTGATGTGGACTCATCTCAAGACTTTTACCTGAAAGAGCGAGAGACTTTCATTCAACAGCCAATATTTTGAGATTTCTCAACAAGTGAAAAGAAAAAGAAGCCACTTCTCATGTGTACATTCCCACTGGATGTAGTGTTTCCCAGAACTAAGGATTAGCCGGAATGACGGACAGATGGACAGATGGATTGAGTGAATATACAGAAAGTGCTGTCGTGGACGTGGACGTGTGCTGGATTGAGGGGTGAAGAGGATATCAGAGAAAAAAAAAACTATTTTTATGTCAAAACAAAAATATATATATATATAATTTTTGCCTATATTATTTTTGTTGTCCGTTTCTGCCTGATTACTGTTTGTTTTGTGGATTTTTTTCCCCCAGAAGTGCAGTGAATTGTGAATTTTTTTCCGTTCGGGTTTCATTTTTAGCTAAATTTTGGGTTTTCTAGAAAGATTGAAGACATTTGTGAAAGGAGGGGAAAAAAGAAGGGTTTCTTTTCTGTTGTTGTTCTTGTTGCTGTTGTCCGTTTCGACGGTTTGGGGGCACATACAAAGTCTGGGGGTCTATATTAAAATGCACGCTTTTGCAATTTCTGTGTGCTGGCTTTATAAAGCAAGTTTGAAGACATATTATCACTGTGTTTGTTTCTTCTCACTGAGGACTGTTGTTGAAAAGCGAGTTTTTTTGTTTTATTTACTAAACGGAGGAGAGCTGCTGGTTTTCACATGGATTTGGTCTGCTTAATTCCCAGAGGCATGCTGGGCAACACTGGCACTTACCAGCTTATGCTTTGGTTTATTTAACAAGGGGTAACGATGAAAACAAAATCAATAAAAATTCTATTTGTTAATATGTAGATTGTGGGGACAGTAGGAGGATTCATTTGCTCCTAAAAAAAAAAAAAAAAGTTAGATTTTCAAAACATTTTCTATTTTTGTTGTTTTATAAATGTATATTAGGTTACACGAATAAAAACAAAACAATTCTTCATAACATCATAGATGTGAATCCATAACAGCACATTCAGTATTACGTATTCATAAAGCATGGCCATGTTTGTATACAATTTCTTAATAATAATATAATAAAAAGATCATTGCTTTCAGTAAACGTGCATCAAAAGTTTGTAGAGTCGATTTCATTGTCTATTTATATTTTGTACATCTTGTTTTGTTGAGCTGAGATGCTTGTTTTGGTCACACTTTATTTTAATGGTCCCTTTGTTGAATTTAAGTTACATTGCATCTACATGCCAACTAATTCTCATTACATTATAAGTAGACTGTTCGGTTGGGGTTGGAGTTTTTTATAGTCAGTTAAATGTCTGTTGAAGGAGCAGTATCAACAGATATACTAGTCTACTAATACTCAAATGGACCATCAAAATAAAGTGTTACCCTTATTTTCAATTTTCTTTTGATATAATTGGAAAACAACATGTTCAGACAGGTCTGACTGGCTTACAGAATTTGGTCAGGAATGATGAGGAATCAGGGATAGAGGCTTCCTTTCATTTCAGCTTTTATGCAAGCCAAAATATTTTCACTTCATCAAAAAATGCGTGTAACAAACAAAGCATGACGTGTTTTTTAATATTCGTTTGTTTAGATTTGCGTAATTGTAAATTCTCCAAATGTCGATTAAAAGAAATCCAGTGTTTTTCATACTCATAACCGCATCAAACTAATATAAGAACGACAAATGATTGTTTCTTCGAATCTAGCATCTGCTTTCTCATCTGATTTCCGTCACGTTACTGTATAACTTTCTGTAGCAAGTGTTTTTTTTCCATAGTGATCTAACAGAAACTCTTAATAACAAAGTAACTGTGTGTAATACCGTTAATTTTGGAAATCTGAAAAGCGTTCACATCCAGACTTTTAGCCTTTTGTAGAATCATTATTAATAATTGAATTGTCTGTTCCCGACTGCCTTTTTCGCAGAAAACAACCAAAGGATTTTGGTATCGTGTAGTACAAGAAGTTCCCGGAGTGTGAATTTGCATCACATTGTATATTTATAGAAAAAAAAAATTGAAATGGATTCAAGAGGAACCTATGTAGACATCACTAATTCAGAGCATCAAAACTCAGTATGTGTACAACTTGGTAGCAAATGTGTTTGTAACTATCATGTGCCTTAACCTTTTTCCATGTTAGATGAAGACGAATAGTGTGTTTTATATGTTATATTGGTCCCCTCTCTGTCTCTTTTACATGCAAGCAAACACACACAAACACACACACTCCTGTCTCTGGCTCCTCACACTGTCACTCACTCTGTGTTCTCAATGTAGTCTAGACTGGTGATGGGTTTTGCCTTGTATTACATTGTATTATACACTTTTAAAAGATAGAGACATTAAAAAGGTTTGATTATATAGTTGTTAATGCTTTCCTAGCGCTCCAGAACAATGCCACAGTGACCGAATGTATTGTCAATTTTACTAATACCCAGAAGAGAGAATTGCTCTTGTAAAAGAAAAAAAAATACAGGTTTGTAGAGTATCACTTTGGTGTGTTTTCAATAAATCATGCCTGAAAGGAGTTCATTCTGTGTGGGTTTATTTATCTAATTGAAGGCACATGCTGATTTTGTTTGTCGTTGTTTCGTTTTGAAACCCATTGACTTTTAGTGTACTGATGAAAAAAAAACTGCTTCTTAATTTGTTTTAAAAAATCCTAAGAATGATCTACACCGAATTCACACTTTCTCTGAATTAAATGTCCCAAATTCTTAAAGAAAAAAAATGTTTTCAGAGACTCTTGTGAATCAGGGAATATTTCATTTCACATATTGGGAATTAAGGCTCCTTATTAATATCCATTTTAATACAGAATGCACTGTCAATGCTTAAGGCAGATGATGAATTTACTAAAATAGTCTTTTTTTTACCATTCTATTTCATGGTGTAAGGAGGCCCAAACCTGCAAAAACAATGAATGAATAAATAATTATGTATATATATATATATATATATATATATATATATATATATATATATATATATATATATATATATATATATATATATATATATATATATAAATGAGTAATTAAATACAGAAATTTATGCATAAATAAAGTTATGCACACAAATAAATAATTGTATACAAAATCTACAAATTTCGGCATAAAAAAATACAAAAATAATTAGTAGCGCGGGCAGGTAAATGAATGAATTACACAAATGTTGGGGCAATATGAAATTGCTAAACTGAAAGTTTATTTTAAATGTTTATTTCTTCTTTTTTTTTTTTTTTTTTAATTCCCAGGATCCGCATGTTGCAATGTCCCGAATTTAGCTTGAAAATCTTAAGCCAATTGTTATGGAGTGTTCTGATTCAATTTAGAATTTCCCCAACCCGCACAGGTGACCAGAGTGAGTGCTCTGACTTGGCCCCCCTGGTCCGTTTATTCATTCAGTTGGAGAATGTAGTTGCGTATTTTCTTTTCCTGAGTTCAACATGCTAATGAGAGGCTGTCTGTCAACCAGCAGAAGGTGGTCTTCATGCCATAATTAGTTGCTCATTAGAAAATTTTTGGATTTGATTTTTTTTTTGACTGGCTTCTGATAATTGACAGACACCCTGTCATTAGCATGTTGACCTGAGGAATAAACGTTTGAAAGGAGGGAAAAATAAAATTTCAGTTTAGCATTTTCTTACTCCTTCAACATTTGTGTAATTTATCTAATTATTTTCCTGCCCACACTATTATTATTAATATATGTATGCAGAAATTTGTGGATTTATATACATTTATTTATTTGTTTATTTATTGTTTTATTTATGCAGGAATTTATGGATTTATTTACTCATTTATTTATATATTTGCGTATTTATTTATTGTTTTTGCAGGTTTCTTCCTCCATAATAGTGCACTAAGAATAGTTAGAATAGAATAGTTCTCCTGGGAATCTTATTCCTAACAATTGTTATCTTCTAGAAATATATATATTTTTAAAAATACATTTTTACATGAAACAAAGATTTACACTCCCTGTGTACATCCTCAGGCTGTTGAACAACTCAAATAGCTGATTTAATATATTATATCTTCCTTTCTGGATGGTAAAGGAACACTTCATTTTTTAAAAAATAGGCTCATTTCAAAATAAAAATAAAAAAGTTGCTATTTTCTAGGCTGATATGGCTTGGAACTGCATTCCGACAACAAAGTCCCTTGATTATTACGCCAGAATAAGAATATAGTTCCTATAGCCATATTGACCTAGATCAGGGGTGTCAAACTCAATTCCTGGAGGGCCGAAGCCCTGCACAGTTTAGTTCCAACCCTGCTCCAACACACTTACCTGTAGGTTTCAAGCAAGCCTGAAGGACTCAATTAGTTTGATCAGGTGTGTTTAATTAGGGTTGGAACTAAACTGTGCAGCGCTGCGGCCCTTTTGGAACTGAGTTTGACACCTGTGACCTAGATAATAGCAACCTTTTATTTTCTGTTGGTCTTAGTACAGGGTAACTACAAAAAAGTGTCAAGTTTTAAATATGATAATGATCAAAATTATTATTTTTTTTTAATGCTAATGGTCTAATCCGATTCAATGATTTATTCTAAGCTAAGCTAAGTGCTCCTGCTAGATCCAGAGATTGCTTGAATAGATTCCAAAAATGTAAATCCCAAATGTTTAACTCAGAGGTGTCCGGTGGCCTGCAAAATGAATGCCGCAGTCACGGCGCTTTGAAAGGGGGTGGGATTAAAAAAGATGATTGGACATTAAAAAACTTTGCGATTGATTCATGTTTTAAATTTCAGTCCAGAGAGGTCATGTTTTAATCCTTGATTGGTCTCACACAATCATTTCGCAGGTCAGAGTTCATCAAGCTTGAACTTTCCAAAGCAGCGAACTACAAAACTTTCCGCACAACCTTACGTTTCTGGTCTGAAGCATTCACGTGCGTATGAATGGAAGTCTATGGAGAGAAAAGTGCAGTGTGCTTTAGTTCCAACCCTAATCAGACACACCTGGGCTAGCTAATCAAGCTCTTACTAGGCTTTCTAGAAACATCCTTGCAGGTGTGTTGAGACAAGTTGGAGCTAAAATCTGAGGACACCAGCCCTTCAGGATCGAGTTTGGATACCACTGTTTTAACTTTAAGAGACTTGTAAAATTAGCCTATTTACAAAAAAAAAAAAAAAAAAAAAAGGAGAGTGCTCTTATAAAGTCTATTGTTCAGTGTACGTTAAATCACATCATCCAGTGTGTGTGCAGCTCCTGCAATGGCTTGTGTGACGATAGATAATTGTTTATGAGCCTGATCCCAGTCTTCCTTTAGCCCACTGCTCTCTGCCTTCTCCACTGCATCTGCCAGGCCGGGGAAAGTGGCCACACTTGATGACCTCGATGCCCAAATCACATGCCTGCGTGATGCCAGGGAGCGTAGAGGTGACGGTGAACAGGTGTGACAACAGCATGAACAAATAGAGGGTAGTGATTAATGTTCATAAAGGGCCAATCGTTAGGAGAAAAATGTTTTAATGATGCTGCTTCATACCTGAAAGCGTATTTGTCAGGGAATGCTAACGGGTCAAGGAAAGCCCTGTCCAACAGCATGAGCTGGTCATTAATGCGACGAGCCTTCAGGGGCCTGTTGTGAAGACAGAACTTATGTTTATGCCATCTGTTATGCACTCTTGACTTCAGAGCGAGTTATTTTGTATTGATTTAACACTATATAACCAAGAGAAACAAATGTCTAAAGTCTCTAAATATTATTCGCATGATCAAAAATCTAGTGCATAGCTTCTGTCTTTTTTTAAACAAGTAAAAGGTCTTTTAGTGTGTCTGTGTGTGTAAGATAACTTGATTACGTGATTTTTCTTTTTAAAAAATTATGTTAAATGTATTAAATATGGTGGCTTTTAAGATAGTAGTATTGGCATCTTTTTTAATCATCATTACCTTACTCTGCATTAAATGTTTTGCTGCTCAGAATTAACGCTACAGAGATTTGATCATGCATTTAAAAGCACACTGTAGTTATTAAAATAATTGTTGGCCTCTTTAGTAAAAAATTGTCAAATAAGTGCGACTACTTCACCATTTTCATAATATATGAGCTATAAAAGTCATCAATTGGGGTACTTCACAAAAAAATCCTATAAAAGCTTTAGAAGTATCATATTTCACTCTTTTTACAAGAAATAATGTGTCAGTTAGGTTTCTGTTAAAAAAATAGATATAATTTATTATAGTATATTTTAAATGTACCTGCTTTAGTTAAGCAAAAACACACATATGTCTCTTTAAATTTAAATGAGCTGTTGTTCCCCGCCCTCTTTTTAGACGTGGGCAGAACCTTTTCAGCTGGCACCTCAATTACTCCTTAACGACATATGTTTGTGCTTTAAAGTCTTGTCAGTTTAATGTGCTATGAGACTTTTAGGGTGCTTTCACACCTAGACTTGTTTCGTTTGCCCAGTTACCGCGGTTCGCTTGCCATATGTGAATCTTGTGAATTTTGGTCATTGAAAAATCTTTTATATGTCAGTCTTCACAGGGTTAACTTACGTTTCTTTTACAAGATCTGAATCCCTGATCAAACGATCCAATTTAGTTGCAGTGTCACGGAAAAACTCCACAGCTTTCTTCAAGGATTCTGGAATGGGGAGAAATATTCTCATTGTGACTATGTCAAATACGTCTATCAATTGCTTTTAGGAAAAAGCAAGACATTTCCTCGGCCAAAACTAATCTTGTTAGCTTACCCATAGAGATTGCTTTAGCCGCAAGTTTGGCCTCAAAGGCTGTGACCGCCTGCGTGAGGTACTGCTCCAGACTTTCTGCATAGTCGCTGCAGTTAAAGGGCAGCAGGAGACTGTCAGCCAATCGCAGCAGCACATTCCCTGCTGTCCTCGCGACTGCCTGATGACTGGTGAAACCTGCATAATGCAAATTTTAAAATGCAACAGGCTGATAATAAATATCCTTTAAACTTATGTCCCTTATGAAAATTAATAATGGTTTTATTACAAATAAAACAAACAAAATGTATTCAAAAACTGTAATCCCAAATTGTTACACTAAGAATAATTTAACCATCAAATTTGTAGTAAAACCAGTTTACAAACAGTAATCACAGCCACAAAAATGGTTACTACACTTCTGATCATTGCTTTCATAATGGATTATAATAGTAATAATATTTAAAAAAATACATTTTATTTATAATCAAACATGCAATAAAATACAAGGATTCAACATAGAAAAATAATAAATTATAAACATTAGAATGATTAAGAATCTAAAAATGTCATCTTAAAAAGAGCATCTTAAAACTAGCTACTTTATTATAATATTTATAAGTATTATAATAGTACTAATTGAATGTCTCATTTGAGAGCCTCTGTATTCAGTTCACCTGGATCAATGTATGTAGATGCATAGTCAAAAGTGTCATAAGCCGTGTGGTAGGCTGGGTAGATGCGTGCTCTTGTTTTGCTCTGCAATGAGAATCTTGTTATTATTACTCAGCTTTTTTTCTCTGTTTGATTTGTGAACTTTTTAGGGACCACCTCGAAAATGAGATGATTCATCCCAAGGGGCTATCCCATTCAATAATCCATCAATAATTCAAATTCAATATACTTGACGGCATCACGCTGACGACATACCTGGTCATAATAATAGGAGATATCCATAGACGTTATTCCAAGGTAGTGTATAAAAGCAGCGTAATCACTTCCAGCTCCTGTCAAGAAGCCCACACTGCAAACACATTGAAGAGTTTCAGAAATATTACTTTTATTATTATGGTGCTTTAATCACACTAGAGCTTTTCCTTTGTGTTTAAACAACCCAGTTTATCATCATTCTAAACATTGCTTTTAATCCCTGGTAAAATAATTCATATATTATTAAAATAACTTAAAAATGTAATTGTTCAAATCATGGCGATACTCATGGCGACACGGTAGCACTGTTGCCAAAGAACGTCCTGTATTCATGTGGGTTTCCTCCGGATGCTCCAGTTTCCACCACAGTCCAAAGACATGTGGTACAGGTGAACTGGATGAACTAAATTGGCCATTTTGTATGTCTTTGTGTGTCAACCTGAGAGTGCATGGGTGTTTCGCAGTAATGGTTTACAGCTGAAAGGGCATCCGCTGCATTAAAACATATGCTGGATAAGTTGGTGGTTCATTCCGCTGTGGCAACCCCTGATGAATAAAGGAACTAAGTCGAAGGAAAATGAAGAAAATTTAAATCATAATTTAGAAGTGGGGATAGATCTGAACTTTTGTGCCTTTTTAACACACATTGCATTGCCATAATGCAGAGTGAAAGATTATGGCTAGATGCTTAGCGATCATATTACATTGTAAAAATATCTGTTTAATAACAGTTTTCATATTTTTTAATTCACGGATGTTTTCTTTTTTTTACGATTATGAGTTGCATTATGGGACTGAACCTTTATATCTCAGCTCTGTCAGCCCTTGATATTGAAAACTCTGCAGTTTAATGGACTGACTTTTATTGAATTTTAAGTCATTTGAAACAATCGATTGTATAAAAAAATTATATGAATTGAATGAACTCCTTAAAATAACTGAAAAAGTGCTGGCAGTTTATTATCTTTTTTTTTTTTTTTTGTATCCTAATTTACAACACCAACCCAGACAATACATCACTTCCGTTCAAACTATTAGAAATGTCAATAAAAGTCACCTTTTCAAAAGCAAACGTTGTTGGAGGAAAGATCAATATCCAATAATGCATTAATTAATAAGCATAAGCATAATTAAGCATTGAGCCTAAATAAATGGAAAACACCAACAATCACAAAATATCGAAATCTGTTAAATTATGGATATCTTTTACTGTGTAGGGGTAAAAATAAACATACAGTTAAAGTCAGAATTATTAGCCCCCCTGTTTATTTTTTTCCCCAAATTTCACACTTAGCTGATGATTGATTATAAAGCTTGTTTGGCATGCTGTCCCGGGAGAGAGCTCAAAAGATCCTCGAGCCTGGGGCTCCCTCATGTTGCAAGGCGAGAGTGCAGTTTGAGCTCAGGTAGAACTCAAGAACTCCCCTGCTGTATAATAAAGAGATAGTGATTGCTCTTAAGAGATAACTACTTACTAAGTGTATGTCTATGGTGCTGATTTGGATTAGTCAATTAACCTAAGTTGCATGTTTTTGGACGGTGGGAGGAAACCGGGAGACTCGGGGGATACCCACACAAGCACAGGGAGAATGTACAAACTCTGCACGAAAACGTTGGCTAGTTTGGTTATGACCAGAACCAAAGATGTTCTTGCTGTGAGGCAACAGTGCTAACTACTGGGCCACCGTGCCACCCATCTAGGAAAGGAGGAGAAGTAGTGGTGAAAGGGGGATTCTTCAAAGCGAAGAAGACTGTGGTATGAAACCTAGAGCATTTCTAGAGGCTAAGGAGTCGTCTGATTGGTGAATGATAAATTGGATAAAGCAGGGCCAGCGCTAGCAATCATAAGCATGTGATCCTCACAAAATTAGTTTATAAATAAACTTCACTTCTAATAAGTGATTTATTTTAACTTTGCTCTGATGAATATTTAACTAGATATTTTTCAAGACACTTCTGTAAAGCTTAAAGTGATATTTAAAGATTTATTAGGTTAACTAGGCAGGTTAGGGTAATTAGTTTTTTGGATAATGACGGTCTGTTTTGTAGACTATTGAAAAAACATGTAGCTTAAAAGGGCTAATAAATTTTGCTTTTAAAAAAAACTGCTTTTATTTTAGCCAAAATAAAACTAATTAGATTTTCTCCAGAAGAAAAAATATTTTCAGACATAAAAATTTGAAAAATATTAAAAAATAAAGTAAAAGTTTAAGGGGGGACAAATAATTGTGAATAATAATATAATATATATATATCATCACCTTGGAATTATAAGGTTTAATCTGCATTCTGAGTGATTTTGAGATATTGAGCTTCAAAGTTTTTGCTTTCTATTGCAAACAATGTGTGTAATATTTGTTTTTTAAATAAAAAGTCTTAAAATGTAAACAAATTATAAAACACATCACATAATGTAAATATGTTGTCATTTAATAAGAATATGTCAAAACCTCAATTTTGACAAAAATGTCAGCGAACCTTTTAATTATAACGTGACAATATATATTAATATTAATATTATATTAATATATAATATTAATAATATTAATATTGTTCAAATATTAATTCAATACAATGTGAATTAACAGTATAAAATGACCTGTGGTTAACTGGTGTATTAAAAGCTGAACTATGAGGTGGTACTGAATAAAATTAAGAGCATACTTAGGTATAATCCCATAATTTGGACTGGTTCTGTTGTAATACCGTATCCAGTTGTCATAGACTGACATGGTTGTCCCGGGAGCATCAACCTGAAAGCACAGGACTGGTCAAAGCCTCATGAAGGATGTTAAAATCACATTTCAGCTAAGAGAACAGATTGGGGGTTTGTTCCTCACCTGTTTGGAGGCGGTAAAAAGCACACTCTGTGCTGCTGGAGAAGCTGAGGCTCTGAGAGTGGCATTAGCTGTTGTGGACAAAGAACATTTCAGCAGTGCGAACACATCAGGATCAAAGTTATAATCTGACGAAAAGAGTCATACCAAACACTGAGATGTCCACGTTGATGTAGGCCACAGTGCGCTCACTCAGCTTACTGAAGTACTCCTGCAAATGAAGAACACTTTCAACACATATACAGTACAATCTTTTCTTAACTCTAATTCCAATTTGTAGCACTTCAGTTGGTGTGATTATTAACAAACCTCTGTGTATTCTGCAGATCCGATAAGGCCAAATTCTTCAGCTCCCCAACTGCCAAAGATAATGGACCGCCGAGGTCGCCATTTCCCTTTCAGGTAGAGAATTAGTGTTGGATTCTTTTTTTTTTTTTTTTTTTTGCTTCATCACACTATAAGCATTGCTAAATCTTTCCTCTTTATTGCAATTGCAGATTTAATTTCTTTGGCCATATAAAGTAGAGCTTTTTGTAAACGTAAATAGTTTCAAACATAAAACTAAATTGAGTTGCTGACTCCCAAAACAAAGCGCTGATTCTGAAAGAGCTAAAACAAGCTGTCCTGTCTCAAAGTCAGCCCAGGCTCATTGGAAATGCCTCAGCCTGCATTTGTAATGTAGAACAAATGTAAAAAAAAATAAAAATGTAAATGTAAAAAAATGGAGTTGCTCCATGTATGTTTGTCTGCATGTTTCAGATGACAAATCCACTAGAGGCCGCTGTTTGTATTTTAGCTTCTGAAATGCGTCATGCAAGGCCTAATATACTTCAAACTAAGTTTTTATTCGTTCTTAGTTTGAGGTCAAATAGAAGTTCAAAAATTATTAGTGATAGAATGCTGTTTGTGACAGCCTGGTGATGCAGCAGGCGGGGTTGTAAATGTGTCATGCTGCTTGTATGTACTCCTTAACACAGGGGTGTCAAACTCAATTCCTGGAGGGTCGAAGCCCTGCACAGTTTAGTTCCAACCCTGCTTCAACACACTTACCTGTAGGTTTCAAAAAAGCCTGAAGGACTCAATTAGTTTGATCAGGTGTGTTTAATTGGGGTTGGAACTAAACTGTGCAGAGCTGCGGCCCTTTTGGAACTGAGTTTGACACCTGTGCCTTAACACAACAATGTTTTACCTTTGGCAAACAGAAGTGACACTCCATGAGAAATGCCACCGCAGTGCAACACATCTATACATTGTCTTCTAATTATTGTGGACAGACACCGAATGGCACTGCCAGTGTGTGCAAACTCATAAAAATTGATAATGGGCTTTTCATCTGGTGTGAGACCCCCTCCTCGTCTTTAAAATTTCTCTGCGAGTGAGTGGGCAAACGAATCAGGTGGAGGAGATTGCATGTCAAAGAAGGCGGAGTTACAGAACACACCCACCGATTACACAATCGCTTTTAACCAATGGCAGCTTAAAGGTGTTCAGAAGCCCAAATGAACTTTGAAATGAAATTTGCTTTTGTGAACTGATCCGAATTGCTGAAATGAATCAAAAGAGCTTTGTTTCAGCTTGGTTCTGTTCGGAATGACGTTTGACATCAGTTTGTTTGAAGTAAACAGGAGCCTTTAGGGTACGTTTTGTTGTACATTTCAGATATGTTTTCAGATGTTTTCAAAGGTAAACATTCGAGAAAAGTGCACCGCATCACAAGTACACCACCACACAAAGAGAGCTACCAAGCAAACTGACCAATCCACAGTGACTGTGTTTAAAGTGGATTTTAAATAAACAAACACTTAATATATTAACATAACTCTAAAGTGTTCCTCGGTTTATGATGAAACTGCAAACCGTTTTAATTCTAATTCCAAAGTTTATTTTATTATACCTTTGTGTCTTAGCATTAATTTGATGATTGATGATGGTGAAATAGATTTTTTCTTTGGATGTCTTAAGCGGCCTCACCTTCCTTCACCATCTTTCCCAGCACTCTGGTGATCTCCAGCATCACTGCTGTGCCACTGCTGGGGTCAATGGCTCCGTGCACCCAACTGTCCCTGTGGTTTCCATAAATCACATACCTGTCTGAACAACAAACATCCAAAAAATATTTGAAATATGAAATGTATTTGGTAATGTTTTTGCCAAAAAATCAAATACAAAATTCTTCACTAAGGTTATGTTAATGCGATTAAAAAAACAAATCAGTAATAATGTAAAATATTGTTCAAATGAACTATAATTTTCATATATTTAAAATGCTATTCATTCCTGAAAATTGTCAACAGAAATGTGTCTGGCATTCACTGTAACATAATCCTTCAAATCATCATGTCCATTTGGTGTTCGAGAAACATTTAAGGCATTTATTTAAGACTAGAGTGTCTAAGTAATTTCAAGGAACTGTGCAAAATCAGCACAGGTATTTTGCTCAATAGCTTTCTAACAAACATAACCTACCTGGCTCTACACTGCCTCGGATCACTCCCATAACATTAGCTGAGTTTTCTATTTTCTCAATGTTATAAGTGTCCAAATGCACAGTGCTAAAGGACAGAACAAAACATTATTACCATTATAACTAACAATAAAGTCATCCAATACATAACTATATTTGTTAGAACATTGTAAGATGTGTTTACCTGTTGGTGAAGGAAGACGTGGCTTTGAATCCTGGTCCGCCGAGTTTATATGTGCAGTCAAATGCGCCTTGCCATCCTGCAGGTGCATCTTCCCCATCAAGCTCACTGTTGTGAATAATTCAATCAGAATGAGAAGAAAACATTCAAAAACATGAGAGATGAAAAGAAAGAAACACTTACCAGATTAATCTTTGAGCATCCTCAAACCCTATCGGCTGTGTTGGAATTGGTGGGATGCCTGTTATTTCTTCTTTTGGTCTTCTGTAAGTATCCTCTACAAGAGAGACCATTTAGTTATTTATTTACTATAATATTTTTTATAACATATGTGCTTTAATGCAATACATTTTAAAACAAATCAATTCATTAAAAAGCTCTGGTTACCTTTTGCAGCTAGGTAAGGTGTTAACAAGTCTCCAAAGTCAATGTTGTATGAGCCTCGCTCAACACCAGAAGGAGGAAGGTACCAGGAGTGAGGATAGGTTTCACTTTCTGACACCAGGCCGTCATTAATGTCGTACGGCTCAGTATAGACAAGAACCCCAATAACTCCAAACATGGCTCCATTTATAGCCTGTTATAATCACACCACACAGGAGAGTAAAACATGTGCTCATGTATTCAATATATTAAAAGTCAAGCAAACTAAACTAGTTAAAAATAACCTGTTTATTTTTTCCCTAATTTCTGTTTAACAGAGAGCAGATTTTTTCAACACATTTCTAATCATGATAGTTTTAGTAACTGATTTCTAATAACTAATTTATTTTATCTTTGTCATGATGACAGTACATAATATTTTACTAGATATTTTTAAGACACTTCTATACAGCTTAGAGTGACATTGGAAGGCTTAACTAAATGGTTATCAAGGCGGGATAGGGTAATTAGACATATCATTGTGTATTAATAGTTTGTTTTGTAGACAATTGAAAAAATATATAGCTTAAAGGGGCTAATAATTTTGTGACATTTAAAGGCTTAATTAGGTTAACAAGGCAGGTTAGTGTAAATAGGCAAGTTATTGTAATAAAACAACATTTTGTAATTCTACTGCAGTAGAAACAAATATATTCTGACATGCTGACATACTTGCTCTGTTAAACATCATTTGGGAAATATTTTAAAAAGAAAAAAAATTCTGATAGGGGAGAATAATTTGGACTTCATAAAAAAATAACTATAAATTTAAAATATTGAATTACACTTTATTTGTTTTAATGCTTGGAAATGACTTTTTGTCTTTGACACAAATGCTCTCCTCCCATTCATTTGATATTTAAAAAGAAAATTCATCTGCAATTTTTTTTTTAAATGATCATATTTTCAACAGTAGTTCCAGCAGTAGTTTTGTAATACCAAAAAAGGCCTAATCAATGTTGTGTGTAATTAGTTAGAAAGTAACCACTTACTGTTGCTGAATTACTTTTTTGCTGAATATATAGTTTTATTTTCAGGTAAATTTGTCAGATAAAAGTCAGAAAAGCAGAGTAAATAGTTTTTGTTTGTTTTTTTGTTTACAATTTTATTTAGTAGAATTTTAAAAAAATTCTATTTTCTAAAAAAAAAGTTTTTTTTTTGCTAACTTTAAAAAAGGTTATTCATCAAGATGGTACATTCATCAGAGATTGTTCATTCATCAAGATGAATGCACGTTTAAGAAATAATGGATTTTGTATTCATGAAATATGGAGTCATTGCTATAAAAAGTTTTGATGGTGTTTTTTTTATATAAAGCTAAAGGCCCTGTTTGACTCTTTTAAATTAAAATAATTAAAAGAGATTAATTTCTATTATCTGTGCCAAGAGTGTCCAAACTTGGTCCTGGAGGGAGGGAGTTTAGCTCCAACTTCCTTAAACACACCTTTGAAGACATTTCTAGTATGACTAGCATTAACTTGTTTAGGTGGTTCAGGTATGTCCAATTGAGGTTGGAGCCAAACTCTGCTGGACACCGGCCCTCCAGGACCGAGTTTGAGCACCCCTGATCTATGCATTAAAAATTATAGTAATTTTAAGCATGTATTGAATCAAGTAATTAAATTACTTTTCAGACTAAGTAATTAGAAAAGTAACTTAAATACAGTTTTAACCCTTTAACTGCCCCACTAAGAAAAACATGTTTGGACTGCATTTCTTAACTACTAAAGTCGCTAGTTAAAACATGCGTTTGTTTTTTTTCCCCACACATCCTTTAAATATCTAAAATATAAACCTACACCAAATGGTTGATATGTGGGTTCATGGTAAAAGTACCGGAATTACTACACATAAACTATGAAAAATGTGAAAATATGAGGTGTAAGACCAATTTATTTTTAAAAAAAAAATCTACATATTTATACAAAATAAAACATTTTTGAATACTAAATCATCTTAAAATATTGCCATAAAATATTTCAGATTCTCATTAAACATGTTTTCTTGATTTGTTTTTACAATAAAACCAAAATCAAGTGAAGTGCAACAGGATTATGTTTGTTACATTTTTGTTTGCTTGCTTGTAAACCAAAAATACTGTGTAAAACCATTATTTAAAAATGGTCAACCATTTGGTAGAGCAGGCAGTTAAAAGGTATTACTATATGATATTAGTGGTGTTACTTTTTTGAAGTAGCTTACACAACACTGGGCTGAATAACCACTAGCAGTCTTTAAAACAGTTATCAAATGAATTGTCATTTGCCTGATGAATGTCTTGAATGTTTTTGACTGGTGTATTCTCACTTTTTTAGATCTTCCTTCTCCTCCATATCTGGTGATGGCGATGGTTCCTCTCAGATCCAGCGTTCTGTTTAACAGTTCGTAGTCACTCATTTTACCTTGGTTTGCATAAACAAGTTTTCCCTGCATATAAAACACAGATGGTCAGTGTATCGGATCGCATCACAGTTTGATTCAGATAAATATTGTTGACAATTGCATAAACCTTATCAGCTTTTGATTATCTGCTTGAAGTTAGTGATAGCAAGGAATCCTAACTATAAACCTTTGTCTGAACTGTCAGTAGTGGAACATTGGTGAGAGAAGAAACAAATAGGTTTCTGTGGATGACTTTACTACAGGGACTTGAAGTGGCTTAATAGCCCCAAAGGTCATCACTTACACAATGTTTTCACTTGTTTTCTAAGACCGTCAAGTGCAGTAAAAGCGATCATCTTCATCTTGTGACTTTCTGACATGATACGAAGGTGTCTTTAGAAAATAATAATATGGGGAAACTGTGCTATTATAGACAAAGAAAGGAATTAATAATCCAATATTAAAAAGATTTATGTAATTGTGTAAATAATGTAAATATTTAATATACTATGGTACTGTGGAAAATTAAGAGGTGATAATATGTGTCCTTGAAGCACATAACCAATCAACATTGTACATTTTTCAAGTTTTCATTAGGACTATTGGTTATGGTTATGATTTTTCTGAGATACAACTATTGGAAATCTGGAATCTGAGGTTAAACGTTTATCACATTTAAGGTTATCTAAATTAAGTGCTCAGCAATGCATGTTACTAATCAAAAATAGGACATTTAGTGAGGAAAATCTTTATGGAACATGATCTGTACTTAATTGAAGGAACATTTAAGTTAAATCGATACTCGATTTGACCCATGCAATGTTTTTTTGGCTATTGTGAAAAATATACCTGTGCAAGTTAAGGAGGAACATGGTTTTGTGCTACAGGGTCACACATTGCTAATATATGTTTTCTATTATAATATATTTTAAAATGTTACTTATAATACATTTCCAGCATCTTTATGTCATCAGGAATTTGATTTGCTGCTCAAAAACATTTCTTGTTACCAATGTGCAGTTTTATATTTTTAAATTAACTGTGATGGTAAAAAGAAGATAATTGGCTTCCCTGTTTTAACTTACTATCAAAATGTACTGTCCCAACAATTTTGACCTGTGTACACTGTATTACACTTCTTTACTAATAAAATATATGGCTTTTATTTGTAAGTTAGTCATTTTTGAAGAATAATATGTAAGAATTCATGATCTTTTAAAGAGATGTCTGATGGGCACCTTGACATTTCCTGCAGGTGAATAAGCTGCGAAAGGCTGGACCACCTCTGGATCCTGCTGCTCAGGTTTGTAAGCTTTCTCTCTCTCTCTTGCTGTAAATAGGACCTGGTTTTCTGGATCAACTAAATAAAAAAAATATATTAATGCATCATTTAACATATTTCTGGGATAATATGTCATTTAAATTCCATCATCCATCATTGATTCATTTATTCATTCATTTTGTTTTTAGCTTAGTCCCTTTATTAATCTGGGGTCGCCACAGCGGAATAAACCGCAAACTTATTCAGCACATGTTTTACGCAGTGGATGCCCTTCCAGCTTCAACCCATCTCTGGGATACATCCATATACACTCATTCACACACATACACTACGGACAATTTAGCCCAACCAGAGCCCCCAGAGGAAACCCACGCGAACGCAGGGAGAACATGTAAACTCCACACAGAAATGCCAACTGACCCAGCCGAGGCTTGAACCAGCGACCTTCTTGCTGTGAGGAGACAGCACTACCCACTGCACCACTCTAACCAATTTCTTACCAACAGAGACTTTGTTAGGGTTATCCTTGTTTGGAAATGACAGATACACCTTGTAGTCCTCCCTCCATGCACTGTCCAAGCCTGTTTTGGGGTCTTGCCACCTTTTCAGCATAAACGCAACAGTTGCTTCATCTCCAGGGGTGGTGGCCATGTGGGGAACCTTAGTCAGCTCCCTTTGCACAAAAGACAAAAGTAAATTTTCAATTCAGCTGGAAACTAAACAGCCACAAACAGATCACATAGAAATGTTCGCCATTTACTGAAATGGTCTTGCAAAGCTCATTTAATCATTCTGTCATGTGCCTCAGTATTAATACTTCACCTGAGGTTCTCTTTAATTTCATTGGTGTCCAGTTCTGCAAGGAATTTCTTAATGATACTTTCATCCACATCTTGAGATGCATCCCGGACCCACTCTGGTGCTGAACTGCCCTTTTCAATGGCGAAGTGTCCCAGTAGAATTCCTACAGTAAGAGCTGCTGCTCCTCCAAGAACACCCAATAGCACCTCCTTAAGCATAATGTTAAGATGTCAGAGCTGTTAATGTGTTCAACCAGCTCTATCCTCCTCTATTAATGCCCGTGGCGAGAGGAGGGTGTGAATGAAATGTTATGACCATATGCATGTAGGTAAGTGTTTTGTCATTCTGACTGCTCATCCAAAATTCCAACCTGATAAGAAGGATTTACCTAAACCATAAAGTTTACACATTAATGATTTTAGTGAAATGTCAGGTTGGACTTTAACTCCTGCCACACTTAAGCTGTATATGTAAATTTTAATACCATTTATTGTGAATGCATGAAGAGTTTCTAAACACATAGACACACAATTCATGACTAGCATGAAAAAGTCAAACCGATACAGAAATAAACAATACTCAGAACTTTCTATGGATGTTCAGGTCTTATTATTGTTTTTATTATTTTTTTTTCTGTTATAGAAAATATATTTTCTATGAATAATAACGTATCCAAAATGTATAAGGGATATCATTTTCTCAATAACTTATGGGAAATTTGTTTTTATCAAATACTTTGAATGTTAATAACTTATTTACTTACATCAAAATGTGTCTATTTTCGGTTTTCGGTGTCTTTCGCTCAAACTGAGAGGATCTGGCAACATGCGCCTTTGTGTATGTCACCTACCAGCTCATATGCAACCTCACATACTGATTTACTGCATATATTTTTTCATTGCCCTGTTAAATTGCCTCGTTTAATACGAATTACCCAGCTGGCATAGCGCCTTTAATTAAAAAAAAAACTTCCCAGACTTCCCATCATGCAAATCTTAAAGAATTATATTTTCACTTTCACATTCGTGCTCAGCTGCATCATAACTGGCCTCGTTTTCTGAACAGATCGAGGACATTAATTCAAAGTCGTAGTTCATAATCGTAAGTATTATGAAATATAAAGATACATCTGAATTGTGCCTCGTACACGTGACAATTCAGAGCAGGTGACGTTAGGTTTTCCGTATTGCACGGCACGCGCAGTGTTTATCACACAGACCTCTCCGTTTCCTAATATAGAACAAGTTACGACGAATTTGATCAAACGATATAATGTCTCGTTCCAAATGATAATGGCTAACGTGTTCGCCGTCTTAAACAAGCCGAGTTTTTGACTGGTAATACTTAACATAAGGTTGAGCTCATAGCGTTTAGCATTTACTACAGCATTTCGAATGAACTGTAATCGAGTGATACAAGAACACGCGTTTATATTAACTTATAGTAACGTGCCGACGAAACAAACAGGTATTTATATTTCTGAGAAGAGTCTGCAGCTATTTTAAGTTAGACTTTTTGAATGACAGCAGATATTTAAAATGTAACAGATAAACATGATTAATAAAACATAATCGACCAAAAACATATATTTTGGGAAGTTTGGGACGGTTTATGATTACGTGGTAACGAAAATATATTTGAAAGGAACCAATTCACGGAAATAAGACTTCTGGTTGAATCAGTGTCATTGTGTTTGACGCTTCTTTTATTTTAGTTTTAGAACAAGGAGTAAACATAAGTCATAAAGAGAAATGTGTTTATCCTTATTTTTAACTCATTATCTTGTATTGTACTTCAGAGTTTAAATGCTCTCTTTTTGTCACTTTCACAGAGCTGCTAAGCAGTAGGCTACATGGCAACCATGACTCGCCTTCCTGTGCTATTGAACCTCATAGTTCTGCCTATTCACCTTTGGGCTGCGGTCACTCCAGAGCCCACTTCATTTCCCATTTCAAGCAGTGGAGAGCCATTCCCATGGAACAAAATGAGACTTCCAGACACGATATCTCCCCTTCATTACAATCTCCTTATCCATCCTAACCTCACAACTTTAGATTTTACTGGATCAGTACAGATTCAAATTGAGGTGCTTCAAGACACCAAGACTGTCATATTGCACAGCAAGAATCTTCAAATCTCAAGTGCAAGACTGTTAGATGCAAATATAGCTCAGCAGCAGCCCCTAAAGGTGCTAGAGTACCCATACTTCCAGCAGATTGCACTTGTATCTGATAAAGCACTGTTAAAGAGAGGCCATGTATACTCAGTAGAACTGCATTTTGCTGCCAACCTCTCTGAGAGCTTTCATGGATTTTACAAAAGCACATACCGCACCAGTAAAGGAGATGTCAGGTGAGAAACCTCAGTTATGATTTAGCCAGCATCTCTCCAAATGATTCTGAAGCGGCTGCATTTTATATAAACTGATATCTGTATTTTCTTGTTCTTCAGGGTTGTGGCTTCCACACAGTTTGAGGCGACCAGTGCCCGTGCCGCCTTTCCCTGTTTTGATGAACCTGCCTTCAAAGCAAACTTTTCAGTGCAGATTCGCAGAGAAGCAAAACACATTGCCCTCTCAAATATGCCTAAGGTGCTGTAATATCCATAGAATCACTATTGATCAGTTCAACTCTTTTCTATCTAAAGCCTGAATAAATCATAGTGTGATATAAACTATTAATCTGCCATGGGAAGACTTGGATTCTTCTGTTAAGCCTATTCTTTTCTATCCAGCTGAGAACATTGGAGCTGAAAAACGGCCTGTTTGAGGATCAGTTTGATGTGAGCGTAAAAATGAGCACATACCTGGTGGCCTACATTGTCTCTGACTTTCTCTCTATCAGCAAGACAAGTCAGCATGGAGTCCAGGTTAGAAACTGATCCATCTCAAATTATTTTAATCACTTAGTTAATTATAAAGCCCTGCTTGTACTGCAAACATATTTGTGGTGCCTATATCACTTATTTGATGTGAATTCAGATTTCAGTGTATGCTGTGCCAGAGAAGATTGACCAGGCCGAGTTTGCTCTGGATGCTGCAGTGAAGTTGCTTGACTTCTATGATGACTACTTTGACATACCTTACCCTCTTCCCAAACAGGGTTAGTTGCACATGGACATACTTTACGTTGTCTACTTTTTATATTAGACTTTTATGTCTACTTTACTCACAATCATGTTGTTCCAAGCCCATATTACATTCATTCATTTGTGTAGCACAAACAAGAACTCTTTGTCCTTTCATTAGTACTTCTAACATTTTAACGTGCTCTTAAAATGATTATAAACTGAATCCATTTAAATCAAGAAGTTTAATCTTAAAGTCTTCTAAAGAAACAGAACTTCTTTATGCATAAAGTGTTAATTTTATTCACATATAAACATTCATTAACACCTTTCAAATTTGGTTTCGTTTGAGGTTTGTTTATGTGCATTAAGCAAGTGTAGTTGAGTTTTATGCACACGGATCAAACTTTATATGGAAATAAAAGGGAAATAATTTCTTTTCATTCTAAAAGTTTTAAAATGTTTTAGTAAACAATTTGTCAATGAAAAGAATGAAATCATATTTCATTAATTAATTTATGTTCCAAAGATTAATACAAGTCTTATGCCTAGTTCAGACTGCGTGATTTTAGCCCCGATTTTGGCTCGCCGACAGGTTTTGAGAAATCGCCGACAAATGCCTGAAATCACAGGCAAATCGCTGCTCGTGCACGTGAGTGACAATCACACAGTATGAACGATCAAAGACGCGATCTGAGAGAATCGCAGATGAGTCGCCGATGCCTGTGAGATGTTTGGCGTGCTAAATATCTGGAGCTGTCGGCGATTCAAATCATGCCGTGTGAATTGAGTTTTGACTGAAAATAACATCAGCCATCGCCTACTGCCAATGAGAGAGCAGCTTTCACTTGTGTGTGCGTGTGTGTATACCTGCTGCAGGCCAGCGGGAGGCTGGGGGAGAAGTTAAAAGCGCTCTTTTTCGGTTTATTTGGACCCACGAAATGGAGGAAAAACTAGTGGAGGTTTGACAGGACTCAACTCAAGAGCAACCGTGTCTGTTTGACGTTTCATACAGAAAGGAATTAGTTTATTATCAACTTAAGTTGAGGAGAAATGGCTAATTCCCTTTAAACCCAGGTGAGCAAACATGTACATGTTCTACCCCATTAAAGGCTTCTTTCTCATTATGTAGTTAATAACAAAAGATATACTACATGTTTTTGGCTGTGAGACGTAGTTTGGACGAAGTTGTCTGCGATTCTCCCTATAGTAAAGCCATGCAATGTGAATGTCCATGTCGCCGAACCATCTTGCATTGTAAACAAAGCAGCGACGAAACGCTATCCCAGATAGTCATGCAGTGTGAAAACATCTGTGACACGACTAGTTTGAAAATCATGCAGTCTGAACTCGGCATTACAGAATGCTGACATTATTTTCATTTTCAGAAAAACCAACCATTAAACATGCAAAGGAGGAATTCAGTGTTTATATAATCTGCTTTGTAGATCTCGCCGCCATCCCAGACTTTCAGTCTGGAGCGATGGAGAACTGGGGTCTGACCACTTATCGGGAATCTGCCCTTCTTTTTGACCCGCACAAGTCTTCTGCTTCTGACAAGCTTGGAATCACAATGATCATCGCTCATGAACTGGCCCATCAGGTGAACTAATGAAATTAAAGATCTGCATTCTTTAGATTATGATTGATATGTATTGCTGTGACTAATAAGTAAATGCTTTTTATGTTTGTTCTTGTCAGTGGTTTGGTAATCTGGTGACCATGCAGTGGTGGAATGATCTGTGGCTGAACGAAGGTTTTGCCAAGTTCATGGAGTTTGTGTCTGTTAACATCACCAATCCTGAACTGCAAGTTGTAAGTTTATGAAAAACACCAGAAGACATTTTAGCTTTTGATTTTTCAGTTTTAAATTGACACTCCAGTCTTAAAAGCCCTGAGCATGTGCTGGATTCAAATATGTTACTATGAAACTTCAATCTTTTTCGTGCCACAGGAGGATTATTTCCTAGGAAAGTGTTTCGAGGCCATGGAAGTAGACTCTTTAAGCTCTTCTCATCCAGTGTCCACACCAGTGGAGAACCCTGCTCAGATACAGGAAATGTTCGATGATGTTTCCTATGACAAGGTGCATAATGAAACTTTGACTGAATCACATTTTTCTTGCTAGTAAAACTTGTAATAAAATGTGACTGTCATTTCAGGGGGCTTGTATTCTGAACATGCTGAGAGAGTTTCTGACCCCAAAGATATTTAAGTTGGGCATTGTGAAGTATCTAAAACACTACAGCTACCAGAACACAGTCAATAGTAACCTGTGGGAAAGTCTGACCAATGTGAGTACAGATTGCACACTCCTACTGTTGATTTAATCTTGAAATCTTAGACATTTTCATTCGTGCAATTGAGGATTTTGCTTTAGATTTTGCATGCAGTTCAACTTGGTCAAGCTAGTTTGCTACATTGACCAATACACAAAAAAATGCTTGTTTTGTAAATGACTTGGAAAGTTACTCGTGTTTCATACATTCCTACTATATTGTCAATAAAAAAAAATTTTTTTAACTATTACAGTATTTCTTATAATCAGATTTAGTGCTTGCTCACACAAGGAATTTGTCTCAGTTATAGGTTAAAGCTTCCTGTACAAAGTGTACAAAAAGTACACACAGTGCAAACATAAGACATGAATAAATAACGATAGCATTTTTAAAAAGAAAACTAATTAATTTCCTGTGTTGAGTGCAATGTTCATATCAGATAATTAAAGTTGTTTCACATGGGAAATGGTCTTGGAAAAAAAACTGTTCATGTGTCTGACTGTTTTGGTGCTTAGTGCTCTGTTGTGCTGACAAAAATTCAATGAGAAAGTGAGCTGGGTGTGAGGGGTACTCTGATTTTCTGAGCCCTTTTCCACACTTGGGAGATGTAGAGATCTTGTAGGGTGTGCAGGAGGCACCTTTAATCTTCTCTGCTGTCCTGACTTTCTGCTGTCGTCTTCAGATTATCTAGGCCCCGTTTACGCTACTACGTTTTAGTTCTAAAACGCACAAGTTTTGCTACGTTTACTCTATCCGTCCACACTACGCCAGAGTTTTTGAGTCCCGAAAACAGATCGTTGGAGAGGCCGTTTTCATTCTAAAAACGCTGCTGCTCCGTCTCAGTGTTGATGGGGTAAAACGGAGACATCTGGGGCGGCGCTGCAGACATTTGTCTATCTGATTGGGGTTTTCTCCTAAATGCTGGGTGAAAAGCTAATGTGGACACTAATCATTTTCATTCTAAAATGCTGTTTTAAAGCTAAAACATGTTAGTGTAAACAGGGTCTAGTTTATTGGCTAGATATCAGTAGACGACAATATAAAAAAGGTATATGCCAAACTAGTGTTTTCCCATACTGATAAACTTCCGGTGACCTGTTCTTGTGAATTTTTTCCCAGTTTTTACGGTTCCTTTTACAGCATCAATGTTGTAATGTAATTAAAATACATTCAATAAATAAACTTTGGCGTTCATTTAGTTGCTCAAGTGTAAAACAAGACAAAAAGCCGTTTATTCACACGCGTCCGTCAGAATTGGCAGGTTAGCACAGAAGCTCCATTGGATTTACTGGGGTAAAATAAATGCTCATATTACAAAGACGTGGCGGAGAAAAATGTCATTTAATGCAGTGCTTCTTGTACAATCTGAGAAAAAAAATCAAGTGCGAACCTACATTCAATCTTGTTTGAGAAGCCATTTAACTTAGACATGCTTTAAAATATGGAGAAAAGTCTATTAAAATTTCCATTTCCTGCCAACTGCCAGGAGATCCACCTGAGAGTACAGGATCAAAATGTCATACAATTTATGATGAAATCTGTGTGTAGTGAGTGTTAACAGGTTTGAATACCTGATGTAGGTTTGTGATTCCGATGGTCTGGATGAGGGCCGACTGAAGGGTGATGAGTCCTGTCGGCATTCAGCCTCAAACACTGGAGCTTCTGTAAGTTACTGTTACATCAATAATCTTAAAACTCTACTGTGTTTTTTCAATGGTGTAATGATGCATTTCTGTGATCCTATATCTTTTAGAAATGGCACTCTGAGGATGAGCTGGATGTTAAGGCTATGATGGAGACGTGGACATTGCAGGAGGGCTTTCCTCTCATTACCATAGCTGTCAAAGGGCGGGAAGTCAGGCTGAGTCAAGAACGTTACCTCAAGAGTGACGACCTATCACAAACATCCAGGTTTTTACTTTGTTTTAAGCCTTAAATATAAACTTAAGGTTTATATTGATAAAAATGCACTCACAGTTAAGATGCATCTCTGGTTGAAATAAGATGTGTGGTGAAAATATTAAAACTGTAGGACAGCAGTGAATAATGATTCTCAAATACTTCAATCTTAATCACTCACAAGTTTTGACTTTTTTTCCACACACAACGTTTTAAACTTATATCTTTGTAAGTGGCCATAAATAAATAATTTACAAGGTAAAATCTCTCACAAACACTTGTCCATCATGCCCGCATGGCATCACCAGTCACTATCTCTAATGTCACTACAAGTTGTAAGCTCCTAAAAATGACTTACAATTACCTTGTTGCGGAAAATGTACTTACAACTTTTTACTGTTTTTTTTTTCTTTGTAATTTTCACTCTTAATTTTCCTTTTTTATATATTTAATTGTTGTTATTTTGCTGGTTATAGCTTCCTGTGGCAGGTGCCATTGACTTATATTACCAGTGACTCAACAACAGTGCACCGCTTTCTGCTAAAGACCAAAACAGGTATTTGTTAAAATAGCTTTGTTTTGTAATGATGATATGTGCTTTATTGCAGTCTGTGGTCCTATAAAGAACCTTAAACAGCCGCAGCACTTGTATTTTACATAAAATTTTCATTCAATTTATTCTTTTTTTTTCGGCAAAAGCCCTGCTCACACTGTGAGATTTCAGCCACGATATTATCATCTGAAACCAATTTGGGAAAAAAGATTCTTAAACGATTCCCAAAAGATTCTTAAAATCCTAGGCTGAAATCTGTGATCTTTGATCGTTGGTTTGACATGTTCACTGACAGCTGCTTCGTGTCAGTTGAGATGAGATTTTTCTTTTGAAGTTCTGATTTCAGACACTTTCCTGCCGTGTAACAACAGCTGTCATAAGCGTATATCCAAGAACTAATTGAAGCAATCCATACAACAATTCAAATGACCGCTGACCGCGGGGAAACTTTTTCTTCTTCCTGATTTTATTATTGAGACTCACCGTGTGGAAAATTGCCGCTACAGATTGTTTATGTTTGCTGTGAGGAATCATTTTAGAACGTGGGATAGTGAAAGTGTCAGGGATGGATGAAAACTCCAGGGGTGTTTTCTTTGGTGTTTTGTGCATCTTTGTTGTCGTTCTGACTTTATGACAGCTGAGATCTTACAGTGTGACATGGAAGCCATGTTTGTGCAGTCTGACATGCTACAGTCGTTCAGGATTATAAAAAAAATTGCAGTGTGAGCCGGCCTTTAGTCCCTTTATTAATCAGTGGTCGCCATAGCGGAATGAACTGTCAACTTATCCAGCTTATGTTTTACGCAGTGGATGCCCTTCCAGCTGCAACCCATCACTGGGAAACACCCACACACACTCTTTCACAAACATACGGACAATTAAGCTTATTAATTTCATCTATACCACATCTTTAGACTGTGGGGGAAACCGAAGCACCCGGAGGAAACCCACTCTAACAGGGGGAGAACATGAAAACTCCACACAGAAATGCCAAATGACCTAGCCGGGGCTCGAACCAGCAACCTTCTTGCTGTGAGGCGATCATGCTATCCACTGCGCCCTTGTGCTGCCTACACAAAATGTTACTACAGTAAAAAACGCTAACAAAAATGCTTCACACTAATTAAAAAAGAAGAAATCAAAGAAGAAAATGTTTTCTTGGGGAAACCAAAATGATTTTTTACTCAAGAATAAAGATTCCTGAGGACAACTTTTTCACATGATTGCCATAGGAAAACAATTTGGGGTTTTAGAAGAATTTAATTTCTGTTAGAAGAACAACATTTCGTTCAAAATGATATTTTCATATTTTAATAATTTTCCACTACAAAGAGTCTTTGGGGAATATAAAGATTGTATGAATATTAATTTTTTTTCACAGAACCGTCAATACCAATAAAGAAACTTTTTTAATAACAGCACAGTGGAAATGTCAGTGCGGCTGAAAATTCTCTCAGTGTAGCACCGAGTTCTAACAGATCTGTTGTACACTGTGATCACAGATGTGCTGTATCTGCCGGAGGAGGTGGACTGGATCAAGTTTAATGTGGACATGAGTGGATATTACATTGTGCACTATGAGGGCTCAGGCTGGGATGACCTCATTACGCTGCTCAAACACAATCACACTGCGCTCAGCAGCAACGACCGTGCCAGTCTGATCAACAACGCCTTCCAGCTGGTCAGGTCAGTCCTCAGGCATCCACATGTCCACTCTCATTGGACACAAAATACAATGTTTCAGAAATCTAACAAGCAGATAAAACACAATGTAGCTCATACAAAGAGAATGGAAAGTAATCAGTCCACACTTCCTTTTTGTGTTGTGGACAGTGTTGGCAAACTTCCTCTGGATAAGGCTTTGGATCTGACCTTGTATTTAAGCAAAGAAACAGAGATAATGCCAGTGACTCAGGGCTTCAATGAGCTTGTGCCTCTCTACAAACTGATGGAGAAGAGAGACATGGTGGAGCTGGAGAACCAGATGAAGGTCAGTGATTGGGAATCCATGATTCTTGAGGCTTCATCATTCGATCAGCTTAGTTTTGGTTTGAATTTGCTTCTGAAATGTAAAAGTTGTGTAGCAAAGTCTCTGTGGTGTCAAAGTAACCCATAGTTCACCCAAAAATGAAAATGTACTCACCCTCAAGTAGTTCCAACCTTTTATGAGTTTATTTACACAAAACGAAGATATTTTGAAGAAAGTTGAAAACCGGTAACCATCAATAGCTGGAAAAAAAATACCATCAAAGTCAATACACTACCTGACAAAAGTCCTGGTTTTAGGAACAACAAATAATAACTTGACTTCTAGTTGATCATTTGGTATCAGAAGTGGCTTATATAAAAAGCAGATTACGCTTATTTTACCAAAATAAAATATGATCAAGCCTTGATTTTTAATACGGACAGTGTGGTCTGACTTTGCTTAGACAAAAGTATTTTCATTTAACAGAAATAATGTACAGTCTAGAATATAAAGTCATGGTGCAGTGGTAAAAGAATTAATATTGTGTATGACTCCCATGAGCTTGGTGGACTGCATCCATACATCTCTGCAATGACTCAAATAATTTATTAATAAAATCATCTGGAATTGCAAAGAAAGCCTTCTTGCAGGACTTCCAGAGTTCATCAAGATTCTTTGGATTCATCTTCAATGCCTCCTCCTTCATCTTACCCCAGACATGCTCAATAATGTTCAAGTTTCCAGACTGGGCTGGCCAATCCTGGAGCACCTTGGCCTTTTTTGCTTTCAGCAACTTTGATGTGGAGGCTAAATTATGAGGAGTGCTATCCAGCTGAAGAATTTCCCCACTTCTGTGGTTTGTAATATAATGGGCAGCACAAATGTCTTGATAACTCAGGCTGATGATGTTGCCATCCACTCTGCAGGTCTCTCACATTTACCAATACTGAATGTAACCCCTAAATCATGTTTTTTCATCACCAAACTTGACTGATTTCTGTGAGAATCTTGCGTTCATGTGAGTTACAATAAGTCTGTACTATTTGTGATGATTGAGATGTTCAACAGATGATTCATTGAAATCATCTACCTTCTGCCACTTTTCCAAATGATCAACTAGAAGTCAAGTAATTATTAGTTACTCTTAAAACTGAGATCAACGACAAGACCTTTGTCAGGTAGTGTAGTTACAGGATTCTTCAAAATAGATCATCTTTTGTGTTCAACAGAACAGAGAAAGTAACATAATTTTCAGCTTTGGATGAACTATCCCTTTAAAGCACAGGTGTTAAATCCAGTTTCTGGAGGACCATAGCTCTGCACAGTTTGGTTCCAACCCTGCTTCAACACACTTACCTGTAGGTCTCAAACAAGCCTAAAGACCTTAATTAGTTTGATCAGGTGTGTTTAATTAGGGTTGAAACAAAACTGTGCAGAGCTCCAGCCCTCCAGGAACTGGAATTGACACCTGTGCTTTAAAGGAACACACTTTTTAATACATTTAGTCATCTCTAGGTCTGGCGGTAGTGGGAGCACTTTTAGCTAAGCTTAGCTTAAATGATTGGATTAGACCATAAGCATCTCGCTCAAAAAAAAAAAAAAAAAAAAAAAAGTTTTGATAATTTCTTTATTTACAGCTTGAAAATAGCAATTTCGGTAAAACCGGGTTTAGTACACGATGTAACTACAGAAATTTGTCAATTAGTTTTTAAATTTTTTGAGTGAGATGCTATTGGTCTAATCAGATTAAATTATTTATGCTAAGCTAAGCTAAAAGTTCTCCTGCCAGATCCAGAGATCGACTGTTCAATATTGGTAAAGCTCAGCTGTTTAACTTTAGGATAAAGAAGTTGTAAAATGAATCTTTTTCAAACAAAGTGTTGTATATTTTTAAAAGGTTTATGGCAGATGCCTTTTACTGCTCATGCCTAGTCTGCCTTTATTTAATCAAAAATGCCTTAGAACATTATTAACTGGTGTTTATTTGGCGTCTCATTGTTAGTGTTGAAAACATAAGAGGGGGGGGTCTTAAAAACAGTATTTGAAGTAGAAGTATTTTGTAGCAATATACATTATCATGTTGTCACTTTTTAGTAATTATTAGTTTGCATCTTTTTGTACATAGACAACACTCCCCATTTAAAAAAAAAAAAAAGTTTTAAGAAGAGTCTAACAGATTTTCATGAAACTTGAGGATGTGCGTTACAAGAATTTATTATCCCTGTTATTATGCAATTTAATTTGACCATTGTATAAAATGCCCCAGCGCTGTAGATGTTGTTGACGCTTGCAGTTTTCCTCAGGGCTACATCCTGCAGCTGTTCCAGAAGCTGATCGAGCAGCAGTTGTGGACAGATGAAGGCTCTGTGTCTGAGAGGATGCTGCGCAGTTACCTGCTGCTGTTCGGCTGTGTGCGCGGACATCCACCCTGCGTCAGCAACGCCACACAGCTCTTCAACCTCTGGAGGGACTCGGATGGAAACATGAGGTCAGAGGTTCATCTTCTCAAACGCCTTTTTAAACAATGAACACACTACACTGAAAAGTTCAAACAAAAGCAATTAATTTCGGATGAAAATGAATGAGAAATTAATTAGTTAATCTTTTCATTCTCTAGTCTTCCTAATGACGTTACTATGGCTGTGTTTTCTGTTGGCGCCCGGACTGAGGATGGCTGGGATTTCCTGTTTGAGAAGTACAAGGAGTCCATGTACGTCTCGATGAAGAGCAGAATTAAGCAGGCGCTCATGACCAGCCCACTCGATCACAAGCTCAAATGGTGAGACATTCGGATATTTGTTAGGCACGGGTTTCAAATGTTAATATTTATTTTTTAATGTTAAGGTTTAAGAACATTTCTTTAAAGTATGACACACATCATTTTGAACATTTTTGTTTCACAAAAACTGACAATGGGACTGTAGCAAATGTTTTTTCAGTGTTATTCCTCTTCTGGGTAAAACATTGGTATTTTGTTGTCTAAACATCTCTAAAACACGGCACCTGTTAGTTATCTTATGTCTATCATGTAAAAATAACTTTTATTATGGGTTTAAACAGTTGTGTGACAACAATGTGTAAATATATCCAGCCTCTAATGGTTCAAATTAATTCATTCTATTTTTATAATGACACTTGATTAAAACAGTCTGCAGATACACTTTGATTGACATTGTCCTTTTGTACATGTCATCAGAGAAGGAAAGCCACACCCATTATAGATGATCTCTCCCTCATTAGCATAGACAGCCCTGACTGAGAAGCAGCCATCCGCCATGAAGGCTGATTTATACTTCTGCGTCAAGCATTCGCGTATAGTCTTGCGTTGCCTTCGCGTGTTTGCATACCCTTCACCTTGGTAGCAGTGACAAGTGTGCTGAGAGCCACGGGAAAGCTTCAAGCCTTGCGGTAATATGATGAAAAATTATTATTTTCATAATTACAAAAAAAATATTTGCATGTTGACGACTGGGAACACTCCCGATAATAGATGTATGCATATATATGGGTATATCTCTGGCTCTGGATGGCCACAGTCCTCCACTGCACCTGTGTTTAATTGTAAGGAGCACTACCCTGTACTAAAATGGTGGCTCTATTGTCTTCAAGATGAGAGGAATACATAACTAGTGTCATGCTTTTGTTTGTGTCAGGATGATGGAGCAGAGTTTGGAAGGAGAGCTGATCAAGACTCAGGATCTGCCGTATGTGGTGACCTCAGTCAGTAGAAATCCCAAAGCATACAAACATGCATGGGACTTTTTACAAGCTAACTGGGACTCCCTGATTAAGAAGTGAGATGCGCATTTCATTAGACACATAATTGTGGTATATTTCTGAGCCCTTTCATGACTTCAAAATGTTGTTTACAGGTTTGACCTCGGCTCACACTCTATAGCGCACATGGTAGTAGGAGTGACCAACCAGTATTCGACCAGAGAAATGCTGGCTGAGGTTGGTATTTTTGCATATTTTAAAAAACAAATTACTGTAGTAAGTAGGAGATTTTATAAGTCTAAAATAAAAATGTTTTTTACATGGAGTGTGTTTCTGTACTTTGTCAGGTTCGTAATTTCTTCAGTTTGCTGCAGCCTGAGACTGGAGCAGAACTGAGGTGCATTCAGCAGGCCGTGGAGAACATTGAAGAGAACATTCGCTGGATGGACAAGAACTTGCCGCTGCTGAAGGCCTGGCTGCACAGATACTATGACCAGCAAAAAAATACAGAGCTGTGATCTGCTTCTGCTGTAAATGTTTATCAAAACGAGTGTATGAGTTTTATCTTGCGATTTAGAATGCTGGAGTTCATAAGAAAGGAAAAATAATGTTTGAAAAGTCTCTGAATTTGTGAATATTGGGTGAATATTATTAAACAGTTGTACCATTTCTTATAAAGGTTTAATTTAAGATTTTTTTTCTCTCCAACTTTTAATATATGAAATAAACTTTTGATATGGACTGGATTACATTTGTGATAGCTTTAAGTTTGTCAATACTACTCAATTAACACTTTAACCCCTATACAATGTTCAAATTCTCTGAATATTGTTTTTTTTTACATGGTCATTCAGATCTACCAATTTAAATAAATTAGTGGGCCAAATAAATATTTCTCAAACATTCCATGAACAATAAATATGTAATCTATCTAATAATATCTCATCAAAAATGTATCTAATGATTTCTAAAACTCCCAAAAATTAGCTTCACTTTAATTACTTTCTGTCAAGAAGCTCTAGCAGTAGAGCGTAGTAGCACCAATGACAATCTTTATTTTTTATTACTATTGTTCACTGTTAAATCACCAATTATAAACTGATAAATTCTTTTGAAAATGTAGATAGTTTAGTGTAAATGCAGTAATGATAATGTAGATGAGAAAATAAGCATGAGATTGTGGGTAAAACTGATAAAACTAAGAGATTGTGTACAGGTTTTGGTTTTATACATCATATAAAAGGTGAATTAAAAGGCTTTCCATTTATGTAGTCTGTTAGGACCAAACCAATTTTAGACAATATGCAAAAATTTGAAAATCTGGAATCTAAGAGGTTGATAAATAAAGAGAAAAATCACCTTTAAAAGCGGTCTACATTAAATAGCCATCCACATTACTAATCAAAAATTGAGTTAATAATATAGACCATTTCATTGTGGTCATGTCACTGGCCCATGAACATTTCCTCCTTGTTATCAAACTAATTCATAACTGTAACAAGAGGCAATATAATCATAACAATGTTAAAACAGCTATCATAGCATTATGTATCAGTATTTGACTCTGGATTCTCGGAGGCTCTAGAAATTAAAAAAGTAAAACAAGAAATATGTTGGGACCATTGTTTTTTTTTTTTACATCCCTCAACATGGTCTATACAAAATATTTTAATGAAACACGATCATATTATTTTATTGATTTTTTTTTTGGCGTGACGTAAAAATGTATAGTTTTGACCCATGCAAAATGATTGGGTTTGAAATGTTGCCGTGCAATACAAGATTGGTTTAGTCATCCAGGGTTACATAAAGTGTGTGCTCTACATCTCTAAACAGTATGTAAACTGTGGTTCAAAAGTTTATCAAAGTTGTCCTACAGCTATTAGACAACAGCCATTCTTGTCTAAGGACAATTTTGAAAAACTTTTTTGATTTGCATCAAATGTTGTCAACTTTTAACCTCTGTCAAAACTTAAAAAATAGTCCCAGAAGCTGTATTCCTGACATTGTTTATAATGTAATATAAACTCTAGTTTATTATAAACACTTCAAACTTACATATCAGCAACAATCACTTTAATAAACCATACAAATCAAAGGAATGTTATAAACAAAAAAAACTTTAATTTGTTTAAACATTTTCCACTTAAATATCCACAGGTCTGTTTGTGATTCACTAAGCATAGGCAAGTACATTCCCATGGCATGTGAGGTACAAAATTTAGAAAGAGCTGGCGTTTAAAGTCTATCACAACGGTTTTATAAAAAATGAATGGGACACTAGAAAAAGTGTGCACTACCAAAACCTCGTCGGCTTGTTTCATTTGAGTCCGAAGACGCTTTTTTCCCCATAGGGGGCGCCCTTTCATACACAATGATTTACGTAAACAGAAAGCCAACGGCAACTACTCCCAAGCATTGCCGTCCAGTACCTTAAACTGCGATTCGGTGAGAATGTAAATCTCTGTTTGCTTACTTCCACTTCATTTTCTATATCTTTCAGATTATATATGGACTGCTGACGTTCACATTTGTCATCAGGTCAGATCTCAGGACGTCCCGTCAATCTGCATGCAGCCAGGACAGCAGTGCAGTGTGTCGTGTATGAAGATGTCACATTCCACACAGAACACCTTTTTACATGCTAGACAAGTAAACACCTGTGGAGGGGAAAAAATAATCAAGCTTCAATTCATTTGAAAATAATAATAAATACACACAAGGTCAGTTCTCTATTTTCTTTTTATCATTTACTGACTCTACTAGTTGCAAATCTGTTTGGAGTTCTTCTGAACACAAAAAATATTTTGAAATTTTTGGAAACTGGTGGCCATTATCTTCCATAGTATTTGTTTTTTTCTACAATGAATGTCGATGAGCACCCGTTTCTGACTCATTGCTAAAGGTTTGGAACCACTTGAGAGTGAGTAAATATTGAGAGCATTTTTATTTTTGGGTGAAGTGTCCCTTTTACCATTTACATGCAAAAGAGCTGATATTGAAAACGTACACTTTTGTCCTTCAACTCTCCTTGGCAAGCTTCGCAGAACCTGGAAAGACAAAGATTAATGTTATGAATTAGGCTGAAATGAGACACACCGATCACAGTCACAGCGTTCCAAACAGGACAAATCTGCCTTCCAGAAAGACACCTTGGAATGAGGTGAATTTTGGCCACAATACTGAAAACAAAAACAAGCTCAAACTAAAGAGCTCAAAACTGTCCACTTTAAAAGGTACAAGTGATGGACATCTATCTTTCCCATAATTCTTTGCACCAAGAATACAAAAAAAATGTTGTCTGAAACATCTTTCTTTTTTTAAAACTCATTTACAAAACCCAATAACCAAAAATCTTTTTTTTTTTTAAACATGTGTCTGCTGTGTATTATGTCAACCAATCACAACCCTTATGGCCAGCAGCACACAACTGAAGTGGATCAACCTGCGGAAATAAATCCTCCTTTACTGTCCGATAATTTACTTCCTTTTCAAGCTGATCGGTGAGTACTAAAAGGCTACCAATACATCACTGTGTTTCATTCAATTTTTAAAAGTGAATTAAATTATTGGTGGGGACATTTCAGTAGTTGAAGGATATTGGTGGGGACACGTCCTCTCTGGCCATACCAAATCTACACCACTGTAGATAGTAGGGATGTAACGGTATCAGAATTTCACGGTACGGTAATACCTCGGTATGAATGTCACGGTACGGTATTTATTGAATCATTTACAGGAAAAAACAAAACTTATGAAAATACTCCAAAAAAGTGCCAAAAGTGTCAATGACATACAAATTAGCCATCTATCTGTAAGCTTTGAAACAGGAACTTCAATTTTAATAACAAAAAATTATTAAACCATGTAAAAACAATAAAGTTTCAATTTAGTATTGTTGAAAACTCATCACATTCAACATTTAATCACACTCAGCCCATCTACACAGATGAGAGCTCTGCTAGTCGGACTTCTCATCAAGGATCTACCGCTGGATCTAATCTCACTATATTTATTAAACGGGATATTTCATTCATCTTGTTGTCTTTATTTAACGACATATTCCCTGACTTTGGGCATTGGAATCTATTACTTGTTCTCAGGTAACGTGTTTTGGCTGAGCGCAAAGATAAGTTAATGATTAATGTAACCACGTACATTCTGTATATTGACTGATCGCTTGCCTTTATTTCCTATAATGTATAAACTTATTGTATGTTATACTTTTAAAATGGCCATTATCGATTATTAAAACTGATACTCAGCAAAAGAGAGGCTGTGTTTCGTATTTTCACTGAAATTGAAAGGAGGCAGTTGTTATCGGCTCCGTTTTGTTATAAATATCCACAGTGAAGATGACGCTCATCTTATGCAGCACGACGCCTCAACATGTCTGCTGTCTAAGTTGCTAATATTAAAATGAAAATAGGCAGTTCCTTAAATCATGTTTACATTTTATTGTTGATAAAGTGAAACAACGAAGCCAGGGTGATGTGAATGAAGTTATAAAGTACACTGTTCCCTTTGAAGATTTTATCCGTGTCCTCGGTATAGTCTGCTTTTCCATATCAAACTGAGAAGAAGAGACTGCAGCCTTGATCAAACTTGCGAAGTCTGAACTTACAAGGAGAGGATGCAAGACTGAACTGTGTGTTAGGCTACTTAATATTCAGGAAAAGCCCCAATCAGAGAGGCGAACGTCTGCAGCCCCGCCTCCGTTTTCAGATGTCTCCGTTTTCCATTATCCACACTGAGACATTATCCACACATTTCGAAACGCTCCGTTTTCGGCGCTCGAGAACTCCGGCGTAGTGTGGACGGTTGGCGTAACCGTAGCAAAACTTATGCGTTTTCAAACTAAAACGCATTAGTGTAAACGGGGCCTTAGAGTTTTCCAGCTCTTTTCATCCCCGCTTCTAGCAGCACACTCCATTTCCGCATTACTGGATCTGTAGCGACAACAGACCGCAAGGGATGATGGTCAAGCATGGGCTGATGGGTATTGTAGTTTTCGCTACCTCCCGTTCTCTTCATTCGCCTAAGCAAATTTTCTCAGAAGACCTATAGTTTTACCGAGTCATGCGACTTCGGTAATATCGAAAAAAATTAATATTGCGGTATGACGGTATTTACAATACCGTTACATCCCTAGTAGATAGTGTAAATGCAAATGTGTTTTACATGTGGGTAAAACTGATGCAACTGTGTGAGACCATTAAAGGAGACCATGTTTTGTCCAATATCCTGTGAAACGCTCTCACTCTTGAATGGATTATAGCTCAGGGAAGAGTGCTTCAGAGAGTGTGTGTGGCTCACCTCTCTCCCTCATACTCCTCCAGCGGGGTCTCCTGGAAGGCCTCCAGAGGGAAGAGGTGGTGGAAGGAACGGGCCAAATGAGGAGCAGAGACTAAAGTCAGACCTGCACCAGAGAGTAGACACAGACAATGAGGACTGAACACATGGAGGATCACTTGAAGAAGAGGGATGTTGAAGAATTGAGGACCCACCACACACTTTACACTCCACCGGCAGCTCTGTGTACTTGGCTCTGCACTGAGGACAGTAGTATCCACCCAGACTGAGTTCTGGCTCACTACTGCTGTCAAGGTGTCTAATAATATGGTACAAAATACAGTTACGGTTATTTTTTTGTTGTTGTTTCAAGTCATGATCAAATATACGATCATCATTTTAGAACTCTATCTAGAAATCAACCGTTTTGAGATGATGTGTGCAGATTGTTATTTCTGAGGTGTTTGGATACAGAGTTCCTAAGCCTGCATTATTTTTGTTTATGGGACATTGTCCCTAGAGGTGACCAATATTTGTGTAAGATTGTTCTTGTGGCAGGCGACGCAGTGGCGCAGTAGGTAGTGCTGTCGCCTCACAGCAAGAAGCTTGCTGGTTTAAGCCTCGGCTGGGTCAGTTGGCATTTCTGTGTATAGTTTGCATGTTCTCCTTGCATTCGTGTGGGCTTCCTCCGGGTGCTCCATTGTGTATGAGTGTGTGTGTGGATGTTTTCCCAGAGATGGGTTGCGGCTGGAAGGGCATCTGCTGTGTAAAAACGTGTTGGATAAGTTGGCGGTTCATTCCGCTGTGGTGACCCCGGATTAATAAAGGGACTAAGCCGAAAAGAAAATGAATGTTCTTGTGGCATGCAAAAAGACTATAACAAGGAACTGGCTTAAAGACTCAACATTTAAACTTAAGCAGTGGTGTGAGGTAACTGAAGAAATTCATGTAATGGAAAAACTGACATTTATGTTGAGAATGAAAACGGATATTTTCAGCAAGGGTTAGGAAAAGTTAATATGGTAAATACAGGTATGTAGGGAATATAAAGACATCCCCATTTAAGTGAATGGTACTTGGAAGAGAGACAGAAATATTGTGTTTGTCACCTCTTTTTACATGCAAGTTTACGTGCTGTATACAGTTGAAGTCAGAATTACTAGCCCCCCTATCTATTTTGTTCCCCAAATTTCTTTTTAATAGAGAATTTTTTTAGCACATTTCAAAACAATACTTTTAATAACTAATTTCTAATAACTGATTTATTTTATCTGTGCCATGATGACATTAAATAATATTTTACTAGAAAATTTTCAAGACACTTCTATACAGCTTAAAGTGCCATTTAAAGGCTTAACTAGGCAGGTTAGGGTAATTATGCAAGGTATTATATAACAATGGTATGTTCTGTAGACTATTGAAAAATTATAGTTTAAAGAGGCTATTAATTTTTACCTAAAATGGGTTTAAAAAATTAAAAACTGCTTTTATTCTAGCCAAAATAAAACAAATAAGACTTTCTCCAAAAGAAAAAAATATTATCAGACATACTGTGAAAATTGCCTTGCTCTGTTAAAAATCATTTGGGAAATTTTAAAAAGAAAAAAATATTTAAAGGGGGGCTAATAGTTCTGATTTCACTTGTACGTAATTATGTATGTACATATTGATATGTGATTGTATGTAAAAAATAAACTAAATCAAAATAAATAAAAAAAATCTGGGGCACCATTGCTTTTTTTAAATAAATGTAAATAATATATTCAATTTTATAAAATATTATATTCAGATTTTAATTAAAAAAATGTATATTCCTATTTATCATAAAAAATCTATCTATTATAATTTTTACAAAAAATATTAAGAAGCAAGTGAAGACTGGAGGCTACTCAAAAAGTGTTTATATCGGGAGGAATAAATTACATTTTCTAAAATTTACAATATATTACAATTTAAATGTAAAAATATTTTATAACATTACTTTTTACTGTTTAGTTAATCTAAACATTAGAGTAGAAACATTAGAAAAAGATGATCAAAAATTAAGAATAATTATGAAACTGAACATAAATGATCAAAGATCAATATTAAGTACTCACGCCATGCTGAATGAGGGCTTGGCATCCTGATCAGACAGAGACGCAATGACATGCTGGGGAAAACCTAAACAAATGAAAATATATTGCAGAACAATATATTCTATATTACATATAGTAGCTTAAACTAATACAGAACTTTCCAAATATGAATCAGGTGTATAATAGTGTTAATTAGGGCTGCACAATATATCTGCATCAATATCGTAATGTGCGAGTCCACAATAGTCACATTGCAGGAATCTGCAATGAATTTGGCATTATGATTGACCAGACATTACAGTTAACAACAAAATGGAGTCATTTCAAATTTTAACCTTAGCATAAAAGTGTATTATTAGCATGCGTTTCAAAGGCCTGTGACTGTGTAAGCATTTAGTCAATGAAAACCGAACAGTGTTGTTATTAATATTATTATCATTATTATTATACAGGGATTAATTTGTTTTTGAATACTGTTAAACTCACCAGAAAATCATAAATCATAGTTTACTTGCATCTGTTGTATTTAACTTTGCTTGTCATGTTTGTGATTATTTTTATGCAGATACACTCACCGACAGAATCATCACAATTGATCTAAAATTATGAATCCTTTACAAGCTATTCAAGTCATCTGGTGAAATTGCATTGATATCGCTCAGCATATATTAGTACATCCCTCACAAATCTCTTATCTGAATTAATATTTTCGATAGGAAGCTTTACAATGTCATATTTGTGCATATACATTAGATTAGTCAGTACTGAAGCCAAATCTGGAGCTAAATTGGTAGATAAAAATGATATGTTAGGAGAAAATATAAAATAAAAATGTAAAAAAAGAAAAAACTAAATCAAGAAAAATAAAAATACGTAAAAAAATGGAAATTTAGTAGTTTGCATTCTTCTTTTTTGCAATATTTCACATTAATTTAAACATATTATATTTCTATTCTATTTTTCTAAAGATGTTCTGTGATTAAAATATTATTTTAATAAATAAATCTGTTTAATAAATCTGTTTTGTTTAAATGCAGCAAAATAAATTATCTATATTCACTGAGAAATATTCATTTTCAAAACGGGGTTTACTCATTTATAATGAGCACTGTATGTCACGGTAAATGAAAAATTGCAATGTCAGTTTTTTTTCCAATATTGTGCAGCCCTAATCAGGTCTAATCCTGTAAACACTAAATTAATTGCATAGCTAAAAATAAAACCGCAGAACACTCCTGCCTTAAATAGAATTTGATCATTCCTGCAGCTAGCAATGAAGAGCAATACACTAACAACAATACTTCAAACGTGATGTAAATGAACGTGATGATACCCATGCGGATGAGGGAGCACTCTGAGGAGGAGCTGGCAGGAGGAGGCTTCACATGGAGAAGCAGCAGCTCTTTAAAATGACTCTCATCCAGTATCACATTATAGGATCCTATTGGGCCAAACACAGTCAGAAAAAACACTAATGATAAACTGTGTTCCTGCATAAAAGTGGGACTACTAACCTCCGGTTTCTCTTGTGAGAATGGTGCACACCCGAACCTCTGCCGACAGGCCAATCACTGACACTCGGATCTTCAAACCATTGAGAGTCTGTTGATGATGCATTAAAAAGAGACTTTAAACAATACCTAATAATCATTACCGTCTGTGGTCATTAATGTCATTAAACTCACTTTGATGAGCTCATAGATGTTGCCTGGGTCACAGGTAGTAAGACTGCTGAAAATAACCAGCACTTCTCTGCTTGTGTGAGCAGGCATGTGTCTGCAATAAAACAGATACAGTTCGGGATAGTTCACAAGATTGTTGGTAAACATTTTGCCCTTGTCCAGTTATTAAAGCTGAATAACACCTCAGAATTTGTGTTACACCTGATGTATAAGGTGTATAAGGAAATGTATTCTATCTGCAGTCAAAATGTGGCTGAATCAAAAATTGACTTATGACTTACGTCAGACATCTGATATGTCGAATATCTGAAAACCTCTGTTGGAATTTTTAGAGAATGTATATTGAAAGATTTGTACTTTTGTATTTTTTGTGTTAATTTTACCCTTCACAAAATACTTGAATTACTAGCTGATGGATGATTGTATAATAGATTATGTATTTCTGTATATTCTGACATGAAACACTCATACCACCTAAATTGTCAAGACAATCTTAAAAAAAACAGATAAATTACTGATGTAAATAACATGCAAAACATGTAATACAAATTATTTAATCAAGATTTTGTTCTGAAAATGGATAACTACAATACTTTAAGTTCAGTCTATACTGTACATTCCAAGCAATATTATATAAATAGTCCAGCATATGTTAATATAACCAGTTCTTAAACGGATAGTTCACCAAAAAATTAAATTGACCATTCAGTCGTCCTCATGTGGAACAAAAGAAGATATTTTAAAAAATGCAGGTTTCTGGCACCCATCGACTTCCATGGTTCCATATATTCCTGTGGAAGTCAATGGGTGCCAGCAACCAGCATTTTTCAAAATATCTTCCTTTTCGCATAAGAAGGAAAGTCAAATTGAATTTTAACAAGTAAAAGGTAAGTAAATGATTGAATTTTTGGGTGAACCACCCTTTTAATTCTGCAGTTTTGGTCATCATTAAAATATGCTACTTGCTTAACATAGGATCTTCGGTTAATATGTCATGGCCACCACAAAGGTAAGTGAAAGATTATGTCCACTCCCAGGCACCACAATTTAACATTTAATTCATTTAAATGAGTTATTCATTCAAATCTGCTTAAACTAATCTTTCAAAGACTTATAAAGACAGCATTACTGGATGAATCAGCAGTTGTGAAAGGGCCTCTGGAATGAATAATTTAATGACAATTACATTTTTTACAGTTACATGTCATGAATTACTGGCATGACAATATGTGATAGAATGTTTAAAAGCTGATTAACCAGATTGTTTTTTATTAAACTTTTAGGCCATACTTCTGTGATAATATGTGTTAAAAAAAAAAATTATATTAATACCGTCCAGTAGTTATTTGGACAAAAGTCTGGTGTGAATACAGATTGTGATCTATTAATTATTAACAATGCAGCTCTAGTTTATTGTTTCTAGTACTTTATGCATACAGCTTAACAGGAACAGGTCCAGTTCTACAGCAAAGTCAAGAACACAACTGCATTTGAGCCCCAGATGAAAGTGTGACTGACTTCAGAGTCTGCAGAGCCATGTTGAGAGAGTTGTAGAGGGACGGTTCCCCGACACATGTGGAGTCTACAGCTTTCCTCAGAGCTGTTATATGCTTCTTAGGGTTCCCTTATGAGAGGAAACCAGTGTGATTATACTGATAACATCTCCAAAATATGCAAACATAAAAGAAATGCATCAACCTGCAAGATCAGTGAGCTTCTCCGCCCTCTTGTTTTTGGTGGTAATGATCCCAATCTTTGGTGATAAAGTACAGTTAACAGGAGCCACACAGACTGTTAACTCTCAAAGACAGACATGGAGACAAATACATTACCTGACTGATTGGATTCTGGTCAAAGTATTCCTCCACAAAATGCTCCATCAGCTAAAGAGAGAAACAGATCAGTCTGGCACATTTTATTTAACGTTAGGCTTCCGCTATAGATGCAGCGATACTAACCTTCAGGGTGGAGGTCAGTCTGTTTGGCTTCAGGTCTTGGTCTTCCATTGATCTAGAAGAGTCAATGATTACAAAGAGGTGCCGCATCTAGGTTGGGGGAAAATATGTGCATGGTTAGGATATATATATATATATATATATATATATATATATATATATATATATATATATATATATATATAATCATGGGTAAATTTAAAATGTATTTTACCATCCCAAGCCGAACTTGTCCATGACTCTCAAACACTCTGCAATAAGACAAACAGACTGTATCAAACCAAGAAAATCAGATAAAACTGATATTTATCAGAGATGCCGGTGTTATGAAGGTAAAAGGTAACTTTTTCCACACATTTCTAGGAAAGAGTGAAAAATACTAGAATATCATCATATTGCAGTGATTTTTAATTTGCCCTTAAAAATATAAAGCAATTTTTCAATTGCAAAATTCTTAAATCAAGATGCTTTTTGCTATGGGAGCAAAACTACATGAGGCAGGTCTTGTTTGTTAAGTTTTATGAGCTGCGCATACGTAAGGAGAAAATGTGTGTGTGCTAGCGCGAGCTTTTTGAGGGTATATAAAGATAAACTGTCTGTTCCCCGCAGGCACACGACATCAAAATGACGTCATATTGACAATATACCCCAACGTCATGGGGACATTGGATTTAGTTTAGAAATTAAAATCAAGTTGACGTCAGAACCCAACATCAGGCCGACGTCAGTCTCCAACATCCAACCTAAATTCGATTTAAAATCAACCAAATATCAACGTCTGATCATGTTGCACCTTGACGTTGTGTGGACGTTAACCACTATGACATCTATCAGATGTTGGATATTGGTCACTTTCCAACACAACCTAAAATCAACCAAATATCAACATAATTTGACGTTGTTATTGGAAGTCATAACGTTGTCCTTAAACACTGGCTAGAAATTGAATTTTGGTCACCTGACGTCATGACCTAAATCTAACCTAATATTAACATCTTATGATGTTGTGTGCCTGCTGGGTTATTGCCAGATATATACACGAGCTGAAGAGAATATTCAAAATAAGATGAACCGTTGTGGTGATTTGACTTAACATTGCTGTCTGTAACAAAATGTGTTAAAACAAGAACATAGTAAAACCTTCTGCTCTTTCTTTTAGAGCCTTAAAGAGGGTTTCTGCATGTCTCGCCATGTTAAATTTAATATTTTTAAAACCTTTTTCAGAATTTTAAGGGATTTTAACTTGCTCCCATTAAAAAAAAAATCTGATTACTTAAATAATACTTAATTAATGTGTCAAAATAAGCAAACCATACATATTTTTCCTTGGCAAGCTTTAAAAACTATAATAACCTTAATGTACAACAGTGTTTCCAGGTCGGTGTCCTCACCACATGGTCTACAAACACATGGAGAACTAACAAATGTTACTGTGAGAAACCATATTGTTAAATTTTGTTTTGTTCAAAGTTTTATTGAGATGTGTTGTGTTGTCATTGTATACTGTATACTGATGTTGGCCTGATTGGGGAGCTTTACATGAACATTGAAAAATTAATACCTATTTGAAACGATTTAAGACATACAAATCCGTATTGGGTCACACTTTATTTTAACTGTCCATTTGTTGAACTTCAGTAACATTACATCTGCATGCCAACTAATTCTCATTAGATTATAAGTAGACTGTTACTGTAGGTTGGGGATAGGGTTGGAGTTAGGGTTAGTGTGTGTTAACATGTACTTGTAAAGTTTCTTATAGTCAGTTAAAAGTCTGTTGAAATAGCAGTATCAGCAGATATTAAGCAGACAACACTCAAACTAACACTCAAATGGACCATCAAAATAAAGTGTTACCCAATATTTCAATGAATTTAAGACTTTTAAAGGCCATAAATTGTGTTTTTAAAATATAATACATTTAAGATACCCTGCTTGAATTGTTAAAGGGAATAATTAACCATTTTTAAAACCCACAGAAGCCCTGCTTTTATTCTAGATTTGAGTGCTGCACCTTTTCCTCTTTGCCTGGAAAAGAATGTCCTCCACAGTAGCTTTGAGAGACCCAGACTCATCCTCCTTCAGCACTTCCCTGAGAAAAACACATGCCAGCTGTTTTTATAGCATACTGTATGTGTCTAAACACCAGTGGATGAATTGAGGTAAAGTTTGTTTTATATTCACACATTTGATCCGTGTCAACTTGTGACACACTCCCTATATTGTTTACCATGGTACTTTGAATATTCTGAAATCACATGTAAGAATGACCTGAAAACAACACTAGCACTATTTATTTGACTGTGAACAATATTCGACTTTAATAGTCATTGGCTGATAATATGATTTCACTATTTAGTATTTGCAATTGTTATTTTTTGTGAAATTATATTATTAGGAGAAATTACGACTGTGTGAATATAAAAGCAACTTTACCTATAATTGATGGCAGTCTTCTGATGACAAAATGATGTACAATCGTTCCCTTACCACCCAAAAATACAGCAGTTTTTGTTACCAATGTAACCTAAATTTGTATGAGATCTGTATAATACTTGTTAATAACAACATAAGTAATACTTTAATATGTGTATTTATTTATTCTACCATAAACAGCAGAGAAAAATCCAAACAAACGCTACATAGGCTATTTGTTACTGTACAAAATTAAAACTAATATGAGATTGTTTAACGGTGCAATTACTTAGAGATGATAGTGCTGGTAATAATATACAGTTTAGACTTTATTAAAATAACGTAACAGAACATAACGAAAACACGTACGAGTTAATGTAATGTTAATTATGCTAACACACAAAGTTCAACGTCTCTCACCATGTTCGTTCATATCCTCCTTCCCAGCGTTTTGTTCTTTCTGGTTCTTCGTCCATGGTTTATAATTCTCACAGGATGTAACTTATTTCGAGGGTTATGCTGTTATTCTAGACAGGACTAGTACTTTGTAAGAGGTTTCTGCGCCTGTTCTCTTCCTAGACACTCTTAGGTTCGAGTCGTATAACAACAAATAAAGGAGCATGCATATAAACTGGATTTTTTAGTAATGAAATACTAATACGTAGCCTACTACATGTTAGTAGCCTACTACAAAAACAACGCGATTCACCGGTATTTACTTTAGTGCATCTTTTGTACGTCAATTTTTCATGTCCCCTGGTACACAAAAAGAAAAAGTAGTTCCGGGTAACCGGAGGCCCTACATCTTCCTCATTATTAGCTGAATCTGAAATGTTAATGTATTTATTATAGTGAAATAATAAAAGGAAGACATTTGGAAATTTAATAGCTTTATTTTTATGTGCGCAAATGCAATGACAAATGCATTGTACATTAATTTTATTATCATCGAAGTTCATGTTTTTCATTATTGTTAGCGTTTAGCTGCTCATTTGATTAATTCCATTAGATGAGAAATACAAAACACATTTGGAAACTGTATAGCTTTATTTTTCTATTTACACAAATACAATCAAAAATACACTGTACATTTAACACCGTTTGCCTACCACATTAAAATTGTTCAATAGTGAATTCTCAGCAGATTCGAAGGAGGCAATTGGCATTAACTAGAAAACTCATTTAATTCACGACCATACTTAAAGTGTGTACTTAAATTAAAAATATCATCAGCAAATAGATTGCCAATCCTTTGACAGGTTATAATCAGAAAATTTGAAATAAGATTTAAAAAAACATTCAATGAAACAGTTTGACAAACAACATTGAATGTCTTTGCTTGAAAGTCTCTAAAACTGCAATAAAAGTTGTCAGTATTGCTTTTAAGATGCTAAAATGACTAGAACGATATATAAAAAGGTTAACAGACAACAAACTAGCTTTAAAAATACTTCACTGATACCACATTTTGATCATGTTTAGATTGGCTCAAAAGCACAAACCTCTCAATATACAAACAGCAGACATGCATTTCCTGATAACAATACAGTGATGATGCAGATACTTAATACAGAATACACAAAAAGTGAGAAAGTCCAATTGTAAAACCAACACGTATGCCTTGCTGAGTTTCCAGCGCCAGGTTTTTATTGTCTGTGGTCGTAGTCGCTAACCCTTCTTTTGATGAGGGAGAGTTTTGACTTCAGCTGTTTACACTTTCTTTTCTTCATCTGATAGTCTGTAGACTGTAAAAAGGAAAAAACATATGCATTTTAATTTGCATTTACACATATAACCTTAAAGTCAGAATTATTAGCCCCCTATTAATTTTTTCCCCCAATTTCTGCTTAACAGAGAGAAGATTTTTCAACACATTTCTAAACATAACTAATTTCTAATAACTGATTTATTTGATCTTTGACATGATGACAGTATATACAGGTTTCATATGTATTTTTTCTACAAAATGTCAATGACTATTCCAGGACTTTTAAGTCAATTTTTATGACCTAATGTTTCATGTAATGTCTACATACGTGATAAATCATAAGAAACCTTTAAATTTATTACAGCATATCATAAAACACGCAATAGTTTCAAATTATTTTATTGTACAATAGATAACGCTTACACAGCACTAATAATGTGAGAGAAAAGAAAAGAAGTAAAAACAACCAACCTCCATTCTAATATACAAAAATTTGTCAAACTAATTAGTAATAGTTGGTAAAACCACTTCTATTATAAAAACCGCGATCACACTGCAGTTGTCACACCATAGACTTCCATTCATAGGCATATGAATGCGGCAGATCACAAACTCAAGCACGTGTTTCGCATTTCACTGCACACGAAAGTTTAAGCTAAGTGAATTCTTACCTGCGAAATCACATCCGGTGATTGTGCAAGACCAATAGAAGACCATTTAAAACAAGAAATTTAAAATATGGAGCAATCACTCACTTTTATTAATGTCTAATCATTTGGTTTAACCCTTTTCCTTTTCGCAGCAGACAGAATTTTGCAAGCCCAAGCTCTAGTGTGACCGCAGCTTAAGTCGCTTTGGACAAAAATGTCTGGTAAATGATTTAATGTAAATGTATTTTCTATGACTTTTACAAAACCTTTTGGGTTTTTCTGTTTTTCCAAAACTTTTCCAGGCCTGGAAAATGTCATGTCAAAATTTCATGACTTTTCCAGGTTTTCCATGACCCTATGAACCCTGTATATAATATTTGACTAGATATTTTTTCAAGACACTTCAATACAGCTTCAAGTGAAATTTAAAGGCTTAATTAGGTTAATTAGGTTAACTCGGCAGGTTAGGGTAATAAGGCATGTCCTGTAGACTATCAAAAATATATAGCTTGAAGGGGATAATACTTTTGACCTTAAAATGTTTTTACAAAAAAAAAAGAAAACAGCTTTTATTCTAGCTAAAATAAAACAAATAAAATAAAAGATATTATCAGACATACTGTGAAAATGTGCTTGCTTTGTTAAACATAATTTGGAAACTAATTAAAAAAAAAAAAATCAAAGTAGGGCTAATAATCCTGACTTTAACTGTAAATTACAAGCCTTTACTACGAAGAGCTGTTCAACAGATGGTACATATAAAATTCATTACTGTTCCAAACAAAATGTAGCCTACGGGGGGTAAATATACAAAAAAAAAAAGTAAAATAAAAAGTTTACCTTCTTCAAACTTTTGAGCCTGTTGTATTCATCCATGACATCCTATTTAGGGAAAAAGAGATACATTAATGCAACATATCTGAATGATAAATGTACTGTAGAAAAAATTGTTGACATTTCCAAGCATAACCAGAAGAGTGCAAAATATTGTGACAGACAAGCAGGTTTTAGATTTAGCTGAATCAGCATGATAACACTCATTAAGATGGAGATCTAAACTTTAAGGCAACTGTTGTCTCCTAAATTACATACCATGAACTGTGGGCTGCCTTCCTCTAGCCTGTCGAGCTCTCGATCTGCATCTGCCAAACCCTGATTAATATCATCTAGTTCAGCCTGAAGACGCTTGTACACCATGTGGTCTCTGTCAAAGTCTCTCTTGTACTCGAGTCTCTCCTGCTCATTAATGATGGGAGGATATTCACTGAGAGGAAGACAGCAAAGTATTAAGGGAGGGGGGAGTAAGACAAATGTGATGTTTATTACGTAAAAAGTCACCAAATCGGAGTATTTTTTAATGTGTAAATACTATTGACTGTAATACAAGGACTGTTCTTACGTTTCATACTCTGTGTCAAGCTCATCTCCAGACTCTCCAGCGTCATATGCTCTTAGTTTGCCCTTCAATCCACTCACAGAGCTTGTCAAGTCTGAAGCACTACTGTGGAAAACACGTTTAATAAAATAAGCACATTAAATGAGTTGGGTGTAATCTCAGCACTATTTAACTGTAAACAACAGAAAGAAAACAGCCTTGTGGTTCCAATAGTTTCACTTAGTTCACGTAATCAGTTTGTGAAACAGGTTTTTCATGTTCATGACAACACAATCTCCACCAGGTCCCGTTCATACAGAGACTAGATTTCCTGGATTCCTTTTCACTTAGCTTAGTCACAAACAAATGCCTCAACTATTCATTTTGAGATTGTCTGGGCTGTGGTCAGTTAGAGGATTAACGGTGATAATTGATTTGAATCTTATGCTATATCAATAAATGACATACATTTGCATACAAAAATGTTGTTTAAACCCAATGGAAAACCAATTGGATTACAACTAACGTAATTCATATTTGACCGATACATTTTAAATCATAATTTTATGCTAAATTTCTTTTGCAACAAGATCTCGTAAAGCACTAAGCGGACTTACCTTGGAAGGTAAATTGGTTTCTGGCTGTAAACCATTGGCTGAGCAGCACTGACTTTGTCATTCTGGTCATTGACAAAAACCTCTGGATCTCCAGAAACATTATTAATCTGAAGAAAAACGGTGACATTTTACAACATTTTACTGTAGGCAACAACAAACACCAGCTGAAAATCCAGCACTGCTAGTTTAAGGCATGTTTTGCATGGGATGCTGGTGTGCAGGTTAAGTTCTCAGAATGTAAAGTAAAAATGCTGAGTTCAGTTTTGCTTGAAAACAGCTCCACTATATTTGGTCCACTAGCTAGACCAGCACCATATCAGCTGTAAACATCATGAACCAGACTGGACATAATTCATACTTGTTAAATGTAAAGTTTTTTTAGAATAACATTATATTTACCTCCCTCTTTAATCATTTCATGATCATGGCTTAAAATAGTGATGTACATTTGATTTACCTTTAATGTTTAACATTACAACATTATGAACTTTGTTATGTCTATCTATTTATTACATCTCTTTCGGTAAATATTTATCAGCACTGCACATCTTGGATACCCAAAATATTTGCTGTGGGTATCATTTCCTCGTTGCTTTGTTCGCACTCAAGTTTTTTTTGTTTTTTTTTATAATACGTCACCTTTCCATACTAGACAGTAGAAAATATTTGTCATCTCAAAAAATTTGAAGTATTTAGTAACTCCTCTAAAGTTTTGTCGTAGGCCCCTTTTGCTTTAGCTTTTCTGTTTCTCTAAAGCAGTCAGCCTTCTTTTTGTATGGTAAATAGTCCCTGCACAAACATTAAAGGAAGGCAGAACCGGTTCCACCACTTCCACAAACATTGTCATGACATAAAGGACGAAACTACCACTGCTTACATGGTGAACCGTGTAAGAACAAAGAAAGAGAATGACCCATTTACACACTTTAGAACATGGTAATATTTTTGATCTAACAGCGGCCACCTAACAATTCATGGACTTTAAGGTCAATGTTAAGTGCTTTATGTAATACATAGTGAAATTTAGAGAAAAAATGCTTTCCATCATGTGAAAGTGCTTATTAGGACACACCCAGAAACTAGACATGCACAAAAAACTCTGTGGAATTCTTCCTTTAAAATTAAATTCTAGGAAAGCCTTTTGTAGTAAAGCACTAAATAAAAACATTTAGAAAATGCGTTTACAATGAGGTTTCATTAGTTAGTTGCTGTATTTACTTACACAAGCGAAGAAAGAACAATTCCTGTACGTTTTTTAATCATGGTTAATAATTTACCAATGCTTTAATAAAATCCAAATGAATGCTTGTTAACATCATTTAATGGACTGTGAGTTACATGAACAACTTTATTTTCAATAACTATTGTTAACAAAGATGTGTATGTGTGTGTTCTTTTATATATATATATATATATATATATATATATATATATATATATATATATATATATATATATATATATATATATATATATATATATATAGTGTTTATTAGTTGTTTATAAATATATTGTTTATAAGTTCTTCATAATAAAAAATTCAATAACTAATTCAACCTTATTGTAGGCGCTACCAACTTAAGTTCATTAAACTACAGTGTTCAGCATAAGTGAGTACACCCCGTTTTGCAAATTAACAGTTTTATCCATTTCTCAGTGAACATTGGCAATGTATTTTGGGGCATTTAAACAAAACAAATTTATTAAAGATATATTTAATAAAATAATGTTTTAGTCACCAAACATATTTAGAAATTGAAAGATAATACAATTCAACTTAAGCAAAATATTGAAAAAAAAAATAAAAATTAACCTACAAAATTTTAACTAAAATTAAAAAAAATTTTTTTTTTGCTTCTCTTGATTTTTCCTCTTTTTTAAATTTGTATTTAATATTTTTCTATAACATAAATTTGGGTGTACTAGTTTTTGAACAGTTATCGTAAGTTATTTTATTAGATAAGCTCCAGTACTGACTAATCTAATGTGTATACACCAATATAATATTGTATAGCTTCCTATCAAAAATATTTATTTAAAATATACAATTGAGAGTATACGCTGAGCACTGCATAAGTAGTTACATTTCACATCCTCAAACCCATGTGCTAGTTGAAACGCATCTTTTTCTGATGAAGTTTGCTTGTAAAAACTCTTACCCATTCCCCGATGCCTTGAGAGGTGAGGCCATCCTTAATGGTCTTAACGTCATACCACAAAACGCGGTCCCTGCCATATTTCCTAATCAGCCCTCGGGTCTTCACCGCAAACACAAGGAGAATGATCAACCCAATTACCACCAGAACCCCAAGAACAATGGCAATGGCCTTGTAAAGAAGAAAAACACATAACATTAACATCAACGTAAATGAGAAACCAAAATACTGGACAATGCGGCAGATTTGCATTTGTAGAGTTGAATCTCAACTAGCACTTCTACACAATATAAAATTATTACGCTTGTTCTGATAATAACAAACTCTAAAAGGTAGGTGAAATGTAACTGGGCATTAAAAACTGGAAAGAAATCAATTTTTTACAGCGATGCAATTTCTACAGCCACTAAATACTGCCTGGTTGTTTTTTTACACACACACTGTAGATGGCCTGCTTCCTGCTCACCTCTTCAGGATCCACAACACAGTAGTGGTATAAGTATTGGTTGATGAAGATGCCAGAGGCCTGGTCTTGGTTCTGATACTGTGCACAAAGCTGCAGGATCTGATTATACATCATGGATCCAGATGTCTGAGAAGTGGGGTTAACCGTGACCAGGTAAACAATAGTGGCGATGAGCATGAGTGCAGCCAGAATGGCACAAATAATGATGGTGGCCAGATAGAATTTGGGAGACTGGGAACTGCTCTGTCTCGACACCACCAGGATGAAGATGATGAGAATAGCGATGAAGGTAATTGCAGCAATAGAGATGATGAAGCCTTTGCCTGATTTTGGGTCCATGTACGTTCCTCCTCCGTATCCGTAGCCTCCCATACCTCCACCGTAGCCTCCCATACCTCCACCGTATCCTCCATATCCACCAGCTGAACCACCATTATAGCTTCCACCGTTATACCCTCCACCACTACTGCCCATACCAAGACTGGCAAGACCACCAAGGCCCATGTTGTTGGCGTCATAGTCCCATGCCAATGTGGCAGCTACGCAGGCAAACATAGCCACACACATAATGATGATGATGATGCATAAAATCTTCATGACACCCGGGGGGGACTTCCAGCTGTAGAAGTGAAGCATTTCATCGGGGTGGTAAGAAACTGTGCGATGGGAGGATCTGTGCTGACTGAAAGGGAGATAGGATGAGTAAAAATAAAAACTATTAAGTTATACTTAAAGGCTTTGGTCAGATCATAGCACTGTCATGCACCAAGAATGGATAATTACAAACTTTTCTCTAGAATGCAACTTACTGTCTGCTGCCATACGGGGGAGGGTGGCTTGATTTTCTTGGCATGATGCTAAATTCCTGGACAAACTTCACAGGGCTATCCGATTAAGATCTAGAGTAGGAATTAAATGCATATACGATGAATCAATGCAATATAAAAAAGGTGAGAAAACAAAACTGCGGAGTAAACATAACTAGAAAATGAGACTTCTATCTTACTCAGACACATGGATATTAAGGTAAAGTTGGTTTTATATTTCCTCATTCAGAATTTCTCCTAATAATATAATTTCACAAAAATATTAGTTGCAAATACTAAATAGTGAAATAAAATTATCAGCCAATGACTACCAAAGTATTGCATTGTTCACACTGTCAAATAAATAGTGCTAGTGTTGTTTTTGAATCATACTTAAATGTGATTTCAGACCCAATATTCAAAGTACTATGGTAAACAATATAGGGAGCGTGTCACAAGTTGACACTGATCGAATGTGTAAATACTCTACTTCAATCACATGGCTTGAGATAAATATTTATTTTTATTAATATGTAATTTTAATTACACAATAAATTTTACATTTTTACATTCTGAATTGTAAAAAAAAAAAATCTTACCACATACTGTAACATATTTCAGTATGCTTCTGTACACACCCATATAGCAAAATTTTATTCAATTTAGCCATATTTGTTAAAGCAAAACATGTATTTTATAAATCAGTTTGCAATAAATCTGAATGAATTTGAATTAAATTGGAATTGATATTTAATCAAATGTGTAATGGATATTACCGATTTTGTTTAAACTAAAATGTGCGCAGTTGTTGAGAAATATGTTGAGTTACATCAGGTTTAATTTTTTTTTTAGCAAACAAGCTCTTAAAACCTTGAATACTGTGGAAAATACTAGGAGTGTATAGTTAAGCTGCAGCTGTCTAAAACCAGAAATAAAATACGAAGAGAAATCAGTGCAAAAAATAGGCCTACTATAAAAAAACAAAAGTGCGAAATATTCGAGGAACTATACTTGGACAAAGAAAGAGAAAGACCTCTAAGACGCTCAGATCTACTAATCTTATAATTTGTATTTTACTGATACGCAACAGCCGTGATCATTAGTAAACACAACAACTAAAAACACAACTACCTGATAATCAATAACATAACAGATTAGAAGTGACAGAAGCGTTACAATGAAACTCACCGTCCTACTTCCGAAAGCTGTCGACTTTAGTTAATATTTCTGTAACCCTCGCTCGCTCTTTATAAACGTAGAACCGCTCAGCCTTCAGGGAGCGCCCGCTTGACAACTGAGTTTCACAAACCTGCGGTTTCTCTGGCAGAACATCACTGATGCATGCACTCCTCCCGTCTCACCTGAACAGGTGCTGCGCCGCCCCGCCCTGAGCGCGTGCGCACTGCCATGAATTGGGTTCATTTGCATAGCGATTTTAACAAATATGTATTTGTTTTCAGGTTTAAAAATATTTGTATCATTAATAATGTTAATGATGATACAGTAAAACTCTTTCCCCATTTTAAAATGCAATGTATTTCTGTGTTGCCAAAGCATTTTTTGATATTATTCTAATCTAATTTGCTGCAAGAAACATTTCTTAATGTTATCATTATTCGTGATGTAAACGTTGTGTACGTATTCGTTGATAAATATTTTTTCATGTTTTTATTTTTTATTTTATAAAGAGTCCATGTAAACAACTTCTCTATACGTTACAAGTCATGTAGAACGAACTGGATTTCTGATGAACCAATCGTTTACACGTAATCTAACAATTTACAATTCACTTTAGTCATAATTTATTAAAAAAACAAAGAAAATATTCCTTGTTGTTTTTACATTGATATTGTCTCTTTTCATCAACCTGGCTCACAATTGGAGCACATGGTTTCAATTATAATAAAAGCTAAATTCACGCTTCACTGTTGGATATTATTTATAAGATAATGTCAGCGCATGGTTTCTTCCTGGAGTCAGTTGCGACATGTGTAACCTAATACATAGCGCTGTCAAGCCAAAGTAAAACCACAGATTACATTACCCCAGTTCAATTATAAAGACCTACACATATAGCACAATGTTGTCTATTGTGTAAACAGACATATGAAATGAGGGTTGTACTAGCTCTTTATTTTATAAGAAATAAAGAAGGAAACTTGTAACAATACAGTGCAGTAACTTCCACAATTAATAAAAAGGAATACATTTAAAGGTAGACTGACGTAAATACAAAAACTATAGAAGATATTACTGTAAAAATTCACATAAAGAAGAAACTATTATTTTATTAACAAATCTATAAATATAAAAGCAATCCAGGATTTCTGCAGTGATGACTGAAGATAGCCTACCTTTTACATTAAATTCTCTATATAACAACACAAAATAAAAAATCAGCCCATATTAAAAATATAGCCTATATATATACATTTAAATCAGGAAAACAGATATGCAGTTAAAATGAGAATATTAACTGAGTGGTTCTGTCACTGTTTAATTCTGTGCATATGATTCTGGCAATGCCACATGCACCGTCATGCGTTTTATTTTCTTAATTAAATGTGAAAAAAGCACAACAAAATGTTTGTTAAGATTTACACTTCACTGGAGGAAGCAGTTGTGATGAGGGGAGCGCCGAGGTAGCAAGTGTTTCTATAGCAAAGAACTGCAAATATGCCGACATTATTATACACAATCTATCGAGAACCTTGTGCTCTCGCTCTGCACAGCTGCGGTTTGCTGACTAAATGAAAAACGGAGAAGTCTGTCGCCGTTTTTGTGTCAAATATGAAGGAGACTGCTGAGGCTATCATTTAGATAGTGTACAATTAATGAAGTAGCCGCAAAAGTTTGAGAGGGGCTGAATAGAAATCTCGGGGGCTAAAGCGACGCCCATGCGAGACATCATTCAGTTGGTTTGTTGTGATCTTCTAAGAACTCTCACGAAATATTCTCACGGCTGCTGTGGTCGTCAATGATCAGGGAACGACGCAAGTTGAACAAAAATGCACCAATTGCAACAAGATGCGAGTAAAAAGAAACATTTGGTATAAAGTTAAAGGGGACGCGAATACAAACAATTACTGAAGTCTAATCAGGAAAACCGTTGAATATACTGAGGGTATACGCAGTTAATTGATCAACAATTATTGATCCTCAGAAGTCGTAATACACACACACACACACACACACACACACACACACACACACACACACGCATATATATATATATGTGATTGAAACTTTAACTTAATATTTACGCCAATATTTTAGTAAGTAACATTTATTCGAATGTTAAAACTATTTAAATTTGAGGCTTTAAAATGTTCTTCATTATTTACTGCATTTAATATGATTTTGCTACCAACAAAGCCCAAACCAAACACGTAACTTTCAGGCATGTCACTTTCTTTCTTGGAACATCTGTAAAGTTTAACATGATTTTTAAAAGTATATTGGGGTTCCATCTAGCTGTAACCATCATTCCAGTCCATGATTTTGTCATACTCCTGAATTTTCTGCTTTATGTGAGCAAGTTTGTTCTTCAGGTATTCACATCTCTCCCTTTTTTCCTGGTAAGTTGGGTCCTAAAAACAGAAAGAGGTAAAATTATCTTTGGTGCGCATTCACACACACAGGAAGTATGCTAACACATCAATAGCTGCTTTTACAACCCCCTAACATTTCCAGTTTTTCAGTTTCAACTGTTTACAGCACTCAGTGTAGACAGATAACATGTCTTTCTTTTGCAATGACTAAAGAATGTAGAAAAGCAACAAGGAGATGATTAAGGGATTGGCAAGTCAAACTAGCAGCATATATATATATATATATATATATATATATATATATATATATATATATATATATATATATATATATATATATATATGTGTGTGTGTGTGTGTGTGTGGGGGGGGGGTATTACAACTTCTGAGGATCAATTATTGTTGATCAATTAACTGCATGTATACACATACATACATAGCACACACACACACACACAAACACACACACACACACACACACACACACACACACACACACACACACACACACACACACACACACACACACACACACACACAGAGATACACACACAAAGAGATACACATACTTACAGCCTTTTTTCTGTTATACTCTTGAACAATGCTACTGATTCTCTCTTGCTCCTGTGCGAGAAAATCATAGTTTAGACACTTTAGAGTATAGAATTGTGTTCTGTGATCAAATACAGGGTATATGCAGGAATCCTAAATGTAATTTCAATACCTTTTTAAGACTTTTTAAAGACCTTCTCAGAATATTTTAGGACCTCATCGCCACTTTACATTCTAATCAGTAAACAGTTGTTAATAAACAGTTGTAGTTAAATCAATCAATGGAGCACATCCATGGAACAGAACTCAGATAAGCTATATAAAACTATGTGGATGTTTAAACTTGTCTTTCTCCAATCAGAAATAGGCAAACTTGCATTTTCCCATTTTACCATCTGTTTGACTACATCATCACCTTCCTGCAGTTGTCGCAATTACGTGACATCACCCCGACGAAGGAGTTTGGCAAAATGCACCCCAGCCGGAACCAATTACGTGGATCGAGCATGCCAGTTTTTTTTTTTTTTTGGAGTCAAACACTTTGGAAAATTCTTGAACTAAATTTAAGACCTCGTAAAAACACGATTAAGACTTTACCTTCATTTTATCATAATTGATTTATCAACTTTTTATACTTTTAAAGGTTCAGGACACCCTGGATAACTTTTTTTTTTATATATTAACAGATGTGTGTGTGTGTTGAGCATCAGTTAAGACAATGTTAGCACCTGTTAGCTTTAATTGTGGGGAAAACTGGATAATTTTGAGCTTTTGTCAGCTAATTTCAGCTTCCGGGTTAAAAATGATTTTTGGGGCGGGATCAAAATCGGCGACGTAGCGCAGTACTGCAAGTGCAATGATGACGCGTCGGTTTCTCATTATTATTCATAGCGCAGTTTTCTTATCCTATGAGAAGAGCCGGCTGCTTAATTATTCATGAGAGCACGTGCTTTCCGAAGACAAGGCAGACCTGCCAGTTTCAAGCAAGCTGTGAGACACAGACCCACGGCACGCAGTAGCCGTTTATGAAGGCTCGTATGTGTTTATTTCCATGATCCACAGGGTTCATTGCATGTTTTCATACAGCATCATACAGCAAAGCTGTGTGTGTGCTGCAAGCGTTTTTGTTGGGAGAGCAGTGCGAGAATTGAAGAATGGCGGACATTGACTTTTATCAGGAGTTCGTTCACATTCAGACACATAAATAGACAGGTCAGGAGACCTGCTGCACTGAGTCTGCATTCAGATCTATAATTTAGACCCAGGGATCGAGGGAAAATCCTCATTTATAGTGTTTACATGAACACACTTATCTTTATAATGATATAAATTGTGGTTATGTGCATATGAAATTACAAATAAAAAATGTAGCAGGGCATTAAATTACTGTTCATTTCTTTGCATTTTAACTTTGTAAACAATAAACTCACGCGTCTCCTCACGGTTTGTGTCTCATTTTGTAAACTAACTGCCAACAACAGTTGTTCGCTCCCCTTCTCCCCTGCTGGCCACGCCCACTCCTGCCCTATGCTCATGGAGCTCCACGCCCATTAATTATGCATCTTTTTAAAAAATTCTGAAGTAGACTTTAACCGAAAGTGGGGGGTGTCATGGCCCTTTAAAGACCCTGCGGGGATTATAAGAAAATACCATTTTAATTATCTCTGTCATCTTTATTTTAAAAGTTCAAATATTTCAAATATAGTCTCTCAGTTTAGACATGCTCATAAAAACCGCATGTAAGATAATTATGAAAGAATGCACTGTTTTACAAATCATTACCATCTGGCTGGAAGGTCGTTGTGGTAGATTCCTCATCAGATTATCCATTTCCTCAAACTTCTGTGTTAAAACCTGAACCTCGGCGTGCAGTTCTTTATACTCAGCGTATTGATCGTTAAACACAGCTTTGTAGCGCTCCCTCTCCTCATCAGTGCGGATTGTTGGATATTTCCTGTTAGGAGAAAAATATTACAGAACACATTTACATTTACATTTAGTCATTTAGCAGACGCTTTTATCCAAAGCGACTTACAAATGAGGACAAGGAAGCAATTTACACAACTAAGAGCAACAATGAATACGTGTTATAGGCAAGTTTCAGGTCTGTAAAGTCTAAGAAGGAAAGTATTAGTATTTATTTATTTTATTTTTTATTTTTTTGGGTACAGTTAGTACACAAATAGTCATTAGAAAAGGGGTGAGGGGAATAAAAAAAGAATGACGTGGTGCATATTTTGAGTAAAATGTCTTAAATTCATAGATAATAATTCATATAAGTATTCTTTGAAACTCACGCCACATAATCTGCAATGACCAAAGGTTTGGGGATGTGGCCAGCAGGGATGTGACCCCTCAAAATCTCCGGTTCCATCATAGCTGGATGATCAGGCATGCCATCAAAAGTCTCTAGCTTGGTCATTACTGGAGCACTTTGGATGGGCACTGAGACACTTGAGCCGGCACCAATCTAAGATTACAAATTACATCTTACAACAACAGTTTAAAATAGTGAAACTGCTCTTTTAACATTAAAATTAAACTGCTTACCATGTTGAGTGGAAGCCCATCTGACTTCATCTAAATATGAATATGAAAGGGAAAACAAACAAATTAGACATGGCTCTACTCTTATTAGTTTCAGAGAATTATTGATTTGAACTTTACATCTTGTTCCAATCTCTCTCTGCGCATCCTAGCAGCTTCATGTCTCCACATCTTTAGACAGACGATGGCTCCAACAAGATACAACAGCATGTTTACAAAGAGAAAAATGATGGCAGCGTTCTGTCCAGCTTCAGTCCGACAAAATCCTGCATTGGGCCCAACAGTGAATTGTTGATAATAGCAGAGACCTCCACGAAGTGTGTCTCGCACGTACACAATTGCAGCTGCCAAGTAGAGCAATCCTAATGCCACATTTACCACACACTCTGTGATTGGCCACCAGCTGGAGTCGAGTAGAATGGTACGATAATACATGGTTATTCCTAAGATTAATATAATGACAGTCACTATCCAAGCCACTCCAGCAACCACAAGGACAAAGGGTGTCAAAGGTCCTGAGTATGAAGACCCATATCCTCCATACATCCCACCCATTGATGCTCCCCCATACACCTGATGCATTGAGTAACCATACATATTAAACCACTCATTATCCTTGTGAACATATGCACAGACGCAGGCAAAAACAGCAGCACCCAAAAGCAACTCCACGCATCCTAAAATACGCAAGAGTCCGGCCCAGGACTTCATGTAGGCATAGCGCTGATTGTACTCCTCCACCTTCTCACTGTAAGTCATAGCCGTCTGCAAAGAGCGTCCAGAAACTGATTCCAGTGGCTCCCCTAATAACATTGCCTGCTCCTTCCTTGAAGTGTAGCTGCCCCCAGATCCTCCATAAGGGTCTAGGTAAGAGCTGGGAGCTGTTGGCGATGGTGCCCGAGAGTGTGGAGGGGAACACGGGACGCCTTGGCTGGTGGTGTTTCCATCTATTGGTGGTGGTGGTAGAGGAAAAGTCAATTTTTTGCTTCCTCGGTTGACACTGGCCCTGAAGAAGTTCTTCACAGAGTCAGGAATGAAGCGTCGGATGGGTTTGATGTCCATGGCATCATCCACTTGGTCTTCAACATCACTCGGGTAGAATTCTGGTCCAACAGGGGGATTTTCAGGTAGCGGAGGTGGTGGTAAACTCTCAAAACTGGATGCTGCTACTCCACCACCAAGGGGGTAAGGAGGTTGCTGACCCCACGGCATAGAGCCGATGGGCACCTGATCATAGTGAGGCATATCTCGGACCCGGTCAAAGCGGGATGCTGACCCGTTTCCAAATGACATGGGGATGGTCCTAGCAGCAGTGTGAACTGAGGAACAGAACATTTATAAAGATATATTATAGCGTCTTGTGTCACACTGGCATCATTTTATTCACACACCTGTTACAAACCAGGGATTCTGCAGGTTTCACTAAGTTAAATCTAAGACTTATGACATTTTTAAGGACATTATGAATCAAATTTTAGCATCATACAGAGCTAAACGCCAAGTTTTTCAAAGGGCCCAAATGGAAAACATTTATATTTGCCATTTTTAAAAAATGATTATAATTTAATATATTAATAATACAATAATTTAATAATAACAAATTTAAACATTAGAAATATAACTTAGCAAAATATTTTTAAATATAGTTTCAAAACAAGCAAGCTCTAGTTGTAAACATACACTTTTTTTCAACACAGACTTTCAAAAAAAAAAAAAATAGACAAATGTATTAAAAGTTTGAAAAACTATAATGAACTAAATGTATGCACAACAGTCTGCCAGGTCAGTGTCCTCAGCAGTAAATGCATGAGAAACTTTTAATATTATTATAAGGAAAATAGTTAAACAATTATGGTAAATACAGTTAAAAATATTATATTTTTAAAAATAAGAAGTTTAAAGTTTTAAGTATGGGTGTTAATGGCCAGATTGGATAGCAATACACGAACAAAGGACAATTAAGACCTGTTTAAAAATATTTAGACTTACAACACAATATTTTAATAAATAAGTATTTTTAAGGCCTAAAATTCTGTTTTAGAGATTTAAGACTTTTTAAGACCCCTGCGGACACCCTGGCAACACAAATAATCACACTTGCACTTACTAAGTTGATACTTACAGTCAAATTATGTTTTGTAACCAATATATGATCAGCAATATTTAATAATAAATAAACAGGAAATTCAAATCAATTGTTTTAAATAGGAACAACGTGTAGGCACCGTCACAACATTATATGATCTATATGAGAAATGCACAAATAAATGTAAAAAAATATATGCATAGTACAAATACATCACACACATCCCTACATAAAAGAAATAAAATAGTTCAATCGATATTTGGAGTCTTACCTCAGTACTGTAGTAACATCGCCTCACTGGCAGGATTAAAAACAGTTGTTCCTCAAAAAACTATCTGCAAAAAGAGAGGAAAAAATGTTTATGGAAATCATTGTACAACATAAGCGTTGCATTAGATGATTTTACGTGGGCTGAAACCTGTCTGCCGACGAAGAACGGAACAAAATATCTGATAGATTCTAGCTTTTAAGTAATAAAAAAGCTAACCAATGACTACTTCGTAATGCGCCATAATTTACTAAATTAAATGTATTATTTTATGTTACATGTTGCTCGCCAAAAAGAAATGCACAAAAAATAAAAACAAACGCTTTTACCTGGTATCGACAGTTTCGCCTGTCTTCCGCCGATGGTGCTACAGGTGAAGAGGAATCGATCACGTGACTTGTCCAGCCCAATGACTGATGTCACGATCCAAACCGGTTTGACAAGAAAACATTTGAGAAACTATCCGACCATTTATTGTTCAAGAGGGGGGAAACGTTGACCTATCAACACAACTTGTGAAATATGTGTTGTGAAGTGTGGCTGTGTTTATTTGCATAAACTATCACGACTCATATTTGAAAATTGTATTATTATTATTTTAAATTCTTATTAAAACCTAATTTGGAAAGCAGTGTTGTGAATGATTAGGCTGAACAGCTGGACACGAGTTTTAATGTTACTCACTGAATTTTGATAACTGGACTGCCTTATTCCAATTACAAAGAATCAGTGTATTAGCTTTCTTTTGCTGGCATATATGATTTGCACAATTTTCTGATATTCTTATTCTTTCTGTACCGCATGTCTTTGGACTGTGGGGTAAACCGCATCACCCGGAGGAAACCCACGCGAACACCGGGAGAACGTGAAAAACTCCACATAGAAACACCAACTGAGCCGAGGCTCAACCAGCAACCTTCTTGCCTTGAGGTGACAGCACTACCTACTGCACCACTGCTTCGCCCAAAATCTGGAGCTTATCTAACAAAATAACTTTCAATAATGGTCCAGAAATTAGTAGCTCAAATTTATGCTAGATAAAAAAAAAAGAAATAAATAAAGAGAAAATAAAGAGAAACAAAAATGATTTTGTTGAAATTTTGCAGTTTGTAATTTTTTTTTGCAATATTTCCCATGAATTTAATTGCATTATGTTTCTATTTCTAAGGATGATCAGTGAATAAAATATTATTGTAATAAATATATCTGTTTATTAAATCAGTTTTTTTTTTTTTAAATGCACCAAAATATATTACCTATATTCTTGGAAAAATGTATAAAAATCTGTAGATTATCAGAAAAAAATTAGCTTATAGGGGCTAATAATTTTGTCACAAAAAAATTTTTTTTATTAATAACTGCTTTTATAAGCAAACAAATAAGACTTTCTTCAGAAGAAAAAATATTATCAGACATACTGTGAAAATTTCCTTGCTCTGTTAAAAATCATTTGGGAAATATTTAAAAAAATAAAATCAAAAGGGGACTAATAATTCTGACGTCAACTGTATATGTATGTATGTATGTATGTATGTATGTATGTAATATATATATATATATATATATATATATATATATATATATATATATATATTACTTATAAAGTTTCTGGTAGGAAACACCGATGCAATTTGCCATATTATCATTTACCATTGTATTTGGCCCAATAAATGCTTACTAATGTCAAATGTTGCTGGTGTTTGCTTGCAGCTAAACATATATAATTCTACATTTGAAAAAGAGAGTGAAGACAGTGATTATTCATTTAAAAATTTTTTAATAATTTTAACAATTTTCATTGGATAATGTTTTGTAATATTTTTTATAGCTATTTAAATCGTGGTTTCTTCATGTGGGATCAAACTTTTAGCTTCTCAATTTTGAAGTTGCAATCCACCATCCTTTCTGAAGTATTAAATATATACACAGAGACCCTTAAATATAATATAAAAATATTTATTTATCCAATTCAGGATGAAAGTGTTTAACTGACCGAGTAACTGTTAATGGTATCACACTTTTTTGTCTTTAGCGCAATAATAATGAACCATAGTCAATCTGGAGTACTTTATCTATGAAATGTGATATATGCTTTCTTTGACACAAACTCAAACATGTTTGAGCCTTTCACGTATAATGAGCCATGTCAATTGTTGTCTTTCATCCATTGTTCAATCCACTGAACAATTTGTTCTAGATTCCTCTCCAGGTCCTCAGGAGTGTTACTGGGAAGCTGGTGCACAATTTCCTCCTTGTAGGCTTCCACGGCTTCCTCAAATATAGTCTGGAAAATCTCGCACTGCACATTATCCTGGAGTTTCTTTCCTGTGTACCCTCTGAAACAAAAATATGTAACTGATTTTACATTTACCTAAGGTGGTACATTACATCCTTAAATCAGTTAAAAAAATCTGTTTGAGGAACTTCTTTATTTGGTATACTACACTTTAAAACTAAAATGTAATACAAACTAATGTTATATATCATAAACATGTATGTAATGAATTGCTATCATCAGTTCTGAACGCATACCTGCTTTCGAGACGATTGTAGAGATTGGTGTTGTCAGTGCGGAGGACAAAAACAATGTGAAACCAGCGTTCAGGAAAGAAATCACAGCCATGGTAATCAATAATTACACCTCCATCTCCCATTTGGTCCTCCAGCTCATCCACAACCTGGCATATAAAAATCATTAATATTTTTAAATTAACTTGCATAGATTGAATGTTTATCCAAAGAATGACAAAGTGCAAAACAAAATAAACATTGTACACTTTGATTTCACATGGACTTTAAATCAATTAACAAGTTACTAAATGGCTATTAGAAAGGGCACCTTGGTTACCCCTTTTTTCAGATTTAATATAAGTCTTTTGCGTCTCTAGAATCTGTATAAAGTTTCAGCTCAAAACACCCATCAGATTTTTCATTATACCTTTTACAAGATGCTGTTTTATACTGATTTCCAGCAGAGGGTGGTTTTGTCGTACTGTGCCTTTAAGGCGAGTTCTGCCCACCTACTGTTTCTACATGCCTACCCGCGTGCTTTAATCTCCTCCCTCGGCTGCCTCAGACAACAGACAGACTTAATGGAAGAAGGTCACATGTAGCGTTTGAGAGAAATACTACAGTAAGAACTAATCTTTACTAATCAGTATTGTGAAGTTGCATTGATGAGTCACTCTCACACACACACACACACACACACACACACACACACACACACACACACACACACACACACACACACACACACACTAACACACACTAACACACACACACTAACACACACACACACACACACACACACACACACACACACACAGGCAGACAGACAGACAGAGCGCGCTTAGCTTAGCACTGTTTTTGCACTCAAATGTGACAGCATACAGGCTAATCTCCACTGCTGTGTGGATATCTGTTATGCTAATGTACAAAATAAACCTGATTTAACTTCCACAAACTGGGATTGAAGCGTCTTCCTTTATAATTGTTCTGACACGCGGATGTGCTGATGAAGTAAAGCTGAAGTAAATCGCTGTAATTAATTACACACGTGCATTGTTTTAAAACACTTTAAACATGTGAAACTTACTCTTAATCACATTTGATGATGATTGCTAATCCTAGCAAACAGAACAGACCTTTTATTCCCAGGTTGCTTTGCGTATGTCTGCCTGGTCTTGTTGACATATACACGCGACTACCGGAACATGTTAATGCGCGCAGCTGTCAATCAATTCGGTGGGCAGGGGGACCGCACTCCTACGTAAAGTTGCTGTCGGTCTGAAAACCGCTGTAATTGGTCCACCGTTTTTATGTTGTTAAATTGAAAAAAAAGAACTGGGTGTGTTTATATCACCCCAATATGATGGTTTAAACCAGGGGTGGCCAACCCTGTTCCTGGAGAGCCACCTTCCTGCAGATTTCAGTTGCAACTCATATGAAACACACCTGCCTGTCATTATCACGTGGTGTTCAGGTCCTAATTAATTGGTTCAGGTGTGTTTGATATGGGTAGCAACTGAAATCTGCAGGAATGTGGCTCTCCAGGAACAGGGTTGGCCACCCCTGGTCTATACACTGTATATACACGTTTTGTCCAAATAGCTTGAAAAGTAGATTTTTCACCATAGGTGCCCTTTAAGTAATACATACCCTGTCCTCGTCCAATATAGGGCACTGGTATTCTTCATCAAAACCATCAAACAATTCAGCTGAGGACACATAAAAACACAGAGGTTGTCGAAATAAAAGTACCAATTGGTATAAAAGTCACATATAAATAGCCAAACTAAACTTACCTTCCTGTGCCAAATCACCCACATTGACATAGGTTAGTCCCGTTCTCTGAGCCAGCTCTTTCCCTAAAGTCGTCTTTCCCACTCCAGGGGTTCCTATCAGTTCATGAAGCCGATTAATGTTTGGAAAAAAAGCATAAAAAATATGTGTGTGTATGTGTTATTTCTATTTATAGCATATAAATGCAAGCAGCAAACTCCATGAAATTAGCCCTAATGTTAGTAAAAGAAACCTCTATAAATGTAAAAATTATATTTTAATTAATGTAAATAAGTAAATAAATAGCGAAATATCAATCAAAGGCACTCAAATATTGTGGAAAAACATTTAAAAGCTTTTATTGACTTTGCTATTCCTTAAAATCCATTCATTGGTTTTAAGGAATAGCCATAACAATAAGGGCTTTTAAAATTTTTTTTTTGCATATTTCGAATGCCTAGGATTGATTTTTGCTATTTATTCTAATGAATCCCTTACCTAAAGAGCACTGACAAATTATTTAAGCTACCCCTGAATAAATGATTAAATAATCATAATATAAAGAGCATAAAGAAATAAAATAAGATTTATAAAAAACAAAATTTCTGAACTGGATTAAAATAGAAAATCAATTGATTCAAATTATTAATACAAATTAAAATTAAATGCATACAAAATAATTAAAAGTAAAACACTCAGATTTTTTAAAACTATATAATCATATATCTCAATAATATGTTTAGTTCATTTATTATATAATTCTTTCACATCATAAAACTGGTCTTTTTACAAGACACTTCTTCATTTTAGCACGAGTCCTATTTGGGGATCCGTTGCATATGAAAAAATAACCAAGTACATACTAACATCCAAACTGTACTTAAATGTTAGGGAACACTGTAACACTTAATCATAATGTACAATTGTTTCAAAACATACATAACATCAAGCACAAACACCAAGACAACTTACCTGTGAGAAGAATGTTAGGTCTCTTCATGATTCTCATCGCAAGGTATCACACGTTAAAATACAACTAATTGCTCAACTCGTTTTACTCAAACTTTAATCTTATAATTGTTACGCAAACAAAATCGTGTGATATGGAGTTAATCTGTTGTTGTCACTGTACAGATCAACATAAAAACGTGTTCAAATTTGTGGCGTCCGTTTGATGACGTCATCAATATGCGCCAAGCGAGGGGCGGTTCGGTACAGTTTTAAAGGGGTAGTTTGCACAATGTTTCTTGTTACTTGCAACTGCAAATAGCTGGAATTATTGTTTTACAGGCGTTGATTGCCAAAATGACCAGGGTGAGTTTAAAATATACTGCCTAAAATGCGCTAGCCACGAATGCGATGATTTGCCTTGATCATTTGACAACTGCTAGCATTCGTGATTTCAAGCTAACGTAACGGTCAGAAGCGAATTTGTTTACAAGAAAACACCTGGTAAAGCCTTTATCAAAACTAGAAAATTCATGTTATGGAATTTTTCCATAGTCTGTTAATTGTATAGTAAAGTTTCTCTTGTTGCGTGAAAGAGTTCATTGTGAAAATTACTTTCTCTTTGCTTCGCTGACTTAACGTTATACCATCACCTTCCTCTCAAAAACTTGGTGAATTCCACCTTCCCTGTTTACGCATTATGTAAATGATTTGGTTTTTATGCCAGCACAGTTTTGCATGGAGTAACTGAACGGGACGTCAGAGTTGATGATGTCAAAGCTCTCTCTTGGAGGAAAGCAGTCCTCTGGAAAAGTATGTATCCTTGATAAAAATACGTCTTTTGGCCGAAGTTGTTCCTTTTTATAACTAATTTAACTAACGTTAATTTCCAGACATCCAAATGTCTAAATTATGTGTTATTATTAACACCTTTCAAATAACCAACACATTTTTTCTTAACATTTTTATGGAAATGGCAAAAATTATCCATAAAACACTATGGCCAGTTGTGATTGTGACTGGTGGAGTAGTGTAATTAATTACCTTTTCTGTAGTCATCAAAAATTCTAGCCAAGTTATAATAACACCTTTTTAAACCATCAAAATTTAGGGTTTACTACAATGCATAAACACTTACCAGTATTAAAACAACATATTGTCACATATTATTATCACATATTGTGAACTGTTTTTTAACATCCGAGCTATTAATGTACTGCAATTTTCACTGTATATTTGGCAACATTTTAGCGAAACCTCTTTGTGTAAGTAAGTAGATGTATACCTAAATGTACTGTATTGTCCCATCGGTCACTATTGTTGCCATCAACATGTTTACTCCTATGACTACACTTAGAAAAAAAGTGAATATTCATAATTTAATGTTAGTTATCTTTAAGATAACGTGTGTGTGTGTGTCTGTAAATTCCTACAAAAATAGGTCAGTAACATTATGGAGCTTTATAAATAAAATCAATATATTCTCTATTGTGACAGATGGGATTAGGGATGGGACTGGTTTGCAGTTGAAAAGGTTACAGTTTTCCGCCCAATTTCTTGTGTAACGAAGAGAAGATTTTTTTCAACACATTTCTAATCATAATAATTTTAAAAACTCATTTCTAATAATTGATTTATTTTATCGTTGCCATGATGACAGTAACTAATATTTTACCAGATATTTTTAAGACACTTTTATACAGCTTAAAGTGACATTTAAAGGCTTAAGTAGGTTAATTAAACTTAGAAGGTTAGGGTAATTAGGGCAGTTATTGTATAGCAATAGTTTGTTCTGTAGACAATTAGAAAAAAAAAGTATAGCTTAAAGGGGCTTATAAATTTGACCTTAAAATGATTTTTAAGAAATTAAAAACTGCTTTTATTCTAGCTCAAATAAAACAAGACATTCCCCAGAAGAAAAATATTACCAGACATACTGTGAAAATGTCCTTGCTCTGTTAAACATCATTTGGTAAAAATTTTGAAAAAAAAAAATCAAATGGGGACTAATAAATCTTGACTACAACTATATATCTCAAACTATTTATAACAAATCACCTAGGACCTAGAATAGATGAGGATGCTCTGAATCTACTCCTACTAATGTAGAGTATGTGTTTATTCCCTGTAAAGATAAACAACTGGGTGGAGCCATCATTTGGTGAACTTTTGGGAGGAGTAAGTAGGTCCCTGAAAAAGGGCCCGCTCTCAGGGGAAAGCAAGACAGCAGAGAAAAAATCCAGAAAACGGAAAGTAGATCCTTATGTATCCGACAACCAGATCACTGTGTCAAGTGAAGCAAATAATCCAGACCAGGACGAACCCTGGGTGGATATTCATGCTCCCCAATCACAGGTACACACATTGCTCACATCAAAGGTGCTCAGTGCAGCTTTTGGAAATCTACCTTTGTGTGGTTTAGTTCTTAAGAGATGACCTTTAGAATAGGTCACACTAACTGTTTCACTCTCACAATCATCTACAAATTATCCATTGTATATTATTTCTATTATAATTATTGTTAAAACTTGTGTTTTTTTTCTCCAATAGGCTGAATTGGCTGTCCACAAGAAGAAAGTTGAAGAAGTTGAAAGCTGGTTAAGAGTCCATTTGGACAAATCAAAAAAGGTCTGTAAGATATGCTGTTTATCTAAAAAACTGTTTATGTATTTAATAGTTCCAATAGTGTGTTTGTTATGATTATGTTTCCACAGGGTGGCGCCATTCTGTTGCTTACTGGCCCCTCAGGATGTGGGAAAACTGCGACTGTTCAAGTTCTTGCCAAGGAATTGGGTTTTCAGGTCCAAGAGTGGTCAAATCCTTCCACCACCTCTCAGTACAAAACGGAGGATTTGTTCACACAAAGCTTTGATCCAGGTCAGGACTCTGCTTATTTATATTCCAAACCGGCGTACTGTACATGTAATTGCACTGCACATCACATGTAGCATATAGATGGATTTTTCCCATTTACACATTTTAGAGTCATGTTTGGATGAAGTTGCATCTCCCTTTCTCTGTTTTCTATTAATTGTTTATATTGGCTTATTCACTTGACCTTTTTCTTCAACAGATTCAAGGTTTAATCGTTTCCATGGCAGCTCGCAAACAGGGTTATTTCAGGAGTTCCTGCTAAGAGCTAACAAATACAGTCGTCTGCGAATGAGCGGAGAGACGTGGACTGAAGACAGGAAAATAATTCTTATTGAGGTGCTGCATAGAAATGCTCTCTATAACCATCTTTGTTAGTGTTTCTAAACTTTAGTTTAATCTCCATACTGAAATCTTAGTTGGCCAGAAATTAATTTACCTGTGCTATATAGTGAACATGTTCGACTGAAAGATTCACTTAAATTTAAAACACCAACATTTATCCAGTACCTTGGTTAGACATAAAATCAACAATTTGTTCATACATTAATAACAAACGGCAAGGGGAATGAGATCTAAATATAAGAAAAGACTCCATTAAATCAGCCCTAATGTTAGTAAAATAAACCTCTATAAATTCTACAACTCGTGGAAATCAGATTAATTTTACTTGCTGTAGAATAAGTTTTTATTGTCTGTAGAAGATCATGCTCTATTTGTAAAAGCGCTTTAGCTATAAAGCATGTTCTTGACACTCTTAATCCAAATATGGAGTTTTTAGCAAAAAAAATAATTGTAAAACCATATTATAATCTATATTTGCAGTATACTTTTTCTCCCCATGAAAATAGTCATAGAAATTGGCATAGCATTAAACACAAACAAACACCTAAATGAGTGATATGAATGAGCATTGGTCATAAATGCCCACTGATATAGAATTCTCAGTTGAAAAGAATGGAGGCATGGACCCAAAATTAGTATTCTGTACTTCATGACTAGGACCAGACAAAATCTGTGAACATTTTTTGCTATTTCTGCACAGAATATTGTAAAAACAAATCTGTGGATTCATGCAGAATAATTTTGGGAGTATAAGAACTACAAACTTAATATATGAAATAAAGAATAATACATTTTAACCTTTATTTAATGTTTACAATGCAAATCCAGTTAGATTCACTTTTTTTGGTAAACAAAGCAATTCTCTCATATATATATATATATTCACTAAAAGACAGAAAATATTACTTTACAGACTGTTTTGTAAATAAATCATATGAAAATGTTCATATTAGTCAATAACATTACTGAAATAAATATAAAAGCTGTATAAATATAAATTTACACACATTTACAGAAGTAAATAAATAGACTCATTAATGGGCTAAAAATCTGAGGATTTCTGCGCAAGCAGATTTTGTGTGGGTCTAATTATGACCTAAAAGATATATAGTTGTTTTGTTAGATTAATATGGAATAAATTGTGCAAAAGATAATGTCAGGCAAGTGAAAATGAGGATGAATATTCAGTTAAACATAAATTACAAAAATCATAAGCCTTGTAACACTTTCTTGTTTTAATTCAGGAATTTCCAAACCAGTTCTATAGGCAACCAGGATGCTTGCATGATATACTCAGGTGAGCAATGAAACTGCACTTTTAATATGCTGTACAAGTCACAAGTGTCTGTAACGCAATGTTGCTTATTTTTCTGCTTGCTCTTTTAGGCAGTTTATTAAGTGTGGTCGATGTCCACTGGTCCTGATAGTGTCTGACAGCCTCAGTGGGGACAAGAACTCCAGACTGCTCTTTAAGGATGTTTTGCAAGAACTTGGAATTCACAACATTAGGTACAAATTTGTACAGTTTCATACAAATTCGCAAAAACATTTAAACCCAAGATCATCACAGTTAAAGCATAATTCATCTGATCTTAAGTTGGAGTTAAAAATGTAAAGAGATAATTTTTTGGGGTATCATCATCATCATATCATTTAGGGCCTGTTTAGTTAATTATGTCTCTGTTTTAGTTTCAACCCTGTGGCCCCCACCAGCATGATGAAGGTCTTAAGCCGGATTGTGACCATTGAGGCAGTAAAGGTCAGTTGTATGGTTTGCACTTTTACAGGAGACTGTGTTTTACTAGATGAAGCATCTTTTCCATGTTCTAAGTTCACTCACAAAAAACACTATTTAATTTATGTCTGATATAGTTTGAAATTACATCACATCAGTTTTCTTCCTTTATTAATACTCAGGAGCATATATATATCTGTACATTTAATCTGTTTTTGCAGAGTTCAGGGAGGATCTCTGTTCCTGATAAAGCTGCTCTAGATCTTCTCTGTTCAGGAAGCTCTGGAGATATTCGCAGTGCCATTAACAGCCTGCAGTTTTCCTCATTTACTGGTAAGAATGTATTATATGTGTTTATGTTATTAAAATGAGAAATATAGTGTTTATATAATTGTTTGTGCCTAGTATTGATTATGTCGTTCATATGAGTCATGTTTTGGTTATTGTCAGACAATAGTCTGGAGAGGAGACTCTGGGCTTCCAAAAAGGGCAAGTCCTCATCAGCTAAACCTGCTGTAAAGGCTAAAGGGAGGAGCAAGTCTTCCAAATCAAAAGACATGCAAGATGAAAGCCCAGCTATTGGAGGGAAAGATGCTTCGCTCTTCCTTTTCAGAGCTTTAGGGAAAATCCTCTACTGCAAACGTCAGTTTTTTTTTTTCCCATTTTCTCTTTGAATTGGGGTTTAAATTCCTTCATATTTATGTAAACGTATTTTGTTTGTTTTTTTAGGTGAAAGTTATGAAGGCACTCAAGCACCCAAGCTGCCTCCACATTTAACAGATCATCAGAGGGACAGACTACTTGTTGATCCAGAAGTAAATATTAATATATGTCATATGTTACACTGTACTTTAAGTTTTAAATGGTTCAATGCTCTAACAATCTTGCAATATTTTTACCCAGCTTGTCATTGAGCGTTCCCATATGTCTGGTGAATTCTTCAACCTCTACCTGCATCAGAACTACCCTGATTTCTTTTCGGATGTGGAAGATATAGCACAGGCCAGCGAGTACCTCTCTGATGCAGACTTCCTGACAGCAGAGTGGAGCGTGAGTGCAAAAGCTGTTGGACGTTTATAGTAATGCACTTAGGGATATGCAGGGTTACCCTGATTGTACTGCAGATGTAACATTTGAATCTCTGAGCACTATCATCATGCAGTATCTAAGCAACAGGTTTGTTTTTTTGCTGTCATGGTGACTTTCTTTTCACAGTCAAGGTCGACCATGTTGGAATACGGCTCATCAGTCGCCACTAGAGGTCTCATGCACTCAAACTCTTCTCGAGCACAAGCCAACAGCCAATCCACTGCCGGCTTCAAGCCTCTGCATAAACCACATTGGCTTCACATAAACAAGACGGTATATTTCCTTTTATTCTACTTATTATTCTGCATTTAACTTATTTAGTATGTACAGTATTATACACTCCGGCCACTTTATGAGGTACACCTTACTAGTACTGTGTTGGACCCCCTTTTGCCTTCAGAACTGCCTTAATCCTTCGTGGCATAGATTCAACAAGGTACTGAAAATATTCCTCAGAGATTTTGGTCCATATTGACATGATAGCATCACACAGTTGTTGCAGATTTGTCGGCTGCACATCCATGATGCAAATCTCCCATCCCAGTTTCTGAAATACTTAGACCAGCCTGTCAGCCAAAGTCACTTAAATCACCTTTCTTCCCCATTCTGATGCTCGGTTTGAGCTGCAGCAGATCGTCTTGACCAGGTCTACATGCCTAAATGAGTTAAGTTGCTGCCATGTGATTGGCTGATTAGAAATTTGCGTTAACAAGCAGTTGAACAGATGTACCTAATAAAGTGGCCAGTAAGTGTATATGTGTTAAATACTGATTCATTTATACCTTTTTTTTTTTTTTTTTTTTTTCTTTTTTTTTAGTACCGAGAGAATTACCAGACAGCACAGTCTCTCTTCTTAAGTTTCTGTCTTACGCCCGTGAGCCTCCTGACAGAAATGGTGCCTTACCTCGCAAAGCTCACCAACCCAATGAGAAATCAAGGTAAATCTTACCCATCTGCAAATTCTACATATACACAATACCCCCCCCCCCCCCCCCCCCCCCCCCCCCAAAATAGTATAGTGTGATCATTTACTCTCACTCCACTTGTTCCAATCCTGTTTGAATTTCTTCAGAATATGTTTTTTTGTGTATAACAGTATAATAGCTGTTTCCATCCAAAGGTGGAAATTAAATTAATGTCCAAACCTGGAACATTGCATAAAACACATTGAATAGAGCACCATTTCCATCTAATAGGTCAAAGTGAACAAAATCAGCACTTCCTGCTGAACTAACACCTAATATCAAAATGAAAAACGTAACTATCTGCATTCTTTAAAAAAAAAAGTTTAAATGCATTTTTTTCTTATTGATTAAAAAGTTTATCCTACTTGTGCTGTTAAAAAATGCAGGTTTCCACACAATTCATTCATGTTGTCCCAAAACAAATCATTTAAGTTAATTTATCAAATTTAAGTGGATTGAATATAAAACAATTAAGCAGTCCCAAAAAAAATCTCTAGAATTGTTGCTTCAGCTCATTTTAGTTTGAACAATAAAAAAGTTTTGAGTGCAGTAGTTCATATTATCATGCTGACCCGTTCTTTATGCTGAACCATTCCATTCAGTGCCAAACCGGGCCAGACAGCACGGATACAGTTTCATTCAGTCGTGCTGCAACTAAGCTCTATGAAACGTTACACAAAGCGCATCAGTAGTTACCTTGGTAACGCAATGTAAACGGCTCCCTTTGTTCAATTACTTTAAGTAAAAGTCAAAACTATTTTTTTTCATGTTCATGTGTAAAAGCGAAAGAAACCGCATGACTAAGCACTGTTATGCCACTCTCTGTATAGGGGTGCGAAATATAGGCTGTAAGTCACAGCACATATTGATTTAGGTCATATGTTGCGTGGCTCTGGGCAAATTTTATTTTGAGAGAAATTACTAAAATGTAAATAAATAATATATTTCAAATCTCTGCACGTAAAGGAAAAAAAAACACTGATAATGCAACAATAACAGTTGATCTGTGTAGTGGCAGAAATATATTTTTGGACAGGCCTTGTCAAAAGTGAGCGGGCACTTTCACTAATAACAATATAACACTTAAATTATTTCACTTTTAACAATCAATTAAATTACACAGTGGTTTTATATCAAAAGTTGATAATGATATTACATTTTGAAGGTTAAAATAAAATTTAAGCGATGGCTGGTATTTGTTTAGTATTCAAACATTAAATAATAAATGCATTAAATTAACTAAAAAACGAATATGAAACAACACATCGCATATCAGCAAATAAAGCATGTAAAGGACTATTATCTTTAACAAAATCTTGCTCTTTTTATCTTATGTAATAATAACTTTAATAAATAAAGTATGTTGTAAGGACGTGGTGGGCCAGTGATTTCCTTCTGTGTCTGTGGGTTTAAAACCTATTTCAAACTGTATCGTTTAGACCTGGATTTTTTTTTATATTAAATGTAGTGTATACTGGATGTCTGATCACTAGCGCGCTTCTGCTGAGCCAGCTTTGGTAGCTCGGCAACAGAGCCGCTACGTCAACACACAGAATCTGTCGGCACAGTTCAGCACGGTTGTCTAACCATGCAGAGAATTCCAGGCTGAAAATGGTTTGTGATGGTGCTGCGCCGTTCCAGGCTCAGTGGAGAAACAATCGTAACCATACCAAATTGTTCTAAGAATGGTTTGGCACGATAGTAGAAAAGCAGCAGTTTTAATGTGCATTTTCAAAATGTATGCACATCTTTGGCATTTCCATTTAAGAGTTTTTTTTAATGCGATATAGACCCTTTTCACATTTCTGGGTTTCTCAGCAGAAGATGCCATGGTTGGGTAAACTTAGAGTGCAGTGAATGGGGGAGTACAACAAATACTTTTTTTACAATCCTATTTGCTGAAATAACAAAAAAGAAAAACTCCTCCGGTGTTATCAAGGCTTTGAGAAAACAGGAAAAAATAGTGTAAGACTGATGACGGCAGCCAGAGGAGATAATAATATTTAATTTACTCTCAGCCCAATAGGGTATATGCCGAAGCATGCTAACAGGACTTTTAATTTGCCAGTAACCTGGGTTAACCGCTTCTGGTGAACTGTATGCCAATGCTAAACCGGCGCGTTTAAGATCAGCGATCTCCACTAGCTGAGTGATATCCAATATAAACTGGGTCTCAGCAATTCATTAAATTACATTTTCCCCTGCCATGTCTTTATAATATGAGTATTTATTTTACCCCAGTATATTCAATGGAGCTTCTGCAGTAGCCTGCCGATTCTGACGGGCGTATGTGTGTAAACGGCTTTTTGTCTCGTTTTACGCTTGAACAACTAAATGAATGCCAAAGTCTATTTAACTGATTGTATTTTAATGACATTACAACATCGATGCTGTAAAAGGAACTGTATAAAATGGAAAAAAATAGACAATTAAAAGTCATCGGAAGTTTATCAGCATGGGAAGAACACTAGCTCGGCATATACCCTATTGACGCTGCATTAGAAACCTCTTGCATAAGTGGTATTTCGTTTTTCATAATTTGTTTGTAAGATGATATAATGCATACATAAATGCATATAAATATTGATACTATTTAAAAAAAACTCTAAACATTAAAAACTTTTAAGGATTTAGGATTATGATGACCTTTTAACGACCCTTGAAAACCTGGCTATTGACCTCCATAGTATTTTTGTTTCGTTCTAAGGACATCCAAGTCTGCTAAATTCTAACATTATTCAACAGAAGAAAGAAACTCAAACCGGTATGGCACAAGTGGAGGTCAAGTAAACAATGCAGAAAAATGAATATTTCGTCAAACTATGTATGTTTTTAAATGGTGAAAAAAAAATTGAATCAAACTGCATACCATAATTTTTCAAGTTAAGTTTGTTCATCATTTTCCTGCCACCTACACAAGTATGCAAGACGAAAGATCAAAAAAAATAATGCTGCATTTCTCTTCACGCTCTGTCTTTTTGTTTTCTAAGTGATTTAACATACTTTCCATCTCTCTCATATAAGCTCAAATAGCCTTCATCCAGAACTTTGGCCATCTTTCACAAAAGAGGGTTACTGGAAGGTGAGATAAACAAAACCTTCAAGTGTTATATCATTCTAAAATACCATTAAAAAGGGTTTATGTAAATGTATTCATTTGCAGACTGAGACTTGAAGCACTTGGTGACAAAGACCCAGGCATTTTGGATGCTGACAGCGAAAATGAGGATTCTTGTGCTGCTCAGTCACTTGACCCTGGTACCACGCAAGCAAATGCCACAACTGAGTCCAATTTGCCAAACAGCCAGGATCCTTCTGGGGAACTTTCTGCAAGCCAACCCCAGCCTACAAGCACTGAAGCCCTGTTAGATGAGGAAGACCTCTTAATTGAGGAATATGACAGTGACTGACTGATCACGTGTCATGGACATGTGTAATATCACTTACTGATGCATTGTTCGTAGGTTTTTGTATGATTGTTTGTTTGTTTGTTTTAAGATGCTAATTTACAGTGATTATTTAAGTGCTTCTACGCAGTATGTTTGCTGTAGAGAGTTGTTCGTGTTCTTCCTTGTTTAAATGTGCGTGTTCTGTACACTGTTTCATCAAGTTGCATTCTGAAAATATTTCACAATGAGTCTCTGAAAATAGTAGGATAATTTACAGCCATAATAGAAGTTTTATGTTGAAACAGTGTAACAAAACGCGCTAGATCTGAGAAGTAGACAATCTACACCTCAGGCAGGGAAGCGACTGCAATAAATCAATGTTTGCAACTTAGATGAATTCTTTCATTCATTTTTCTTCTGCTTTATTCATTATGGGCCGCCACAGCAAATTGAACTGCCAACAAATCCAGTATATGTTTTACATGCCCTTCTGGCTGCAACCCAGTACTAGGAAACATCCATACACACTTATTTACACACTCGCACACTACAGCTAATTTAGTTTATTCAGTTCACCTATACTGCATGTCTTTGGACTTTGGGGGAAACTGGAACACCTGGAGGAAACCCATGTGAAAACGGGGAGAACGTGCAAACTCCACAAAGAAATGCCAACTGACCTAGCTGGGACTTGACCCAGTTACCTTGCTGTGAGGTGATAGTGCTAACCACTGAGCCACTGTGACACCCTTGATGACTTCTTTTTTGGGGGTTAAAATCTCTGTATTTATAGCTGCTAGTCCAGGGGTGACAAACTCAATTCCTGGAGGGCCGAAGCCCTGCACAGTTTAGTTCCAACCCTGCTCCTCCAACACACTTACCTGTAGGTTTCAAACAAGCCTGAAGGACTCAATTAGTTTGATCAGGTGTGTTTAATTAGGGTTGGAACTAAACTGTGCAGAGCTGCGGCCCTTTTGCAACTGAGTTTGACACCTGTGTGCTAGTCTCTGAAAATATTTCAAAAAAAGTTTTGTTTGTTGGTATGGTTTTAGATAGGTTATAACAAAAATTCATTAATGTAAAAAATGAATAAACTCTAGCATGAATAAATTCTATTATAATTTATAGTAAACACCCCCTTAGCAAAATTTCTCTGGCCCAGATCTGGCCCACACCATCTGCATTTGCTTGGCCCACATGCCGCAGTGAATTACGGTACATGACTGGACCAATTCTGGCTTCCATACAAGAGCCAAACATGGACCACATCTGGGCCAAGTCTCAGCCAAGTTAATAACCCATACCTGGGCCTGAACTGGGCCAAATATGTTGATGTGTTGCGACTGCAGTGTTTTTATAAACCCTTGGTGCTTTTTCTTGAAGCGACCCGATTGATAGAATTGTTTCTTTACTCAAAAATAATTCAAATGTATTTTAAAAGTGGGTCAAGATAGACCAAACTTACGTGGCCCACATATTCATTTAAACATCTGGGCCAAATACTACATTTGATATCTGGTCCAAGTCTTGAGTGCCACCTTCAAGATGGTGCCACATGAATGCCTGCTGTGCCATCTTTATGCCAAATCTGGGCCAGAATTCTTTGCTACCTGGGCACTAGTATTTTGTATCATACGGTAGTAAAGTACTTAAATTATTCTGTTTTGGTAATTCTATAGTTGCTGTGACGCATTATTAATATTATTAATTTATTAAAAATATTGTTAATAGCAACATAAACAAAACACCCAAATGTACTATGTATTTTACAATGGTATATTATACTACAATGCACAGCTTACTATAGTAAAACCTGCTTTTTTAGTTTTACTATTGTCATGTTGTAAATATCATAAATACAGTACAACATGCTTTACTTTAGTATCGCTTTAAACACTATAGTATTTCATTTATTCATTTTCCTTTTGGCTTAGTCATTTATTAATCAGTGGTCGCCACAGCGGAATGAACCGCAAACTTATCCAGCATATGTTTTACGCAGCGGGTGCACTTACACACTTTCAACTGGGAAAACTATAGTATTTACTGTTGAATACAATAGTATTATGTAATGTAGGCTTGTTTGTTAGTTTATTAAGGTAAAAAAACATCAACAGTCTATTTATGAATCATTTTAATGAAAGTTAAAAATTTTTGATGGGTATATGGCACTGTAAAGATTGAAAATCCGTGGTATCAAGTGACATTTCTCGATCTGCAGTACTTGCGCAATAATGCACATGTACACAAAACACGCCCCTTAAGAAGCTTCACTTCGACAAAGTAAGGAAGAAGTTGCAGTGGATTTTCATCGTTGTTCTTGTTGGCGAAAAGCAAATACATCTCACGGTTTTTTGTACAGGTTAGTGGTGGTTGTTTTCCTACCTGATAAACCTAAAATACTCCAAAAAAAAAAAAGTTTCGTTTTACATTAACCAAGACGCTGTACAAACGAGCTCTGTTGAACGTTTTTATATCTGCTGTTTGACTATCGTTAAATAGTTAAATAGAGCTCACTTTAAAAGTATGTAATTATACTTTGAACTCTATAGAGTTGTCAGCATGTAATGAGTATAAAAATTGATGTTTATCAAAACTGTCCTAAGATAAGAAAGGCTGTTGTTTAATAACTTTAGGACAAAGTTGTGATCCGCTTCAAATGGTGACTACAGTATAGTCTACTTCTTTCTAAATGCATTCAGACTCTTCTTTTTTTGCAGTATTTTATGGTGATGCAGGCTGAGGCGTCATGCCCTGAATGTCCCACAGAAGATGACATGACAGAGGGGGGTTTGGGACCTCCGTGAAGTTGGCACCCCATAAAAACAAATAATCCCCAAAACTATGCCATTCGTTTGTGCTACGTTTGTGCTGATTTGTGCCGCAAAAACGAACGTTTGTGCTGGTTTGGGGTCTGAGATATTAAGCATTATTTTTTTAACCGTGTGACGTCACTCTCCACCCCATGTTGCGCAATTGACTTCAAAACAGCACAGGTCGTTTGTGCTCGGTTTGTGCTGGTTTGTGCCGTTAAAACGAACACGGTATCTGTTTTCCTCTTTTAGATATAAGCAAAATATTTCGGGAGCCGTGACGTCACTCTCCACCCCAGGTTGTCCAAATTGCACAAAACTGGTATCATTCGTTTGTGCTGGGTTTGTGCTGGTTTGTGCCGTTAAAATAAACACTTTATCTATTTTCGTTGTTTAGATATAATCAAAATATTTCGGGAGCCGTGACGTCATTCTCCACCCCATGTTGTCTAAATCACACCAAACTGGTCTCATTCGTTTGTGCTCGGTTTGTGCTGGTTTGTGCCGTTAAAATAAACACTTTATCTATTTTTATTGTTCAGATATTGCCTTATCAAAACATTTCGGGAGCCGTGACGTCACTCTCCACCCCAGGTTGTCTAAATTGCACAAAACAGGTGTCATATGTTAGTGCTGGATTTGTGGTGGTTTGTGCCGTTAAAATAAACACTTTATCTATGTTTATTGATTAGATATTGTCTAATCAAAACATTTCGGGAGCCGCGATGTCATTCAGCGCCCCATTATTTCCTCTAAATTGCACAAAACAGGTGTCATATGTTAGTGCTGGATTCGTGGTGGTTTGTGCAATAACAATTAACACTTTATCTATGTTTATTGATTAGATATTGCCTAATTAAAACATTTCGGGAGCCGCGACGTCACTCAGCGCCCCATTATTTCCTCTAAAATGCACAAAACAGGTGACATTCTTTAGTGCTGGATTTGTGCTGGTGTATGCCATTAAAATAAACACTTTATCTGTTTGTATTGTTTAGATATTGCCTAATCAAAACACTTTGGGAGCCGCGACGTAACTCTATATTGCACCAAACAGGTGTCATTCAGTTGTGCTGGTTGTGCCGTTAATATCTGTTTTCCTTGTTTGGATTTAACCAAAATATTTGGTTAGATTTGTGCTGGTTTGTGCCATGAAAATGAACAACAGATATTTATATTTGTGCACAAATATGTTACTTTCGTTTTCTCACAAATTGTGCTCGTTTGTGCTGCAAAAATATGATTTGTAAAAAATAATATCAGATCATTAAGAGGTCTCTCTACCCCAGTTGCTACATATTTACTAAAATAGTCTCGTTTGTGTGCGTTTCATTTGTGCTGGATTGTACCTGAAAGTTTCGTTAGTGTTGCTTCTTTTATTAAAATATTGAATGAAAGATAATGATATCAGCTACCCGCATATTTTAAAATATTTAAATTTGTTTGGGCTGATAGAAATTTTGTTTAAGATGCTTTTTTTTAAGATAGCCTAGGCCAAGGTTATCCTGAGATCTTTTTATTATTAGAAAAAGCATAAAGGATGCGAACATAATTTTGATAGATTTAATCCAATTAAAAGGGCTTGGCCAATATAAAGATAATTGGCTACAACCCTGCTTTACTTATCTACTTCGTTTTAGTCTCACATGAGTAGCCAGCATGCTTAACGATAGGGGAAAAAATAATTTAAAAAATATATAAATAATTTTTATTAATTTTATTTATTAATTTTATAAAAATGTAGATTTTCTCTTAAATACTCGTATCATCTGGTCGTCCATATTAGGCTGCTTTCGTATTTAAACTAGCAGCCTAAACTTTTCTGTTGTGGTAGGTAGGCCTACCACTTATGATTAAGTAAAGCAGCTTTAGTGGACTTATTTAGTCAATATTTATTTTATGGGGAAAAATAGATTATAACACATGCAAACACATAGGCTATGCGTTTTCTACAGATAAGTTTTGGTTTTCGTGATTGTGTTGTTTGTCATACAGTAAAAGAACAATGTCCAAATGGCAATAAAATAACAATAAATAATTGATTAATTAATTACAATTAATAATAATAATGATAACAATAACAACAATCATATAAAATATTTACATTCACTTAATTGGTAAACACTGTGCGTTTTTATCACGGGCTGTAGGATGTTATTTTGACCATTTTGATTTGGTTTAACTAAACTTTTTTTAATTCAAGGCCCAGACAGCTTGTTTTGTAATTTAATGCCAGCTATAGGCTACCACCTGAAGGACGGTTATACGGCGTGTTGTGATGTCGGCCGTCACCGGAGAAAATTAATTTAAACTTTAAAACTTTAATTTTTTGGACTTTTGTTTGAAAGCTTTAGTGGCACTGTAGCTGTCCAAGGTACTGTTATATAATTTAAATTATAGCCTATATATGCATCAATAAACAAGTCAAATGAATGAATGAATGAATGAATAAATGAAATATAGATTCTTAAATGTTGATATTGTTTTTGCTAATAAAAAATAACAAATGTTTAATAAAAATAAAATGAGAAATTTTCAATATTTATACAATTCAGTTAAATATAAGCTGGACATTTTTGGGGACATGTAATTTCTCTGTGATCTTTAATATATACTGGGTAGCTATATTTTCTAAAATCTCAACCAGGAATTGCTTTAATATGAATATGCTTTACATCCTGATATGCTGTTGTTTCATTTTCATTTTTATTTCACTTGAAAAAAATCGGTATTTAATGTTTGAATACTAAAATAAATAACAGCCATTGTTTAAATGGTTATTTTACCAACAAAATGTATTTTATATTTTTATTAACTTTTGATATAAAACCTCTGTGTAATTTATTGATTGTTAAAAATTAAATAATTTAAGTGCTATATTTTTTATAATTGAAAGTGCCCGCTTACTTTGCCCAAGGCCTGTCAAAAAATATATTTCTGCCACTATAATACAAATGCACTATTATTGTTTTATTATCATTGTTTATTTTTCTGTAATGTATAAAAAAAATTGATACATTTATTTCCCCTCCAATCATTTTCATTCATAACGTTAAATTTTGGTCAATTTCCCTCCAAATAAAATTGATTTGCTGTCTTGCCTGGTTTAGCACGGAATGTGAGCCTAACAGTTCAGCATACAAAAGGGTCCGAACGATTGGAAAGCGGCTTTTAAAGAGACAAACTATATGCGAAATTTGTTTCAAAAAGATATTTTTTTCCAAAAAAATATACGAATTATATTTTAGTTTGAGGCCAACTGTGCGGGTGGATGATTTTTAGTCAGTGGAAAGTAGGCCTATGAATTTAATATGCCTCATATTGTATCACAATCTTCTGTCATATATTTGCAATTTTTTTAATATGTCATAACACAAATGAGACTATTTTAGTAAATATGTAGCAACTGGGGTAGAGAGACCTCTTAATGATCTGATATTATTTTTTACAAATCATATTTTTGCAGCACAAACGAGCACAATTTGTGAGCAAACGAAAGTAACATATTTGTGCACAAATATAAATATCTGTTGTTCATTTTCATGGCACAAACCAGCACAAATCTAACCAAATATTTTGGTTAAATCCAAACAAGGAAAACAGATAAAGTGTTTATTAACGGCACAACCAGCACAACTGAATGACACCTGTTTGGTGCAATATAGAGTTACGTCGCGGCTCCCAAAGTGTTTTGATTAGGCAATATCTAAACAATACAAACAGATAAAGTGTTTATTTTAATGGCATACACCAGCACAAATCCAGCACTAAAGAATGTCACCTGTTTTGTGCATTTTAGAGGAAATAATGGGGCGCTGAGTGACGTCGCGGCTCCCGAAATGTTTTAATTAGGCAATATCTAATCAATAAACATAGATAAAGTGTTAATTGTTATTGCACAAACCACCACGAATCCAGCACTAACATATGACACCTGTTTTGTGCAATTTAGAGGAAATAATGGGGCGCTGAATGACATCGCGGCTCCCGAAATGTTTTGATTAGACAATATCTAATCAATAAACATAGATAAAGTGTTTATTTTAACGGCACAAACCACCACAAATCCAGCACTAACATATGACACCTGTTTTGTGCAATTTAGACAACCTGGGGTGGAGAGTGACGTCACGGCTCCCGAAATGTTTTGATAAGGCAATATCTGAACAATAAAAATAGATAAAGTGTTTATTTTAACGGCACAAACCAGCACAAACCGAGCACAAACGAATGAGACCAGTTTGGTGTGATTTAGACAACATGGGGTGGAGAATGACGTCACGGCTCCCGAAATATTTTGATTATATCTAAACAACGAAAATAGATAAAGTGTTTATTTTAACGGCACAAACCAGCACAAACCCAGCACAAACGAATGATACCAGTTTTGTGCAATTTGGACAACCTGGGGTGGAGAGTGACGTCACGGCTCCCGAAATATTTTGCTTATATCTAAAAGAGGAAAACAGATACCGTGTTCGTTTTAACGGCACAAACCAGCACAAACCGAGCACAAACGACCTGTGCTGTTTTGAAGTCAATTGCGCAACATGGGGTGGAGAGTGACGTCACACGGTTAAAAAAATAATGTTTAATATCTCAGACCCCAAACCAGCACAAACGTTCGTTTTTGCGGCACAAATCAGCACAAACGTAGCACAAACGAATGGCATAGTTTTGGGGA